>NC_000086.7:30084027-30444569 GCF_000001635.26 Mus musculus | reverse complement strand
GAATTCATCAGGTTCTCAAGAAACAACACAGATCTTAGCCATCACCTGGGTCTCAATTAGCAACAGGAATAAAAGACCCCATCATGATTGCTGGTCATAGCTGCATCACTGACTTCAAAGTAGCTTCAGGTATCCAGCAGGATCACAAGTATCAATATTTATCACATGTTAGATGTTGTGAGCTACACACATTCATTAGAAATACCAACTGATGATCCTGTTGCAGGTAGGTTTCCACATTTTAATCTGATCTCCAGAACCAGATAAGAATACTTCCCTCAAAATAAACTTGGGCATTATTGTGGACCTTGAGGTTCATTATACTTTCAAGCAGTAGCACAGATCATAGCCACCAGTAGGGTTTCCATTAGCAATAGGAATAAAATCAAACTTGGACTCCATCAAAATTGCTGATCACAGCACACATCACTGGCATCAACATAGTTTTCTTTTTTTTTTTTTTACACGTAGAATCATAATAATGAAAATACCATACATGTTTCACATCAGGAGCTACATGAATGCATCAGGGACATCAACAGAACTTCCTGTGGTGGGTAGGATCTCAGACATCAATTTTCTATCCAGTGTCAGATAACAACACTTACCTCAATATGGCATTGTGTATCAGCATTTACCTTGGAATTCAGCAGTTTCTCCAGAAGCAACACTGCTCATAACGATTACCAGGGTCTCCATTAGTAATAGGTACTTCATGTAATAGATTCCATTATGCTTGCTTATCACAGCAAACAGCAATGATATCAGCATAGCTTCAGCATTCAGATGTGATCACTGACATCAAAGGGAACTTCAATAACAGTACACAGATCTTTTGTCATTATAAACTTAGGCAGCAGTACTGACAATGATTTTCACAATAGACATTTATGATTGGGGCATCTCAGATGTCATGGACCTCTTCAAAGTTAACACTTGTTGCTACACCATTCCTGCTACAAACTCTGACGACAAATCTCAACATGGTTACCAGTGACATCATGGATGAATGACTATATGTCCTTTGGGATCTCTGATGTCATTAATTAGTCCAAAGTAAAAGCAAGCTTCACTTTGCTTTGAGGTCTCTGGTGTCATTAATTAATCTAAATTGGGAGCCAGATTCACTTTGCTTTGAGGTCTCTGGTGTCATTAATTAGTCTAAAGTGGGAGTAAGATTCACCCCTGACCTGGATGCCTATGACAACAGGCATCTGGCATACAAAGTGAAGTCTGTTGCCAAGAAGAATCAGAGACATCAAGGTAATTCAAGAGGCAGGATACATAGTGACATCAAAATTATTATAGATGGTAAGAATCTTCGCACAAATTGAGCAGAAAAATGGATAACATACATCTGTAATAATTCCGTTGACTGTTGGACACCCTCATATCAATATTGTCCCAAATGGCATCAGGTATTACTGGCATGAATGCTGGAGGCCTGAAGTAACATGAACATATACCGGTGTCTGGTACCACAATAGATATGTTTTCAAAATAACATATACCAGAATATTTAATTCAACATGAAAATAGGCAACACTATTGAACTTGAACTTCACATTATTCTGATGGTATCAGGGACCCTTAGCATTAACAATACCTCCAGAAGCAACGTAGGTTATATGTTTCAAGAAAGCTACTGGTGGCCTTGCTGGTCCACTCCAGCACCGGGGTTCCTTGCCCACAGAGTCTCCGAACACCTGCAAGGACCCCCACAGGATCCCCCACGGGATCTTAAGACCTGTGATGAGTGGAACAAACCATCTACTCCAATCCAATCACGAGGGACCTGAGACTGCCTTAATTAGGGAAGCAGAAAAAACAGCCTGATCAGGGTCACAATTCCCTTCCTGTCCATACCAGCACCGGGGTACCTTGCTCACAGTGTCTCCGGACACCCGCAAGGACCCCCACATTGCCCCCCATGGTATCTAAAGACCTCTGGTGAGTGGAACACAGCGTCTGCTCCAATCCTATCTTGCGGGATCTGATACTGCCGTAATTAGAGAAGCAGAAAAGCCGGCAAATCAGGGTCACAAGTCCCTTCTGGTGCACACCAGCACCGGGGTTCCTTTTGCGCAGAGTATCTGGAGACCCCCAAGGTCTGCACAGGACCCTCCAAGGGATCTTAAGACCTCTGGTGAGTAGATAACAACTTCTGTCAGGAGGCAGGTTTGAACACCAGATATCTGGGCACCTTCCCTGCAAGAAGAGAGCTTGCCTGCAGAGAATACTCTAACCACTGAAACTAAGGAGAGAGCTAGCCTTCCAGGTCTGCTGATAGAGGCTAACAGAGTCACCTGAGGAACAAGCTCTAACCAGAGACAACTATAACAGCTAGCCTCAGAGGTTACCAGATGGTGAAAGGCAAACGTAAGAATCCTACTAACAGAAATCAAGACCACTCACCATCATCAGAACGTAGCACTCCCACACAACCTAGTCCTGGGCACCCCAACACAACCGAAAATCTAGACCCAGATTTAAAAGCATATGTCATGATGATGGTAGAGGACATCAAGAAGGACTTTAACAACTCACTTAAAGAAATACTGGAGAGCACTGCTAAAGAGTTACAAGTCCTTAAAGAAAAACAGGAAAACACAAACAAACAGGTACAAGTCCTTATAGAAAAACAGGAAAACACATCCAAAAAGGTGATAGAAATGAACAAAACCATACTAGACCTAAAAAGGGAAGTAGACACAATAAAGAAAACCCAAAGTGACTCAACGCTGGAGATAGAAACCCTAGGAAAGAAATCTGGAACCAAAGATGTGAGCATAAGCAAAAAATACAAGAGATGGAAGAGAGAATCTCAGGTGCAGAAGATTCCATAGAGAACATCGGCACAACAATCAAAGAAAATACAAAAATGAAAGGAATCCTGACTCAAAACATCCAAGAAATCCAGGACACAATGAGAAGACTAAACCTATGGATAATAGGAGTTGATGAGAACAAAGATTTTCAACTTAAAGGGCCAGCAAATATCTTCAACAAAATAATAGAAGAAAACTTCCCAAACCTAAGGAAAGAGATGCCCATGATCATACAAGAAGCCTACAGAACACCAAATAGACTGGACCAGAAAAGAAATTCCTCCTGACACATAATAATCAGAACAACAAATGCACTAAATAAAGATAGAATATTAAAAGCAGTAAGCGAGAAAGGTCAAATAACATATAAAGGCAGGCCTATCAGAATTACACCAGACTTTTCACCAGAGTCTATGAAAGCCAGAAGAGCCTGGACAGATGTTATACAGACACTAAGAGAACACAAATGCCAGCCCAGGCTACTATACATAGCCAAACTCTCAATTACCATAGATGGAGAAACCAAACTATTCCACAACAAAACCAAATTCACATGTTATCTTTCCACGAATCCAGCCCTTCAAAGAATAATAACAGAAAAAAAAAAAAAAAAAAACAACAACAACAACAAAAAAAATACAAGGACGGAAATCACACCCTAGAAAAAGCAGGAAATTAATCCCTCAACAAACCAAAAATAAGACTGCCACAGGAACAGAAGGTCAACTCTAACAACAAAAATAAAAGGAAGCAACAATTACTTTTCCTTAATATCTCTTAATATCAATGGACTCAAGCCCCAATAAAAAGACATAGACTAACAGACTGGCTACACAAACAGGACCCAACATTCTTCTGCTTACAGGAAACCCATCTCAGGGAAAAAGACAGATACTACGTCAGAGTGAAAGCCTGGAAAACAATTTTGCAAGCAAATGGCCTCAAGAAACAAGCTGGAGTAGCCATTCTGGTATCGAATAAAATCTACTTCCAACCAAAAGTTATCAAAAAAGACAAGGAGGGACACATCATATTCATCAAAGGTAAAATCCTCCAAGAAGAACTATCAATTCTGAATATCTATGCTCCAAATGCAAGGGCAGCCACATTCATTAAAGACACTTTAGTAAAGCTCAAAGCACACATTGCACCTCACACAGTAATAGTGGGAGACTTCAACACACCACTTTCATCAATGGACAGATCGTGGAAGCAGAAACTAAACAGGGACACAGTGAAACTAATAGAAGTTATGAAACAAATGGACTTAACAGATATCTACACAACATTTTATTCTAAAACAAAAGGATATATCCTCTTCTCAGCACCTCACGGGACCTTCTCCAAAGTTAACCAAATAATTGGTCACAAAACAGGCCTCAACAGATACAAACATATTGAAAATATGCCATGCATCCTATCAGAACACCATGGACTAAGGCTGATCTTCAATAACAACATAAATAATGGAAAGCCAACATTCACGTGGAAACTGAATAACACTCTTCTCAATGATACCTAGGACAAGGGAGGAATAAAGAAAGAAATTAAAGACGTTTTAGAGTTTAATGAAAATGAATCCACAACATACCCAAAACTATGAGACACAATGAACGCATTTCTAAGAGGGAAACTCATAGCTCTGAGTGCCTCCAAAAATAAATTGGAGAGAGCACACACTAGCAGCTTGACAACACATCTAAAAGCTCTAGAAAAAAAGGAAGAAAATTCACCCAAGAGGAGTAGACATCAGAAAATATCAAACTCAGGGGCTAAATCAACCAAGTGGAAACAAGAAGAACTATTAAAAGAATTAACCAAATGAGGAGTTGGCTCTTTGAGAAAATCAACAAGATAGATAAACCCTTAGCTAGTCTCACTAGAGGGCACAGGGACATCATCCTAATTAAAAAATCAGAAATGAAAAGAAACACATAACTACAGATCCTGAAGAAATCCAAAACACCATCAGATCCTTCTACAAAAGGCTATACTCAACAAAACTGGAAAACCTGGACGAAATGGACAAATTTCTAGACAGATACCAGGTACCAAAGTTATATCAGGATCAAGTTTACGATCTAAACAGTCCCATATCCCCTAAAGAAATCGAAGCAGTCATTAATAGTCTCCCAACCAAAAAAAAAAAAAAAAAAAAAAAAAAAAAAAAAAAAAAAAAAAAAAAAAGCCCAAGACCAGATGGGTTTAGTGGAGAGTTCTACCAGACCTTCAAAGAAGATCTAATTCCAGTTCTGCACAAACTATTCCACAAAATAGAAGTAGAAGGAACTTTACCCAACTCATTCTATGAAGCCACGTTTATTCTGATACCTAAACCACAGAAAGATCCAACAAAGATAGAGAACTTCAGACCAATTTGCTTTATGAATATCAATGCAACAATACTCAATAAAATTCTTGCTAACCGAATCCAAGAACATATTAAAGCAATCATCCATCCTGACCAAGTAGGTTTTATTCCAGGGTTGCAGGGATGGTTTAATTTACAGAAACCCATCAATGTAATCCATTATATAAACAAACTCAAAGACAAAAAAGACATGATCATCTCCTTAGATTTGGAAAAACATTCGACAAGATTCAACACCCATTCATGGTAAAAGCCTTGGAAAGGTCAGGAATTCAAGGCCCACACCTAAACATGATAAAAGGAATCTAGCAAACCAGTAGCCAACATCAAAGTAAATGGTGAGAAGCTTGAAGCAATCCCACTAAAATCAGGAACTAGACAAGGCTGTCCACTCTCCCCATACCTATTCAACATTGTACTTTTAGTCCTAGCCAGAGCAATTCGACAGCAAAAGGAGATCAAGGGGATACAAATTGGAAAAGATGAAGTCAAAATATCACTTTTTGCAGATGAAAGGATAATATATATAAGTGACCCTAAAAATTCCACCAGAGAACTCCTAAACCTGAAAAACGGCTTTGGTGAAGTAGCTGGATATAAAATTAGCACAAACAAGTCAATGGCCTTTCTCTACACAAAGGATAAACAAGCTGAGAAAGAAATTAGGTAAACAATACACTTCACAATAGTCACAAATAATCTAAAATATCTTGGTGTGACTTTAACTAAGGAAGTAAAAGATCTGTAGGTAAGAACTTAAAGTCTTTGAAGAAAGAAATAGAAGAAGATCTCAGAAGATCGAAAGCTCTCCCATGCTCATGGATTGCCATGATTAATATAGTAAAAATGGCTATCCTGCCGAAAGCAATCTACAGATTCAATGCAATCCCCATCAAAATTCCAACTCAATTCTTCAATGAGTTAGAAAGGGCAATTTTCAAATTCATCTGGAATAACAAAAAACCTAGGATAGCAAAAACTATTCTCAATGATAAAGAACCTCTGGTGAAATCACCATGCCTGACATCAAGCTATACTACAGAGCAATTGTGATTAAAAACTGCATGTACTGATACAGTGACAGACAGGTGTACCAATGCCATAGAATTGAAGACCCAGAAACGAGCCCACATGCTGATGGTCACTTGATCTTTGACAAGGGAGCCAAAACTATCCAGTGGAAGAAAGACAGCATTTTCAACAAATGGTGCTGGCACAACTGGTGGTTATCATGTAGAAGAATGCAAATTGATCCATTCTTATCTCATTGTACACAGCTCAAGTCTAAGTGGATCGACATAAAACCAGAGATATTGAAATTTATAGAGAAGAAAGTAGGAAAAAGCCTTAAAGATATGGGCACGGGGTGTGGTGGGGGTAGGATTCCTAAACAGAACAGCAATGGCTTATGCTGTAAGATCAAATATTGACAAATGGGACCTCAAAAATTTGCAAAGCTTCTTTAAGGCAAAAGACACTGTCAATAAGACAAAAAGACCACCAACAGATTCGGAAAGGATGTTTTCTAATCCTAAATATGATAGGGGAGTAATATCCAATACGTACAAAGAGCTCAAGAAGCTGGACTCCAGAAATTCAAATAACCCCATTAAAAATGGGGTACAGAGCTAAACAAAGTATTATCAACTAAGGAATACTGAAGGACTGAGAAGCACCTGGAAAAATGTTCAACATCCTTGATCATCAGGGAAATGCAAATCAAAACAACCCTATGACTCCACTTCACTCCAGACAGAATGGCTAAGATAAAAAGTTCATGTGAGAGCAGATGCTGGCGAGGATGTGGAGAAAGAGGAATAATCTTCCGTTGCTGGTGGGATTTCAAGCTTGTACAACCACTCTGGAAATCAGTATGGAATTTCCTCAGGTAATTGGACTTAGTACTACCACTAGATCCAGCAATTCCTCTTCTGGGCATATACCCAGAATATGTTCCAACTTGTAATAAGGACACATTCTGCACTATGTTCATAGCAGCCTTATTTATAATAGCCAGAAGCTGGAAAGAACCCAGATGTCCCTCAACAGAGGAATGGATACAGAAAATGTGGCATCTTTACAAAATGGAGTACTACTCAGCTATTAAAAACAATGAATTTATGAAATTCTTAGGCAAATGGATGGAGTTGGAGGATATCATCCCGAGTGAGGTAACCCAATAACAATAGAAGTCACTTGACATGCACTCACTGATAAGTGGATATTAACCAAGAAACTTAGAATAGCCAAGCTATAATTTGCAAAACACAAGAAAATCAAGAAGAAGGAAGACCAAAGTGTGGATTATTCATTCCTCCTTAGAATAAGGAACAAGTTACCCAATGAAGGAGTTACAGAGGCAAAGTTTGGAGCTAAGATGAAAGGATGGACCATCCAGAGACTACCCCACACGGGCATCCATCCTATAATCTGCCACCAAATTCAGACACTATTGGATAAGGCCCCTTGGTCTTATACACTTTATATGCCCCAGTACAGGGGAACACCAGGCCCAAGAAGAGGGAGTGGGTGGGTAGTTGAGCAGGGCAGGGGGAGGGTATAGGGAACTTTCAGGAGAGCATTTGAAATGTAAATAAAGAAAATATCTAAAAAGAAAAAAAATCCTGTACTCTGCAAAATTGGAAAATCTTAACGAAAAAAGAGTTTTCTAGAAGATATCAATTATGAATGTTAAATCAATTACACATAAACACTTTAGACAGCCCAGTAACACTAAAGAAATAGAAGCAGTCATTAAAAATCTCCCAAATAAGAAAATAGAAAGTCAATGGTCAATTTAATTTAACACAGAATTCTACTAGAGTTTCAAAGAACTAACTCAATGTATGTTGCTTTCTTTCAGAAAATGGAAAGATAAGGAACACTGCCAAACTCATTCTCTGATTCGACAGCGACCCTGTGGTTTCATAGTTCTACCACAGTTCATAGCATCACCTAAATCATATAAAGACTCAACAGAGAAATAGAACTTCAGACTTATTTCTCTTATGAACATTGATGCAAAATTACTCAGGAAAATAATCAAACTGAATCCTGGAACATAACAAGATGCAACAAACCCAAACATATACTTTAATAACAAGACAGTATGTAGTAATCCACTAGTAGGAAAATGGTTCCACAAACAGTCAAAAGAGTTTTAGACAACCCCATTCCCACTGGTAGGAAGACAACACAAACCCCTTGCTTCACAACTATATCATGAATGTAGAGGGCCTAGTACAGACCCACAGGGGCTCTGTGGTTGTTGCTTCTATATTAATGAACACCTAAAAGCCTTGATGAGTTGACTCTGTAGACTGTGATTTCCTGGTATCCTGACCCCTCTTATTCCTATAATCATTTCTCCACATATCCCAAGGAATTCCCTGATCTCCACCTAATGCTTGACAGTGGATCTCTGCACCCATCAGATGCTATGGGAAGCTTCTCTAATGATTAGGCAATTTAGTGATCTAAATATCATCTTCTGGTGTCCTCTTTGATTTATTTCTATAAACATTTAAAATGTTTTGTCATACTCTACTTTTATTTTTGTGGGTACTTACCCAAGATGTTTTTTGTGGTTTGTGGCTGTTGTGGATGGTGGTATTTACCTGCTTCATTGGCTGGGCCATACCCCACAATAAATTTACCACATCTTTGTATGTTTTCTTGGAGAATAGACAAACACTACCCCAATAGCGATATCCTATCCACATTGCCAGTGATGTCTAACTGCCATTAAAAGCAACTTTTATCTGACTCCACACCCAGTTTGCATCAAGATTTATTAATTCTTCTGCTATATTTATAATATATTGTCCTTCTATATATTAAGATATACAATTCTACATACTAAATTCGGCTATGTCTTCCATAGAGATACATGGGGACTCTTAGATAAAATATAAAAATAAAAATATACTCAGTAACATTGAGGGGATGTGGTGGGGAGAAGTATTAGATTTCAATAGACCAGGAGATCATAATGGATGATGAGCAATCCCAAGGAGATCCCTATGGGTCAGTATGCAGAGCCCAACAGGCAGGAAGAAGCAGAGATGCAGCATTTTTCTTATGAAATATTTTTCTCTCAAGATAGGGATCATGCATAACCTCTTATTTCACCATATATTTTGGGGGGGTATTCCCTGATGAGCCATGAGCAAGCTGCAAAAGATGGCATTAAACTGACACTAATCCATGCCTAGGGTACCTGATGGAATAGACTGTGGTCTTTGGACAATATGATGAAAGAGATTTGGCAATAAATGTCCTTCTCATAAGAATCTGAACTCCTATCTGAGAAACACAAGACCTCAGAGGTAAAGACAATGGGGTAAGTTTTCCCCTGTCTCTGCCTGAGACCTGCCTTCACCAAGGTTTGAAGCATTTTCTCACACCATCCCTTATACAATGAAGGTGTCTGTCTCTGCATGTATGACTTTTCCCTTGTCCAGTGATCTCTAATACCTTGGTTGTGTAGTGTAACCATGGTGTACCATAATGCTGGTAAGACTGCCTTGGGGTTTTTCTTATACCCTGGGGTCAACCTGATAGCTGAGGATCCTGGGCCAATGTCTAATTCAGGATATTGTAATTTCCTAAGGAAGCATAATGGAACTATACACCTGGTTTCAGTGTCCATGGTTTAGTTTCTGAGGCTTTTGTGCAGGATGATCCATGTGTCCACAGGAGACCTGCCTTCAGCAAGTTTTGAAGCCACTTCTTGCCCTAAGCCCTGGTTGATGAAGGTACTTATATATGCAGTGGCACCTTCCCAACTTCATCTATATGCAGTGGTCTCTAAAAGCTTGGTTATAGTTCCACAGTGTCAGCACAGCACTGATGAGATATGTGAGTCTACCTTGCTACTGTCAAGATTACAGCTGAGGATGCTACACCAAGTCAGGATATTGCTGTAGCACAGTGAGAGGACCTGGGCCCAGTATTCATGGTTTGGTGTCTGAGGATTCTGTCTTCTATTTAAACTAAGAGTGGTGTTACTTTTGTCTTATATGTGTATAATCTCTACGCCTTGATGGTGTAATACCCATGACTAGATTGTCTCAGTCCAGTGGAAATGAGAGCCCTGTGTGGTCTTCGACTTAAAGGCCATTTCCATGACTCACTCTGGGAAATCCACCTATAGCCTGAAATGCCTAAGATGCTAGGTTGCCACCTAGATGCCTGGTGGCAGTCCACTTTTTAGGGTGTTTTTTCTGAGCAAAGGTCCAAGGAACTAGATAAAGGATAGTTTAGCATTCTAGACAAAATACTATCATGAAACCTAATTATCTTGCTGAGGCCCCCAGTGCTTTGCTTTGCTTTGCTTGGCATGTTTTGAGAGTGGCAGAGAGGCAGGGCAAAATATTCTTTCAGTATTTCAAGTCCAGGGAGAAAGAAGGGTCTAGTGATTCTGGCAGCCAGAGTCAGTGCAGGCTCCTCAAACAGACAGGGCTCCAGATCTCTTGACCTACTAGATACAGAAGGCATAGCATACCACTTCCCTTTGAGGCCATGTCCATCAGAGATGGCAAACAATAGCAGCCCAGCAGTTTACACATATTCTCAGAGATATAGGAATATTGCCCTGGCATCCTCTAAGTCTTTCTGATAGAAAACATAGTGCCCAAGCACACACATTTTACTACAGGATCCCTAGCTACTTTCTCTTCCCCTACTTGCAGCAAAGTTCATTTCTTTTTTTTTCCATTTTTTATTAGGTATTTAGCTCATTTACATTTCCAATGCTTTACCAAAAGTCCCCCATAGCCACCCACCCCCAGTCCCCTACCCACCCACTCCCCTTTTTTGGCCCTGGCTTTCCCCTGTACTGGGACATATAAAGTTTGCGTGTCCAATGGGCCTCTCTTTCCAGTGATGGCCGCCTAGGCCATCTTTTGATACATATGCAGCTAGAGTCAAGAGCTCCGGGGTACTGGTTAGTTCATAATGTTGTTCCACCTATAGGGTTGCAGATCCCTTTACCTTCTTGGGTACTTTCTCTAGCTCCTTCATTGGGGGCCATGTGATCCATCCAATAGCCGACTGTGAGGATCCACTTCTATGTTTGCTAGGCCCAGGCATACTCTGACAAGAGACAGCTATATCAGGGTCCTTTCAGCATAATCTTGCTAGTGTATGCAATGGTGTCAGCATTTGGAAGCTGATTATGGGATGGATCCCCGGATATGGCAGTCTCTACATGGTCCATCTTTTTATCTCAGCTCCAAACTTTGTCTCTGTACCTCCTTCCAAGGGTGTTTTGTTCCCACTTCTAAGGAGGGGCATAGTGTCCACACTTCAGTCTTCATTTTTCTTGAGTTTCATGTGTTTAGGAAACTGTATCTTATATTTTGGATATCCTAGGTTTTGGGCTAATATCCACTTATTAGTGAGTACATATTGTCTGAGTTCCTTTGTGAATGTGTTACCTCACTCAGGATGATGCCCTCCAGGTCCATCCATTTGGCTAGGAATTTCATAAATTCATTCATTTTAATAGCTGAGTAGTACTCCATTGTGTAGATGTACCACATTTTCTGTATCCATTCCTCTGTTGAGGGGCATCTGGGTTCATTCCAGCTTCTGGCTATTATAAATAAGGCTGCTACGAACATAGTGGAGCATGTGTCCTTCTTACCAGTTGGGGCATCTTCTGGATATATGCCCAGGAGAGGTAGTGCTGGATCCTCCGGTAGTACTATATCCAGTTTTCTGAGGAACCGCCAGACTGATTTCCAGAGTGGTTGTACAAGCCTGCAATCCCACCAACAATGGAGGAGTGTTCATCATTCTCCACATCCACGCCAGCATCTGCTGTCACCTGAATTTTTGATCTTAGCCATTCTGACTGGTGTGAGGTGGAATCTCAGGGTTGTTTTGATTTGCATTTCCCTGATGATTAAGGATGTTGAACATTTTTTCAGGTGCTTCTCTGCCATTCGGTATTCCTCAGGTGAGAATTCTTTGTTCAGTTCTGAGCCCCATTTTTTAATGGGGTTATTTGATTTTCTGAAGTCCACCTTCTTGAGTTCTTTATATATGTTGGATATTAGTCTCCTATCTGATTTATGATAGGTAAAGATCCTTTCCCAATCTGTTGGTGGTCTTTTTGTCTTATTGACGGTGTCTTTTGCCTTGCAGAAACTTTGGAGTTTCATTAGGTCCCATTTGTCAATTCTCGATCTTACAGCACAAGCCATTGCTGTTCTGTTCAGGAATTTTTCCCCTGTGCCCATATCTTCAAGGCTTTTCCCCACTTTCTCCTCTATAAGTTTCAGTGTCTCTGGTTTTATGTGAAGTTCCTTGATCCACTTAGATTTGACCTTAGTACAAGGAGATAAGTATGGATCAATTCGCATTCTTCTACCCGATAACAACCAGTTGTGCCAGCACCAATTGTTGAAAATGCTGTCTTTCTTCCACTGGATGGTTTTAGCTCCCTTGTCGAAGATCAAGTGACCATAGGTGTGTGGGTTCATTTCTGGGTCTTCAATTCTATTCCATTGGTCTACTTGTCTGTCTCTATACCAGTACCATGCAGTTTTTATCACAATTGCTCTGTAGTAAAGCTTTAGTTCAGGCATGGTGATTCCACCAGAGGTTCTTTTATCCTTGAGAAGAGTTTTTGCTATCCTAGGCTTTTTGTTATTCCAGATGAATTTGCAAATTGCTCCTTCTAATTCGTTGAAGAATTGTGTTGGAATTTTGATGGGGATTGCATTGAATCTGTAGATTGCTTTTGGCAAGATTGTTTGATTGTTTTGTTTTGTGTGTTTCAAGTTTTCTCTTATTTATAAGGTTTTTTTTTACATTTCAAATGTTATCCCCTTTTCTCATTTCCCCTCCAAAACCCCAATCCCACCCCCTTTCTTTTGATCTCCAACCCACCCACTCTCGCTTCCCTGTCCTGGCATTCCCCTACAGTAGGGCATCAAGCCTTCATAGGACCAAGAGCCTCTCCTCCGATTGATGTCCATCAAGACCATCCTCTACTGCATATTCTTCTGGAGCCCATGTGTCCTAGTTCCAGCTCACAGAAAAATCTTCCCCATTCCCTTTCCCTAGAATCCATCAAGTAATCCACTATATAAACAAACTCAAAGGAAAAAAATTATCATCTCACAAGACCGTGAAAAAGCCTAGGCCAAAAGCCAAAGCTCCTTCATGATAAAAGTCTTGTAGAGATCAGGAACTCCTGACACACAACTAATATAACATAATAAAATCAATATGAAGGAAACCAGCACCCAGTATCAAATTAAAAGAAGAGAAAGTTGAAGCAATCTTCCTAAAATAAGTTGCAATACAAGGCTGCCCACTCTCTCCCTATTTATTCAATGTAGTACTTGAAGTTGTCAGGAGTCATCATATGACAAGCTAATAAATAATATGTGATCTTCCTGAGATGGTCTGTCTTGGATTATAATCCACGAGAGATTTGCTCCAATAGGCATATCGCAGGAGAAAATCATTTCAGGAACGATTCCTGCTAATGCTTTTCTTGTTAATATTGAACATATAAATTGAACATAACACTAGGAATTAGCCCACACTTCTGAGCAGATCTCTGCAAATCTACAAAAATATACTGGCTTGTAGTGATGCTATATATGAAAATACATGATCTCTTAAATCTTGAAAATGATCCTATCAGATTTCCTTAAGTTATATCAGTGTTTATTAAGCTCTTTTATAGTGGGTCTGCTACTAGATCCTTTTGTGATAGTCAAAACTGCAATGAGAACTCTGCCATTCTCCCATGTGTTACCAGTTAATTCCTCTACATAATAACCAGACTTTCTACTACTACTACTACTACTGCTACTACTGCTACTACTGCTACTACTACTACTACTACTACTACTACTACTACTATTACATTGTACTACTACAATGTACTACTACTACATTCCAAATGGTTGTAAAACAATTAACCAAAGGTCGTAAAAATATAACTAACAATTAATTAAAGGCTCTGGTATAGAAAATATAATATTGACTAGGTTTACTATACAAAACTTCACTAATAACTTACTTATGGTTTTTACCTTTCAGTGAACCTTCTTAGCTGTGACAGGTGATGAATATTTAGCCAGATAATTACTCCTAGTATATATGCATGTAAGCATTCTCTGTTGTAAAATTCTATTTCAATTTATGATTTTATGTGTGAACATTTGATGATCTTTTTAACATGTGGTCATGTATTCTGTAAGATGTGTAAGTGCTGAGGATAAAGAGAAGAGAGAAGAAATGAGCTGAGAAATTTTTAGATAGAACAGTTTATGGACATAACAGAGCTGAACAAGAACTTAGAAGTATAGGAATAGCATTGGAAGAGAAGATGTTGAGAGAAAGGGGGAAAGAGAAGAGAGCAAGATTAGAAAAAATGCAGAGTGGATTAAATTCTAAACTATATGTAACATTAAAAAAAAATAAAAACTAATAGAGCAATGTGCAGAATGCGGAGAGAAAGAGGAAAAGGAACCTGCAGAGATAGCAGAAGTAGCAGGCAAGTTTCTCCTTACCATGGACAGAATAGGTCTTTTCTTACTAAGGCAAGCTTAGCCTTATTAAAGAACAAACCTTTTTTCTTATAATCTTGTGTTAAATTCATTCAGCATTAAAAGGGTAGAAACTTTTTTCTTCATAAAATAAAGGTTGGAGCACATTTTTCATCCAGAATGAGTTAGTTTCCTGCACCAGTGCTTGATCTTTGCATCATATGCATAGGTCTGTATGGATATGTGCGTGTAAGTATGTAATTGACACAATTCATGCAAGTTGAACCTAACTGGTTTGAATTGGAATGTATGAATTTGCATTTGTGTAACTCTATGTGAATTTATGTGTTTATGCATATTTTCTTATGCAAAATTTTTCCTTCTGTGAGCACTATTCTCTTCTTCTCATCCAATAGAAGTTTATTGTTCCATGCTTCCCCCTAGACTGAGAAGTAAGAGGCATCTGGACAAAAGAGAAAAGTCTCTAGCAATTAATTCTTTACTTAATCCCATGCTATTTTAGGATGAGGTGTTAAGTGCCAGAGGCCACAGTTTCAGGTCTCAGAGAAACACAGGAGGCAGGTCAGCTACAGCAGCAAAGTAACTTAGACTTAGATAAGTAAACTTTTTATTATTATACAGCAACTCTAGATATCTTGAAAGACAGTCTTACCCTGTATCTTGTAATATGAAGTCTTACACTCCACTGATGCTCTCCCCACTCTGCTGCCTCATCAAAACAAACAAAAGAGAAGAACCTGCCAGGGCTGGCCACCAGCAAAGTTCTAGCTAGAGCAATAAGACAACAAAAGGAGATCTTAGGATATACAAATTGGAAAGGAAGAAGTCATGGTATGACTATTCATGGGTGATATGATACATAAATGTCCCTCAAAACTCTACCAGAGAACTCCTATGATAGATAAACAACTTCAGCAATGTGGCTAGATATTACATTGACTCAAACAAATCAGTTTCCTTCCTTTATACAAATGATAAAGTAGATGAGAAAGAAATTAGGGAACAACACCATTCAAGTAGCCACACATAACATAGAATACCTCAGTGTAACTCACCAATCAAGTGAAAGGCATGTATGAAATGAACTTCAAATCCCTGGAGTAAGGAAGGGAAGACCTCAGAAGACAGAAAGATCTCCCTTACTCATGAATCAGTAGGATTAACAGTGAAAATGGCCATCTTACCAAAAGTAATCCACTGATTTAATGCAAATACCATCAAAATTCCAAGACAATTCTTCACAAAAATAGAAAGAGCAATTCTTAATTTCAAACAAACAAAAACAATATACCCAAAACATTATAAACAATAAAAGAACTTTTGGGAGAATCATTGTCACTGACATCAAAGTCTTTTCTAAAATTAAATATCTATATCAAGTGTTCCCTACTGCTTGTCCCCCCTTAGAGAGACCCTACCACTATCCTGTATCTCTTTCTCTGAGAGGGCAGTGGCCTCCTGTGGGTATCCACCCACCCTTGTACATCGAGTCTCTGTAGGGCTAGGCAGAATTTCTCCCACTGTAGCCAGACACGTCAAACTATGTTGAGGAACAGATATCACTGTCAGGATATAACTTTAGGGAAAGCCTCTGGTCCCCTAAAGGTTTTTTTTTTTCTTTGTTCTGCCTTTACTTTGCTGGTTTTTCTTTTCTTTTCTTCTTTTCATTCTAATGTTCAATCTTGAATCCCATGTATGGACTTGTGACATTCCATGAAGGAGAATCACAGCTAATAATATTTTTGAATTTTATTTTTTTATACTTTTTATAGACCAAAATATATTTTATTAGATATTTAGCTTATTTACATGTCAAATGTTTTTCCCTTTCCTATATTCCTCTCCCAAAACCCCCTATCTCCTCCCCCTCCCCTTGCTCACCAACCTACCCACGCCTGTTTCCTGGCCTTGACATACCTCTACAGTAGGGCATAGAGCCGACATAGAGCCTTTCCTCCCACTGAGGAATGACTAGGACATCTTCTGCTACATATGCAGATAGAGCCATGATTCTCACAATGTGTACTCTTTGGTAGGTGATATAGTCCCTGGGAACTCTGGGGGTACTGGTTAGTTCATAATGTTCCTCTTTTGGGGCTGCTAACCCCTTCAGCTCCTAATTTTCTTTATTTCTTTTTCTTTACTTCCTTTTTTTTTTTTTTTTTTTTTTTTTTTTTTTTTTTTTTTTTTTTTTTTTTTTAAGACGGGTTTCACTCTATAGCTTTGGCTTTCCTGGAACTCTTTCTGTACAACAGGCTAGCTTCCAACTCTGATCTGTGAATGTCTCTGCCTCCTGAATGCTGGGATTAAAGGTATGAGCCAGCACAACCAACTTCAAAGGTTTCTTCCATTTATTTATTTATTTATTTATTTATTTATTTATTTATTCAATTTACATCCCTTCCCCACTACTCCCTCCCTGTTTTCTCAGAGTAGAGGAAGTCCCCTCAGGTCTCACCCTGCCCTGGAACAGGTAGTCCCAGCCAAACTAAGCACATCCCCTCCCACTGAGGACCAACCAGGAAGTCCAGCCAGAGGAAGGAAATTTCATTCAATTTTTGAGGTTATGCTATAATTACATTGTTTATCGCTTATCTTTTCTCCCTTCAGGCCTTCCCATATATCCCTCCTTACTCTCTCTATACTAATCAGGACTCACCAGTATGATAGTTTAAACATGAGATGAAGATGGACAGGATATGTGGCAAAGTGGACATAGAACGCCCATGAGGCCTCAACCCTATACAAAAACTACTGCTAACTGTTGAATGTTGAGAGTGGGAGCAATATATGCCCTAGAGAAGAGCACACAGTTTGGTTAGCAATTACTATCATTATTTTTCTTTTGTTAAGGAAACAGAATAACCACAGCATTTCCCCCTTCCAGAGTAAGATGAAATATATCCTCTCCCATCCAGGTTTGAAGCTATTTAGGAGCCTAGTAACTAGTTGAGGTAGGTGATTGTGTCCCCCATGGCAGCGACCCACCTTTTTATACTGTATGTTCTCTAGGACTTTGGGTGTGGTATGGACCACAGCGATAGCAAATCCTTGGCAGGCATGACCACCCTGGGCATCACTCTGCATTTGAGGAGTCAAGATGATAACTAGGATCCTGTACCAACATCCAAGTGAGAGGGCCTGTGTTCAGCCCCTGGATCCAGTGTCCACGCTTTTGTATCTGAGGGTTCTGATCTCTTTTCCAGAAAGGGAGAAGGTTCCTTAAGGATAGTTATATCGTATGGTTCCTGTCCCTTGGGAGAATTTAATTCTCACAGTACAGTGGAAATGGTGACACAACGGGGTCTTTGTCTCCCAGGCTGAGTCATATGACTCATTCTTAGAGGCACATATCTAGCCAGAAGTAGCCAAGATACTGAGTAGCCAACGGTGAGTTTGGAAGGTAATGAGTTGGTGTGTTTTGCTCAGTAGAGGATCAGGTAGTGTGTGGCAATGCATTATTATGAAACAGTTGCTTACATCCCAGTTCTATGATACTAGGGTTGACTCAGCAGAAGGTAATATTGCTAAAGAAGCAGACACTGCATCAAGTGTAATAAGCACCTTGCCACTCAACTCCATCCCTAAATCCTAAAACAGTAAGAAATACGATTACTACCACTAAACAAAGTTCGTGATTAGGCTGGAATCTGTAATTTCAATCATAAAATTATACATAATTGAAATAATAAAGATTTCTGACAACTATGTTAACTCCTTCCACATATCCTTAATTTACTTGCCAAAATCAAAAACCTGATTCCACAGACAGATACTGAACTCAGTTGAATTTTTTAATAAACTTTATATTCGAGTTTCCATCAAACTTGTTCTCAAAAAAGACATTGTAGGCACAGTAGATGATGTTTCTATTTGGTATACCAATTCCCCAACTTTTGACAGTCAAAGGATTCATGGCAAAGGTAATTCCCCCATCAAAGTACAGAATAAGTGTGTGCAAGGTTTCAAAGCAAAGCTCACATTTTCAACTCTATATTTCCCCCTTACCTTGCTCTCATTTTTTTTTTTTTTTTTTTTTTTTTTGGTTTTTCGAGACAGGGTTTCTCTGTGTAGCCCTGGCTGTCCTGAAACTCACTCTGTAGACCAGACTGGCCTCGAACTCAGAAATCCGCCTGCCTCTGCCTCCCGAATGCTGGGATTAAAGGCGTGCGCCACCACGCCCGGCTCCTTGCTCTCTTTAGGGTAGAAGTTTCTGTCTCAATGGAGTTGTAAAACTCTGTCCCAGAACATTCTTTCTCAAGGAGCTACTGAAAAACTCCTATCCAATGTTCTTGAATGGAAGGGTTTCTTGTTTCAGCACACTAATGTGTAATTAAGGGGACAAACGTAAACATTTGTATCAGCTAATCCAAGAATAACTTCAGGAAGATCATATAGAGTTATACTTCAAGACCTGGAATATTCCTATATCCTGTATTCCTGAAAGTCTGGTAAATAGTTGACATGACCTCCTTTCTGTCAATGCCCATCTCCATTACTTTGATGCTCTTTAGCCTGGAGTTTTGTCTCCTGCAATGGTCACATGGTCACTCAAAACTGTCTTCTTCTTCTTCTTCTTCTTCTTCTTATTATTATTATTATTATTGATTTACAGGACCACATTACTATTCTTTTACATCCTAGTGATAAAGTTGTGCTTTTTCAGGGACTACTCAGCAATCAAGTGCTGACATCTGGCTTTCAAAATATATTCAAGGTCCCCACCTTCTGACATCGCTAGGTAACACAGCAATGTGCCCTAAAATACAAAAATATCACCCACATTGAATACCAAAATGCCATTGTTTGAATGTAGAAATGATTTTAGAGCACCCAAAAACCATCAGTGTTAAATTATGTGCCATGCGCTCTGGTCGAGTCAACTTAAGCTGAGAGGCTTGAAAGTCACTCATGAGGCAAAGAGCTTCAAGGAAGCTCTCCTCCTGGAGTCTGGCATTCCCTCTAACCCATACATTAATTTTCCATTCCCGAGTTAGTCTAGTGTATGGATCCACGTGCTCTCTTTCAGTATTTTCCTATTATAAGTGCCTTTTATGTTTGAATTCTGACATAGCTAAAGCCTTCTGCCAGTGTTCCAACAGTCCTAGAACATCCTTGAGCAAGGCCATGGGCTTGAAATTCAGTAAGAATGTTGCTAATCAGAATAGCCTCTGGTACTATACTATCACTTTGAATAAAGGCTAGGTCACTCCCTTACACAGGAATTTACCATCACTGAGGAAGAAGGAAGTTTCAGACCAAAAGAGTAACCAGAATAGATACTTAGAACTATAGCGAAGTTACACCTATACACACACATATTTACAATGGCGTAAGGGGAAGATGGACTATACAATAGACTAAAATAGGAACTATGGCAAGGGCGCAAAGTCCTTGACCCTGGCATCTAAGATTTGTGAATCTTAGGTGGAGCCCTTGTTGATCCTAGTTGTTATCAATGAATTCTATCCCAGGTGGTTCCCTTTAGACCTCTTGTGTTTGCATTACTCTGTTTTATGTAAGATTCTGGTCACCTCATTTGTAACTTACGAATATGTCACCCAACTTCCTTATTGTCTTCTGCATAAAAAGTCTGATGCTTGATTTGAAAAATACATTCAGATTTCACACAACCTCTCCTGTGTGTGTCTGTTTGTGAATTCATCCTACGCTTTGCCCACCCACAACTAGAGACCTGTTCCAAGCAGACAAAGGGGCCCAGAGTGTCTGTGGCAATTATGGAAAATAAATATAAATGCATTTCCTTGGTGAATTTAACGAAGAATGATCTAAGATTTGAATTTATTATTTCTCTCCCTCCAATATCTTCCACTGTTTCTCTCTGTTGCATGAATCTGTGTCTTTACCAGCTTGAATAACAGAATCAATTTCTCTCTCTCTCTCTCTCTCTCTCTCTCTCGCTCGCTCGCTCGCTTGCTCCCTCTCGCTCTCTTTCTCTCCGTCTCTCTCCCTCTCTCCCTCTCTCTCCCTCTCCCCTCTCTCTCTTTCTCTGTCTCTACCCCCATTGAGCCACACAAAAAGCACCATATGGGGAAAAATTAGTGATACCTAAAGAAATGTTTCATAGTGTTTTTCAAGTGAATAAATAACTGACTTCAACTGATCTGGATAAAAAACATTACAAATACCATTTTTATGCACTATTTATATATTTTATTCAATATTTGTGGTGGGTATTCATTTTTAAAAAACAGCTTTGATCCTATTTACCATTTTCCAAATGTGATCATTGTAACACTTACATAGATACACATTCATTACACTCTGGGTCAGAAGCATTGAAAAACATATTTTAAAATAACAGCTATGCCTTACATCAGATTATAATGATTGGTTACTTAAAACTCAAGGCAAGTAAGGTTGGTTGTTCCATTAGTCCCTTAAAGAGAGGTTATACAAAGGAAATGCATACAGTTGGCATTGTTCTACGTCTGAAGTGACCTCAGAGTATATTATTAACTCTGGTTTTGAGATTAAGCAAAAAGGCCAGTCATAGTAAAAGAAATTTCTCCTGAGAAATTTTTATTAAAAATTCATTACCATTGGTGTAGACTTGAGGTAAAGGTAGCTTGGCCTTCACAGAGTGATTTTGACCTGAAGGAGAATTTTCTCATAGATGCCCCAAATATTTCCGTGTGGTTTTCCTGCATGGATTTGGGAAATGGGTTATTTGGGTCTCAGAAGTATGGGAATGTAAGTTCCCTCAGACTAAGGAGTCTTTAGGAGAACCAAGAACCAGGTTGACCTGTGGCAGCTTGGACAAGTGCTGGCTCCTGAGGCAGGCAGTGCTCCAGAGGAGTTAAAGTCATAGGAGATGCATATACATCGACATCATGTGACAGCAATATTTGCCAAGTGAACCCGTTGCTCTCTTCTCAGTAGAATGCATCTGCCATTGAGGGATGTGATGAAATTTCCTGGGATAGCTTCCTGGCCTCTTTGCACACAGTAGTAATATGCAGCAATGCTTTGGATCCTTAGGTCTTCTCTGGGCTAAGCTGCTTACTCAAAACTATTTTGAAGAAGTCACACCTAATGCTGGATATCCTTGGATCATCCCATGGTGTTTGGGGCACACAGACCTACTACATAAATAGCTCTTTATTTTTCCTTCCTCACTTTTCTCTCCTTCATTCTTGTCTCTTACACTCTATCTCCACATGTGTACCTAGCCCCAGACATGAGTATGTGACTGTTTACAGAGGACATAGAAAGTCTTAAAGTGACTTAGGGACTTTGGAAAAATAGAAGACAGTGAAGTATTTTGAGTGATCCTTAGTGATTAGAGTAGGGTGTGATGGAGCTGTGGGCTGGGGAGAAGAGAGAGATTGTCACAGATCTCGAGATTCCTTATTATGATTGCATGGCTATGTGCAGGAGATGGTTCAGATGGGGGCCCAAACCCAGGGCGTGGCAGGCATGAAGGCAGGTGGTATGGAATGCTTCTCCTTTTGCTATGTCCTCATCCACACATAAGATTCCTGGGCTTCCTGATTTCTCAACAATTGTTGTGAATGTACGCTGCTGCCCTCTGGTGGTAGGCGGGTTGGAAGACATGCTGCGGCATCAACCTGGACCCTGATGACTGGGTGCCTGAAGACTCAGACCTTAGTTAATGGAAAAAAGAATCAAAGGTATTGGCAAATATTCTTATCTCCTGGCTCCAGCTTGAAAATGTGAATAGAGCTGCCTGTGCTTTGCCCTGAATCCACCCCAGAGCTATATTCTGGTAGATTGAAGCTGTCTACTCTCCCAGGGGCCCAGCTGAGGTTGTTGGAATTCACCCTTTTGGCATTTGTTCATCTTCCCTTATAACCTAATCTCTCAGCTACAACCAACTCTCTCATCTACCAGCACAGGGTTCTCCTGGGAAGACTGGGGGACAAGCATCTTTAAACTTACAGCATTCTTGTGGTCTGAATTCCAAATGTTTGCGCACTCATGACAAGCGTGGCAGCTGTACAGCAGGTACTTTATTGTTAATGACGTAGTCATAAGCCAGGTATCTCGGCCCTGAGAACAAAAAATTATTAATCTGAGTCAAGCTCTCAGATAGGAAAATGGAAACACCATTACCATATAGATGGACTTTGCTATGATTTTTACTACTCTGTCCACTGCATGTATGTATGAACGATAAAGGCGGCATCTTACCACTACAAGACAGGATATTAAAAACAAAGAGAATTTATTGAACTTTCTAGAAGCTATTTGACTTTTCCTATGAACTGTGGTCCTCCACTGCCAGGTTGCTGACCTGGCTCCCCAACAAACACCCCTAACATCTATTTATATTATATTCTGATGACATAACCCAACCTGGTGCCGCCTGAGACTCCATTGTAAAGAAAAAATATACAGCTCACATCCACAGGTTGATGGAGGACATCAGAGGCAAAGATCATTCTCACACAAACAACTGGCAAGATTGTTGGTAATTGATCTTCACCAGGCATCTGGGGTCCATGCAACTTTCTGAGTTACTCAGATTAAAGTACATTTCACTTAAACTGGACATCCTGGTTCAAGATTATGCCAGGTTTGTATTCAAATTAATCTAAAACAGGGAGCCCTTACCTAGGAAGGGTTCGAAATATGAAATAAACACCTCAGCAACTTTAGGGAAACTGACTTCAGCAAGCTTCAGCCTGCCAGGGGATGGAAAACTTTACTTGCTAGGTTTGCAGGTACCTTTTTGTTGAGGCCGGCCAACAGCTCACATGTATGGGTTCAGCAATGCCTCTACAAGAATTATGCCAATTGTCACAACACAATTTGTGACTCTTAGGCTATATTGGGAGCTAGAGGTCATCCTCCTCATCTTTATTGTCTCTATGGCCTGATGAATCAGACCAAAAGCCATAATATGTACTGGAATGCTTTTAGAATGAAAATTAGTAGCTGCCATCTGCACACTCTTGGGGGCAGGGATGCACACCTGGTACAGTCAGGCTGAAGGGTGTTGATTGACCTGCTTGAAAAACAAAATCCAGACAGTGAAAGGCAACAGTACACAGTTTCTTTGTGGAAGCACAGGTACTTTATTCAGTTGCAAATTAGCAACAATCAAGATCAGGCTCTGGCCTCCAGGTGTGTGGGAGCTGGCTTTTAGAATTAGTAAAAAGGCCAGAGATTCTCTGGAAGTGGAGGCTGTGCTCTGAATCAACTTTGCTAGATAATCAAGATTTTTAGCTATCTTCAATAGGAATCTCTAATATTGGACTTATTACTAGACCAGTCCAAGACTGTGTTAGAATAACTGGTCACCTTTAAGAAAAGAGAAAAATCATTATGACTATTATATGACTAATATTTCTAGTCAGAATATACAGTCTCTGATGTTCATTTTGCCATAAAGTTTTAAAAGCTTGAAGCAAGAGAGCTTCACTAGTCCAAACTGGAAAAATGGAAAGCAAGGATGGGTCGAAAACATGTACCCAATTTAGCTTCCTTGTCACTTCAGTCAGGGCACTGAGCCAACTCACCTGCCAGCTTGTCAAACGAATTAGCCATCATGCTTCTGCAGTGTTCCATGGAGAGAACCTATGTTTTTCCTTTCCCTAATAAGGTAGCTGTTTAGGATCAAACCATATGCCAATAAGTAGATCCTTTTAAGATACTATAAAGCATTAAGTTCTTTGACATCCAAATTTCAAAATTCTAAAATAAAAGTATGATTTAAATAATGTGCACAGAAATACACTAAATAATATGCACAGGGATATAATTTCCCCCTTCTTTGTCTTTTAAGAAGTTAAAGTTTTTTTTGTTTGTTTGTTTTTTTTTTTTGTTTTTTTGTTTTTTTTTTGTTTTGTTTTGTTTTGTTTTTATCGTAAACTTTTTTTTAATTAGGTATTTTCCTCGTTTACATTTACAATGTTATCCCAAAAGTCACCCATACCCACCCCACCCCCCATTCCCCTACCCACCCACTCCCCCTTTTTGGCCCTGGTGTTCCTCTGTACTGGGGCATATAAAGTTTGCAAGTCCAAAGGGCCTCTATTTCCAGTGATGGCCAACTAGACCATCTTTTGATACATATGCAGCTAGAGTCAAGAGCTCCGGGGTACTCGTTAGTTCATATTGTTGTTCCACATATAGGTTTGCAGTTCCCTTTAGTTCCTTGGGTACTTTCTCTAGCTCCTCCATTGGGGGCCGTGTGACCCATCCAATAGCTGACTGTGATCATCCACTTCTGTGTTTGCTAGGCCCTGGCATAGTCTCACAAGAGACAGCTATATCTGGGTCCTTACAGCAAAATCTTGCTAGTGTATGCAATGGTGTCAGCGTTTGGAGGCTGATTATGGGATGGATCCCTGGATATGGCAATCACTAGATGGTCCATCCTTTCGTCACAGCTCCAAATTTTGTCTCTGTAACTCCTTCCATGGGTGTTTTGTTCCCATTTCTAGGAATGGGCAAAGTGTCCACACTTTGGTCTTCATTCTTAAAGTTAAAGTTTTAAAGTTCCACAATATCTTGTCCTTTAGAATTAATAACTTGTTGACAAAACATCTCAAATACTTGACTGTTATAGTCAGTATTCACGTAACATGGGCAGTGATTAATAGCACTTTGAATTGTTTCTCTTAAAGAGTGAGTGGTTGATGTCCAGGACTCCACAGAAAGTTGTCTGCACAGACCAGAGTGTGGACCTCAGAAGCTAACAGCTTCTGGGACAGGCGAGAGCCACAGAGCTTCTGAGGCAGCGCCGTTTTCGGGCTCCAGACATCTGGCCATCTTCCCGGCCAGATGACAGGGGTCTGCCCAGCCTGGGAGGCTAGGATTTTGACTCAGGAGTGGCGGGAGCCACCTTGGTTCCCGGACTCAGCAGAAAGCAGCCTGCACAGGTGAGAGTGTGGACTACAGAAGCTAACAGCTTCTGGGACAGGCAAGAGTGACAGAGCTTTTGAGGCAGCGCCATATTCGGGCTTCAGACATCCGGCCACCTTCCCGGCCAGAGGTCAGGTGTCTGCCCGGACGGAGAGGCCCTAGCCTCAGGATCCGCGGGAGCCATTTTGGTTCCGGGACTTCACAGAAAGTAGTCTGCACAGATGAGAGTGTGGACTACTGAAATTAACAGCTTCTGGGACAGGTGAAAGCAACACAGCTTCTGGAAAAGGTTCTATTTTGGCCCTTCATCTTCGGCCAGGAGAAGGTCCAAACACCAGATAAGTGTGCACCTTCCCTGTAAGAGGTGAGCTTGCCTGCAGACAGCGCTCTGACCACTGAAACTCAGAGGAGAGATCTAGTCTCCCAGGTCTGCTGATAGAGGGTAACAGAATCACCAGAGGAACAATCTCTAAACAGAGACAACTATAACAACTAACTCCAGGTATTACCAGATGGCGAAAGGTAAAAGTAAGAATCTTACTAACAGAAACCAAGACCACTCACCATCATCAGAACCCAGCACTCCCACTTTGCCAAGTCCAGGGCAACCCAACACACCCGAAAAGCTAGACCCGGATTTAAAAGCATATCTCATGATGATGGTAGAGGACATCGAGAAAGACTTTAATAACTCACTTAAAGAAATACAGGAGGGGCCACCTTCCTGGTGAGAGCACAGGGGTCCGCCCGGCCCGAGAAGTTTCTTCCATAGGCCCTGGCGGCCGGAGCCTCCTTGGCTCCGGGACTCCGCGGAGGGCAGGCTGCACGGGTGAGGGTGTGGAATACAGAGGCCAGCCGTTTCTGGGACAGGCGAGAGCCAGAGAGCTTCTGAGGTGGTACCATCTACAGCTCCAGACAACCGGCCACCTTCCTAGTGAGAGCACAGGGGTCCGCCCGGCCTGAGAGTTTTCTGCCACAGGCCCCCGCAGCGGGAGCCTCCTTGGCTCCGGGACTCCGCGGAGGGCAGGCTGCACTGGTAAGGGTGTGGAATACAGAGGCCAGCCATTTCTGGAACAGGCAAGAGCCAGAGAGCTTCTGAGGTGGCACAAACTTCGGCTCCAGACAATCGGCCACCTTCCTGGCCAAAGCAACAGAGCTCCTGGGAAAAATCCTGTTTTGGGCCTTCATCTTCAGCCAGGAGAAGGTCCAAACACCAGATAACTGTGCACCTTCCCTGAAAGAGGAGAGCTTGCCTGCAGAGACTGCTCTGACCACTGAAACTCAGAGGAGAGAGCTAGTCACCCACGTCTGCTGATAGAGGGTAACAAAATCAACAGAGTAATAATCTCTAAAAAAAGACAACTATAACAACTAAATCCAGAGATTGCCAGATGGCGAAAGGAAAAAGTAAGAATCCTACTAACAGAAACTAGGACCACTCACCATCATCAGAACCCAGAACGCCCACTTTGCCCAGTCCAGAGGATCCTAACACAACTGAAAAGGTAGACCTGGATTTAAAAACATATCTCATGATGATGGTAGAGGACATAAAGAAGGAATTTAATAATTCACTTAAAGAAATACAGGAGAACACTCCTAAAGAGTTACAAGTCCTTAAAGAAAAACAGGAAAACACAACCAAACAGGTAGAAGTCTTTATAGAAAATCAGGAAAACACTTCCAAACTGATGATGGAAATGAACAAAACCATATTAGACCTAAAAAGGGAAGTAGACACAATGAAGAAAACCCAAAGTGAGGCAACACTGGAGATAGAAACCCTAGGAAAGAAATCTGGAACCATAGATGCCAGCATCAGCAACAGAATACAAGAGATGGAAGAGAGAATCTCAGGTGCAGAAGATTCCATAGAGAACATCGGCACAACAATCAAAGAAAATGGAAAATGCAAAAAGATCCTAACTCAAAACATCCAGGAAATCCAGGACACAATGAGAAGACCAAACCTATGCATAATAGGAGTGGATGAGAATGAAGAATTTCAACTCAAAGAACCAGCAAACATCTTCAACAAAATTATTGAAGAAAACTTCCCAAATCTAAAGAAAGAGATGCCCATGAACATACAAGAAGCCTACAGAACTCCAAATAGACTGGACCAGAAAAGAAATTCCTCCTGACACATAATAATCAGAACATCAAATGCACTAAATAAAGATAGAATACTAAAAGCAGTAAGGGAAAAAGGTCAAGTAACATATAAAGGCAAGCCTATCAGAATTACACCAGATTTTTCATCAGAGGCTATGAAAGCCAGAAGAGCTTGGAAAGATGTTATACAGACACTAAGAGAACACAAATTCCAGCCCAGGCTACTATACCCAGCCAAACTCTTAATTATCATAGATGGAGAAACCAAAGTATTCCACGACAAAAATAAATTCACCCATTATCTCTCCACGAATCCAGCCCTTCAAAGGATAATATCAGAAAAAAAGAAAAAAACCAATACAAGGACGGGAACCACGCCCTAAAAAAACCAAGAAAATAATCCATCAACAAAACTAAAAGAAGACAGCCACAAGAACAGAATGCCAACTTTAACAACAAAAATAACAGGAAGCAACAATTACTTTTCCTTAATATCAATAGTCTCAACACCCCAATAAAAAGACATAGACTAACAAACTGGCTACACAAACATGACCCAACATTTTGCTGCTTACAGGAAACTCATCTCAGAGAAAAAGATAGACACTACCTCAGAATTAAAGGCTGGAAAACAATTTCCAAGCAAATGGTATGAAGAAACAAGCTGGAGTAGGCATCCTAATATCTGATAAGATTGACTTCCAACCCAAAGTCATCAAAAAAGACAAGGAGGGGCACTTCATACACATCAAAGGTAAAATCCTCCAAGAAGAACTCTCAATTATGAATATCTATGCTCCAAATACAAGGGCAGCTACATTCATTAAAGAAACTTTAGTAAAGCTCAAAGCACACATTGCACCTCACACAATAATAGTGGGAGACTTCAACACACCACTTTCACCAATGGACAGATCATGGAAACAAAAACTAAACAGGGACACAGTGAAACTAACAGAAGTGATGAAACAAATGGACTTAACAGATATCTACAGAACATTTTATCCTAAAACAAAAGGATATACCTTCTTCTCAGCACCTCATGGTACCTTCTCTAAAATTGACCACATAATTGGTCACAAAACAAACCTCAACATATACAAAAATATTGAAATTGTCCCATGCGTCCTATCAGACCACCATGGTCTAAGGCTGATCTTCAATAACAAAATAAATAATAGAAAGCCAACATTCACATGGAAACTGAACAACACTCTTCTCAATGATACCTTGGTCAAGGAAGGAATAAAGAAAGAAATTAAGGACTTTTTGGAGTTTAATGTAAATGAAGCCAAAACATACCCAAACTTATGGGACACAATGAAAGCATTCCTAAGAGGAAATCTCATAGCTCCGAGTGTTTCCAAAAAGAAACTGGAGAGAGCACACATTAACAGCTTGACAACACATCTAAAAGCTCTAGAACAAAATGAAGCAAATTCACCCAAGAGGAGTACATGACAGGAAATAATCAAACTCAGGGGCGAAATCAACAAAGTGGAAACAAGAAGAACTATTCAAAGAATCAACCAAATGTGGAGCTGGTTCTTTGAGAAAATCAACAAGATAGACAAACCCTTAGCCAGACTCACTAGAGGGCACAGAGAAAGCATTCAAATTAACAAAATCAGAAATGAAAAGTGAGACACAACAACAGATCCTGAAGAAATCCAAAACTCCATCAGATCCTTCTACAAAAGGCTATACTCAACAAAACTGGAGAACCTGGATGAAATGGAGAAGTTTCTAGATAGACACTAGGCACCAAAGTTGAATCAAGATCCGGTTAAATGATCTAAACAGCCCTATATACCCCAAAGAAATAGAAGCAGTCATTAATAGTCTCTGAACCAAAAAAAAAAAAAAAACCCAGGACCAGATGGGTTTAATGCAGAGTTCTATCAGACCTTCAAAGAAGATCTAATTCCAGTTCTTCACAAACTATTCCACAAAATAGAAACAGAAGGTACTCTACCCAACTCATTCTATGAAGCCACAATTATTCTGATACCTAAACAGCAAAGAGACACAACAAAGATAGAGAACCTCAGACCAATTTCCCTTATGAATATTAATGCAAAATACTCAATTAAGTTTTTGGTAACTGAATCCAAGAACACATCCAAACAATCATCCATCCTGACCAAGTAGGTTTCATCCCAGGGATGCAGGATTGGTTCAATATACGGAAATCCATCAAGGTAATCCATTATATAAACAAACTCAAAGACAAAAACCACATGATGATCTCCTTAGATGCTGAGAAAGCATTTGACAAAATCCAACACCCATTCATGATAAAATTGTTGGAAAGATCAGGAATTCAATGCCAATACCTAAACATGATAAAAGCAATCTACAGCAAACCAGTAATCAACATCAATGTTAATGGTGAGAAGCTGGAAGCAATTCCACTGAAATCAGGGACTAGACAAGGCTGACCACTCTCTCCCTACCTATTCAACATTGTACTTGAAGTCCTAGCCAGAGCAATTAGACAACAAAGAGAGATCACGGGGATAAAAATTGGAAAAGAAGAAGTCGAAATATCACTTTTTGCAGATGATATGATAGTATATATAAGTGACCCTAAAAATTTTACCAGAGAACTCCTAAGCCTGATAAACAGCTTCAGTAAAGTAGCTGGATATAAAATTAACTCAAACAAGACAATGGCATTTCTGTACACAAAGGATAGACAGGCTGATAAAGAAATTAGGGAAACAATACCCTTCTCAATAGTCACAAATAATATAAAATACCTTGGTGTGACTCGAACTAAGGAAGTGAAAGATCTATATGATAAGAACTTCATGTCTCTGAAGAAAGAAATTAAAGAAGATCTCAGAAGATAGAAAGATCTCCCATGTTCATGGATTGGCAGGATCAATATAGTAAAAATGGCTTTCTTGCCAAAAGCAATCTACAGATTCAATGCAATCCCCATCAAAATTCCAACTTAATTCTTCAACGAATTAGAAAGGGCAATCGGCAGATTCATCTGGAATAACAAAAAACCTAGGATAGCAAAAACTCTTCTCAAGGATAAAAGAACCTGTGTTGGAATCACCATGCCCGACCTAAAGCTGTACTACAGAGCAACTGTGATAAAAACTGCATGGTACTGGTATAGTGACAGACAAGTAGAGCAATGGAACAGAATTGAAGACCCAGAGATGAACCCACACACCTATGGTCACATGATCTTTGACAAGAGAGCTAATACCATCCAGTGGATAAAAGACAGCATTTTCAACAAATGGTGCTGGCACAACTGGCTGTTATCATGTAGAAGAATGCGAACTGTTCAATTCCTATCTCCTTGCACTAAGGACAAATCTAAGTGGATTAAGGAACTCCACATAAATCCAGAGACACTGAAACTTATAGAGGAGAATGTAGGGAAAAGCCTCAAAAATATGGGTACAGCGGAAAAATTCCTGAATAGAACAACAATGGCTTGTGCTGTAAGAGTGAGAATCGATAAATGGTACCTCATAAAATTGCAGAGCTTCTGCAAGGCAAAAGACACCGTCAATAAGACAAAAAGTCCACCAACAGATTGGGAAAGGATCTTTACCTATCCCAAATCAGATAGGGGATTAATATCTAATATATTTATGAATTCAAGAAGTTAGACTCCATAAAATCAAATAACCCCATTAAAAATGGGGCTCAGAACTGAAAAAAGAATTCTCACCTGAGAAATACAAATGGCAGAGAAGCACCTGAAAAAAAAATGTTCATCATCCTTAATCAACAGGGAAATGCAAATCAAAACAACCCTGAGATTCCACATCACACCAATCAGAATGGCTAAGATGAAAAATTCAGGTTACATCAGATGCTGGCGAGGATGTGGAGAAAGAGGAACACTCCTCCATTGTTGGTGGGATTGCAAGCTTGTATAACCACTCTGGAAATGTGATTCCTCAGACAATTGGACATAGTACTACCGTAGGATCCTGCAATACCTCTCCTGGGCATATATCCAGAAGATGTCCCAACTGGTAAGAAGGACACATGCTCCACTATGTTCATAGCAGCCTTATTTATAATAGCCAGAAGCTGGAAAGAACCCAGATGACCCTCAACAGAGGAATGAATACAGAAAATGTTGTACATTTACACAATGGAGTACTACTCAGCTATTAAAATGAATGAATTTATGAAATTCCTAGGCAAATGGTTGGACCTGGAGGGCATCATCCTGAGTGAGGTAACCAATCACAAAGGAACTCACAGAACATGTACTCACTGATAAGTGGATATTAGCCCAGAAACTCAGGATACCCAAGATATAAGATACAATTTTCTAAACGCATGAATCGCAAGAAGAACAAAGACCAAAGCGTGGACACTTTGCCCCGTCTTAGAATTGGGAACAAAACACCCATGGAAGGAGTTACAGAGACAAAATTAGGGGCTGTGATGAAAGGATGGACCACCTTGTGATTGCCATATCCAGGGATCCATCCCATAATCAGCTTCCAAATGCTGACACCATTGCATACACTAGCAAGATTTTGCCTAAAGGACCCAGATATAGCTGTCTCTTGTGAGACAATGCCATGGCCTAGCAAACACAGAAGTTGATGCTCACAGTCAGCTATTGGATGGATCACAGGGCCTCCAATGGAGGAGCTAGAGAAAGTACCCAAGGAGCTAAAGGGAACTGCAACCCTATATGTGGAACAACAATATGAACTAACCAGTACCCCGGAGCTCTTGTCCCTAGCTGCCTATGTATCAAAAGATGGCCTAGTTGGCCATTACTGGAAAGAGAGGCCCATTGGACTTGCAAACTTTATATGCCCAGTACAGCGGAACGCCAGGGCCAAAAAGGGGGAGTTGGTGGGTAGAGCAGTGGGGGGGGGGGTGGGTATGGGGGAATTTTGGGATAGCATTGGGAAATGAAAATGAGGAAAATACCTAATTAAAAAAAAGAATGAAGTAGAAATAAAAAAATGAGTGGTTGTAACTAGAAGGCTTGAAAAGTTATTAATAGTTACATGTGCATAATTTATTTATTAACTTAGGAATAAGAGCATTTATTTGCAGCAATTTATTAAGTCTAATTCCTCAAGAATTCACACCCTTATGTGGAAACAAGTAGTAACTGAGGACACTGAGGAAAGAATTTTATAGGCACAATTTTCAAGAATACTAAAATATTATATTAAACCATAATTGTTTTGAATATATAAAGAATATGTAGGACCTATAGACTGCCTGAGATATAAATCCAACATGGCATTGCTTTAAGTTATCTAGGCAATCGAGAAAAATTTATTAAATGTCTAAAACCAGCCTTCTTAAAAGGACAGCATTTTTTCTATGAGTTGTATATGCATAAGCAATTGCAAATTTGAGATTAATAGCATCTGAAGGACGAAAAATCTTAAGCAATTGTGAGCTCTGACATAATATTTACTATTAATATACAAATGAAGGTTTGATTGTTCAGCATTTTAAAACACCATCTACAGCACACAACGTAATTATCTGTGCTGAAACAGTGGGAAGAATAAGCATGTGATCTAATTTACATCTACTTACTTCCCATACAGGGGTTGTTTTTAAACACAATAATTGGGATGTATGCATGCATGGATTTATAGAAGCTACAGAAGCATGCATAAAAACAATTCTTAACTTATCTTTGGGATATTGATTGTCAATCTTATTTAAAATGATGGTATGCAATAGATTAATATTTTGTAAAAACTAAATTAATTGCTGTTTTGAACACAGAACAGACACTTAGTCAGGTTTTTAAGACACAAATTTTGTTATAGGTTTTCTAAAATACACAAGTATATCTTACAATCCTTTATTAGTACCAAAGTAGTTTTAATAGGATGTAGAAACTGTGTTTTGAGGTGAACGACACCTCGGCCTCGCACACCCTTGGCCTTCCTCTCAGGCAGAAGAGGCTGAAGGCAGCCCAATCTGTTGTAGGCCAGAAAGCCCACCCTGAGTCTTAGTGCAAAAATTATGGCTACCCAGGTCGGGACAGGTGGAGGCTTATGGGGCAATGGCAAGGGCAGCCCTCTCTTGAGTTCCTTACAAAGCCTCCCACTTTCTGGAGACCTCCCGAACCACTACAGCTCAGGGAAAGCTGTGTGCCCCAAGGTCCCGCCCCACAGCAGCCAGCAGCTAGCTGGCTCCACGTGGGCCAACAATTGGCTGGGAGGATGAGAAAATGACTTTACAATAATGTTTTCTCTTGCCAAAGAATTGTTGTTGGCACAGCTAATATTTGATTAACATTGATTATTATTAATAACAATTGAGACTGCAAGCTTATACAACCACTCTGGAAATCAGTCTGGCGGTTTCTCAGAAAATTGGACATGGTACTACTGAAGGATCCCGCAATACCTCTACTGGGCATATATCCAGAAGATGTACCAACTAGTAAGAAAGAAACATGTTCCACTATGTTCATAGCAGCCTTATTTATAATAGCCAGAAGCTGGAAAGAACCCAGATGCCCCTCAACAGAGGAATGGATACAAATAATGTGGTACATTTACACAATGGAGTGCTACTCAGCTGTTAAAAAGAATGAATTTATGAAATTCCTTGGCAAATGGTTGGACCTGGAGGGCATTATCCCGAGTGAGGCAACCCAATCACAAAAGAACTCAAGTGATATGTACTTCTGATAAGTGGATATTCGCCCAGAAACTTAGAATACCCAAGATATAAGTTACAATTTGCAAAACTCATGAAACTCAAGGAGAAGGAAGACCAAAGTGTGGACACTTTGCCCCTTCTTAGAGTTGGGAACAAAATACCCATGGAAGGAGTTACATAGACAAAGTTTGGATCTGAGAGAAAAGGATGGACCATCTAGAGACTCCCATATCCAGGGATCCATCCCATAATCAGCCTCCAAAGGCTGACACCATTGCATACACTAGCAAGATTTTGCTGAAAGGACCCTGATATAGCTATCGCTTTTGAGACTATGCCGGAGTCTTGCAAACACATAAGTGGATGCTCACAGTCAGCTATTGGATGGATCACAGCGCCCCCAATGGAGGAGCTAGAGAAAATACCCAAGGATCTAAAGGGATCTGCAACCCTATAGGTGGAACAACATTATATATATAGGTGAACTAACCAGTACCCCGAAGCGCTTGACTCTAGATGCATATATATAAAAAGATGGCCTAGTCGGCCATCACTGGAAGGAGAGGCCCATTGGACTTGCAAATTTTATATGCCTCAGTACAGGGGAATGCCAGGGCCAAAAAGTGGGAGTGGGTGGGTAGGGGAGTGGGGGGGAGGGTATGGGGAACTTTTGGGATAGCATTAGAAATATAAATGAGGACAATACCTAATAAAAATAATTAATAACAATTATAAAAGCTTTCTTTATTTTCTGCAAAGCCTTCTGTAGTAAACTAAAACCCTAAGTAATAAAAAGATATCGCCTCTGAATCTTTTCAGGAGCAACAGCTACTCCCCAAAACTTAAAAGCTCCTTGTGTGAGAGCAAGGATTTAAAGTAAACTTCCCTTGAGAGGCATTAGCTAATAAAATATTTCTACTTAGAAAACAATGTACACTGGAAGATTCAAACTCTTGGCTTGTTGTATAGAAGCAGAAATGATAAAAATTTCGTACATAATGTAGATCAATATTTATCCATATCTAGAGGCAAAATATTCCAGTTATTTTAAACTTACTTGAAGCAAAACCTTTACAATCATTAAGATGCAAAGGAGAGAGAGAAAAAAGAAACACACTTTTATATCTATAATAACTATATAAAATGTAGGCAAGCCAGATTATAATGCCTTTATAAATTTTACAGTCTGATTGATCCTTTATAAACTATGGATTTGAACTTTATTAAAACAGCATCTGGCTAGATCTGCAAAGATGCTCTTTTAGCTAAAGGGAATTTCCCCTGGAGGCAAATCTCCAGAGCTTCCCTAGGCACTGTTTGCAAGACAAAGGAAAGTCACACAAACCAAGCAAAAGCTGCTCTGAGCTTAGTTCCTCTTGCCATGAGGATGATATTAGAATTACTAAGTTTCTTTTGCAACATTAGATTATATCTATAACTTTGGGAAAGCAAAACCCAATTTCAAAACAATTTATCACTTTAAGAATCAACATTAAAACTTCACTACTACATTGCAAAATTTGGCTGCCAATTTATATCTATGAATGCATGACAATGTAAGCTTTAACGCTTCATAAAAGAGACATTGCTTTAAATTTTATCTTAATCTTACTTTCTAGGATAACAATCACATTAAATATTATCTCAGTTAAAAGTATCTTAGGAGGCCCAGTTTTTTGGCCTGCTCCACCACATGATTGAAAAGATTCCTGAGTTGCCAAATTAAGGCTAAACTTCTGTTACCAATATAACAATTATTTAATCTTAACCAATAATTTATGAGCTGATTGTGAAGACACACTGAGCATATTACTAGTTAAAAAGAAGAAGAAGAAGAAGAAGAAGAAGAAGAAGAAGAAGAAGAAGAAGAAGAAGAAGAAGAAGAAGAAGAAGAAGAAGAAGAAGCTATACCAGCACTTTTCTAAATTTTCACATAGCTCTAAACACATGCACAAAACACACAAAGCAGAAACCAACAGCTCCAGACATGTGGAACCCCTACTTGTCCTCAATGAGCAGGCAAAAGAATTAGAAGGGTAAGCTTCCTTTTCATAAACAAAACTTGGTCCATCTTGACCAATCTCTGGAGACCACCAGGTGACACTTGCTCTCCCACTTCCCAGGGTGTCCCCTGGTGAAGTGACAGTCTTCCTAGCACATCTGCTGACCACAGCCTGAAGGGACAGCTGCAAATATCAAGCGCACATTTCATAAAATCCCATTGTCTATAAACACCAGAGAAAACAAACTCAGGCAGATCTAAACTCAGACTGCACCATGTTTCAGAGGCACGAAACAAAACACAGACAACAAACCAATACAACAAGCACATGTTCAATTCCGGAAACATAAGACAGACACTTAGAATGAAGACACCAGCTGGCACACACACAAGAGGGGGATTCCCCAATTTTCTCTCTGTCCCTGGGAGAGTTTCAAAATCCACTTTCTTTCTGCCTAATGCAGTTTCCAACTGCGGCCATCTGCCTGATTATTAAATCCCTTTTATTAAAACCTAATATTTCTCTCTCCTAAAAAAACAGCTTCTAGAAGCTGCAGCCAAAGGCCTGCCTGTTGAGTTCCTAGTTCCCGGTAGCTCACTGCTAAACCTAAGTGAATCCAGCGTGCTGGTATAGCACTGATCCATCTTATCCCATACCAACCTTCTGTGGTACAAATTTTAATTCTTTTCTTCTTGCATGGAGCTACAAATCAGCAGTGTTTCTTCCAAATGTCCTCTGCCTTTCTCAGGTCCTGCATTGGTTCGCCAAATTGTTGAGGCTGGCCAGTGGCTCACATGTCCGGGTTCGAGCCTGGAAGGCATCTTGGAATCTGGAAGAAAAGAGGGAATCTAGGCTATGAGAGAAAGGATGGAACCAAGACAATAGTCTGATCAAGGTTCAATTTTAATATAGGGGAACACGTGCTTATAAAGAGGGGGGCCCACTCCCACTGAATCATCCTTGGAGTCCAGCTGCATGTGTCCACATGTAGGCAATGGAACAGCTAGGCAGCAGGTAGCAGCAGCAGCAGTGGTTGAATAATAGGGTGGCAGGCTCCACTCCAGGTGATCTCCTAGTGACAAGTCAAGCCTGCTCAGCCTGTTTTCAGGCTGTGGGGGGGGAGGTTACACCTTTTCCAGGTGGGTTGAAGCATTCATCTGGACTAAACCTGCTCAGATAGTAGCTTAAAAGTTCCTCCAGGAACTGGTCTCCTGATTATCTTCTAGCAATGGCGTCTGACAGTGACCCAGCATTCATAGCCATAACTTAACAATTAACAAAAGATTTGCACACATATTGAAAACATTATTATGCATATAATCCTCAGAATTTGGGCAGGTTAAAATAAAAGAGGACATTAAGAGAAACTTTAGCAAAGCTCTCATTAGAGTCCAGCAAATGTTAAATAGACCTTCCTTTGCTTTGGGCTTCTGTACCCCATATAGATAATAAATTAGTCCCTATGAATTTACATTTGAAAGATTTCCCCCACTGCTTCCCAAGCTCAGAGGCCAGCAGTTGATAGATCTCTCTAATGTTCATTATCAAGCTACTACAAGATCTCTAGTTCCCCATAAAGAGTATTTATCAGGATATTTGAGAGATTCAGTCTACATCTAAAGCCATCACCAGTTTCTGCTTGTTCAAATCTGGAGATAAAGTATGGGTCAAACAGGTAGCCATAGGGGCACTGAAAACAGCTGGAACCTGCTTGGAAGGGATGCTACATGGTGATTTTCTCCACATCTATGATTATGAAGGTAACTGCTGACACTACGTCGTGGATCCACCCTTTCCAGATCAAGAAATTTGAAGCCATGGATGTTCCTGCCAAATGGAATATATCTTGGAGTATGGATCCATTTCATCAGTCCCAAGATTCTTCCACTCCCTGGTCTTCTATTCTTATGATTTGCCCTATTGGTATGAGGATAGGGTAATCATCCAAACCCATGGCTCTCAGGACTGGACTTGGAAACTAAGGAAGACAAATACAGGGAAGGTATTAGCTAGCATGACTACAGACCAGAAACCCATATTTATCTTGACTTTTGTCATTGATATCTACTTTATATGTCTAGTTGCACGAGAAAAAGGAATGATGTTGGAATTTATTTTTTGAGATTGGAATACAGAGTTTACAGTTCTATGCAAGCCCTGTAGCTGCCCCCAGAAACAGAGAATCCATTTCAAAAATTCGGGTTGTAAAATAGAGGCTTCCTAAAAAAACACAGATGAATATATAGGAAGTCCCTTCCCCCAAAAAAATACACCATAGAAAAATATAATTCAATGGTCATAAAATGAAAACATCTAAAATTTTTGGTAAAAAAAAAAAAAAAAAATCTTGCATTTGGATAACAAGAAAAACCTGGGGAAACAAGATTCTGTTCCACAGGATGGGATCTGAGGAATGAAATTGATCACTATCCGCCAGAAATGTGCCAAGAATGCTGGCTATGCTTAGATACCAAGCCCTTCCCTAATTAACTAGTATGTCAGTCCACTAACCTACAAAACTCATTGTGACTGTGGTAGCCCAAATTAACATTAGAGGACTTATAATGGGATGAGACTTGTCTAATATCCAAAACCTTTAACTTAGGCACTTCTCCTTACTCTGATGCCTATTATTCTGCCTTATGGCTTGAATCTTCTGGACAACAGCCATATTACTGAGACCAATTGGTGGAAATGTAACAATGGTTTGACTCAATATGCCTCTTCTGATGCATTACAAACTAGGTAGACATGTTGATCAGGACCTAGATCTATTGAAACTATACTTAGATTCCCTTCTAGAAATGGCACAAAAGTGGAGAGTCTTAGACTTACTTCTCACAAGATAAGGGGGACTACATATGGCTTTGAAAGAACATATTCTTTCTGTACTAAGTCACCAGGAGTAAAAACAAACAAACAAACAATAACTCAAACGAGAAAAAGAAACAAAGACATTAATTAGAAAAATAGTACTAGTCTCTGTTCTTATAGGCAATCAAGTATATATATAGTAAAAGGAATGGTCCTTAGGATCAACCACATCTTTTTAAAACAGGTTGAGCCTATTATTTGTCTCATTCACTAAGACCAGTGCAAATGTAACAGGTCCCTAAATCTTAGGCCCCCAGACCTCAGCATGATTGGCTCCACGGTGGAAGCACCATTTAGTTCATAAAAGTCAGCATATAGACAGCACCACCTGCCAAAATGAAAACAAAGACCTGGTCCATCAAAGTCCATAGTTCTGGGACATTCTCGAAATGAACTGACTTTGCTTTTCGGATTCTGTAGTTCCACTTCTGAGCAATTGATCTTGACAACAAAGGTATGTCACCCCATACCACAGATCAAATTTTGTGTGCTTAAAAGTTCACTAAGTAAGGCTCAGAGCTACACTGGGATCCTGAACAGCCATGTATTTGCCAGAAGCAAAGACAGACATTCCAGTTTCTGGCTATTATAAATAAGGCTTCTTTGAACATAATGGAGCATATGTCCTTATTATATGTTGGAGCATCTTCTGGGTATATGCCCAGGAGAGGTATTGCTTGATCCTATGGTAGTACTATGTCAAATTTTCTGAGGATTTGCCAAGCTGATTTCCAGAGTTGTTGTACCAGCTTGCAATCTACCCAGCAATGGAGGAATGTGCCTCTTTCTCCACATCCTCACATGATGTTCCTCAACAGAGGAATGGATACAGAAAATGTGGTAATTTACACAATGGAGTACTATGCAGCTATGAAGAAATAAACCTATGAAATACTTAGGCAAATAATGGATCTGGAGGATATCATCCTGAGTGAGATAACCCAATCACAAAAGAACACACATGATACACACTCACTGATAAATGGATATTAGCCCAGAAGCTTGGGATACCTGAGATACAATTCACAAAACACATGAAACTAAAGAAGATGGAAGACCAAAGTGTGTACACTTAGAAGGAGGAACAAAATACCCATGGAAGGAGTTACAGAGACAAATTGTTGAGAAGCACTGAAGGAATGACCATCCAGAGACTGCGGCTCTAAGAAATCCATCCCACAAACAACTACCAAACACAGACACTACTGTGGATTCCAACAAGAGCTTGCTGGCAGGAGCCTAATATAGCTGTCTCCTGAGAAACTCTGCCAGTGCCTGACAAATACAGAAGTGGATGCTCAAAGCCATTCATTGGACAGAGCACGGGTTCCCCAATGAAGGAGCTAGACAATGTATTCAAGGAGCTGAAGGGATTTGCAGACCCATAGTAGGAACAACAATATGAACTAACTAGTACCCCCAGAGCTCCCTGTGACAAAAACCTCAACTAAAGAATACACATTGTAGTTTGTGGGCAGCCCATCTCCTTTCTCTTGGACCCTGAAGACACTTACTAGGTTCTGATGGAGTTTGGATGACCCACTACTCCTTCTAATTTTCCTATTGTAGGGATAGGAGGACAGCCTTACTTCCCACACCAGACCTCACAACTTATTTGCATTTTTAGGGGTGTACCTCTCACCCATTCATTTTTGATAGTGCCAACATGTCCTGTCTGCTTATTGGGAAGGGATCTTCTAGCCAGACTGGGAAACTCTATTTCCTTTGCTCCTCACATTCACTTAAATCCAAGCTCAGCAACAGTTCCACTCCTCCTTCTAGCCAGCTAACCTAGTAAAACTACCATGTCATTTCCTTTACCAGCTTCTCAGATAGCTCCCTGAGTCTGTGACATACAGAAACCCTCTGTTGATAAACATCATTCTCCTGTTTTCATCCAATTACTGCACTCTACAAGGTACGTTTCCCAAGCTCAACCATCTCTCTCTCTCCAGAACCTCAGGGAACTTAATCTTATCTTTTCTGACCCCGTGAGGAAAGAAAAACTCCTTTGCCATACCTCTTCCCTCTTTAACACCCCTACACTAGCAGTTAAGAAACCTAATGGTATGATCACCTGGTTCAAGACCTCAGGCACATTAATTCTACAATGGTTCCTCTCAATTCTGTTGTGGCTAACATTTGCACACTTTTTACCACTATCCCCTTGGGGACTTCTCATTTCTCAGTCATAGATCTCAAGAATGCATTTTTCTCTATTCCTCTAGATGCCCAGTCACAGAATATACTTGCCTTTACCTGAACAGATCCTGATACCCAATTAACTACACAACTAAACTGGACTGTTCAACCTCAGGGATTCTGCGACAACCCACACATATTTGGTCAGGCCCTGGTTTCTGACTTACTATCTCTGTCTGTCCCTGAATCTAAAATTATACTTTACATAGATGATGTCCTACTATTTAGTCTCTCTCTAGAAATTAGCCAAGTTGACACCTCTGCTCTTCTAAATTTCCTCTCCAGTTGAGGCTACAGGGTCTCTCCTTCTGAAGTCTAATTGTCCACACCTCAGGTTACCTATTTGGAACTAACAATTACCCCAACCCACAAGGCTATTACCTTAGATAGAAAGAGTCTGATTCAGCCTCTAAATGTTTTTCTACAAAGGAAGAGATTTTATCACTCTTAGGAATAGCCAGTTTTTTTTGTTTTTTGTTTGTTTGTTTGTTTGTTTGTTTGTTTTTACATTCGTGGGTTCCTTCCTTTTCCATTCTTTCTCATCCCTTATATGAAGCAGTGTTAGAACCCACCCACAATCCTCTCCTCAATCCTATTACCAAGCCCTTTCAAAGGCTCCAACAGGATCTCCTTAAGGCTCTAGCTTTTCATCTCACTGACCTGACTCATCCTTTTTTCCTCTACATTACTGAAAAAGAGGGGTTTGCCCTTGGAGTTTTAGGTTATCTACTGGGACCTTCTTTTGCACCCATAGCATACTTGATAGTATACTTGTAAAAACAACTATATCTAACCATCCAGGGATAGGTGTAAGACCCCAACTCAATGTGTTTCTTAGACCCCTAGAAAGGAAGCCCATCATGGAGTTCTTTGTTCTTTTGCCTTCAGCCTGAGAGAAAGATGACCACTGGGTAACCCACCCAGGCACCTGACCCATAATGTAAGGGACCAAGAATGTTTGCAAAAAGATAGCCTGTAACCTTTCCATGAGAGATGAGCTGTAATTCACCATCCCCATTCTTATGATGTTTACTCAGCTTCCCCATTCTTTAAGGGACCAAGAATGTTTGCCAAAGATAGCCTGTAACCTTTCCATGAGCGATGAGCTCTAATTCCCCATCCCCATTCTTATGTTTACTTGGCTTCCCCATTCTTTGTGGTCTTATCCTCCCCTCACTTTGTGGTTTATTCTTTAAAACCCTCAACTGCAACTGCAGAGGGTCGATCTCCTCTGCCCCTGTGTGTGTTATGAGCTTGGCCTCAGCATCCCGAATAAATCTCATGCAATATTGCATCAAGAATGGTTTCTCTTGCGTTATTGGGGTGCCGGCTCATCCCAGGACTTGAGCGAGGTTCTCCCCAAAATGGGGGTCTTTCAGTTGGGGGATCATCATGGGATTTTGTGGCCAACCCATTTCTCAAAGACCCCTCTTGGAGGTAAGATTCTGTTTTTGTCTATGTCTTTCTCTGCTGGCTGTGTTTGAATTTGGTACTTTTGGTTTCAGTTTGCAGTCATCAGAGCTCGTGAGAGCAATGAACTCCTAGACCAGGATGGAAGGGAGGGTTATTGACAGACATGTCAGGGGATAACTGGCTGCCACCCTGGGAGATGTCCCAGGAATTCTGAGGGAGCTCCAGGGAAGCCTGGAGATTTCCCATCTGGGTGCCAAGTTGGAACCTAAATCCCTCCTGGAGAGGAGAGATTTTGTGCCCACTTGGCTGTCTGATTATGTTTCTTGGTATTGGAAGTCCCGCAGGAAGCGAGTCCTGGTTTCGGTCTTCTTGGTATTTTTGTGTGTTTTGTTTGTTTCCCTGTACATGACTTGGTCGATGGGATAGACCATTAGTACTCCCCTTGGACTGACTCTTGACCATTGGACTGAAATTAAGACTAGGGCTCACAATCTATCTGTAGATGTCAAAAAGGAATTCTACCACTGATGCATTGGCCAAAAATCGCGACCACCCCTCACACCCGAGAACCAACTTGGAGGTATGGGGATCCCCTCTGGAATGTGTGCGTGCCAGCCAGTGTCTCTGTTCTGAGTGTCTGTTTCTGTTTTCTGAAATTAACGTGCACTTGTTGTGTTGGTTTGTTTGTCTGTTGTTTCTGAAGCATGGTCCAGCCTGAGATTGGATCAGTCTGAGTTTATTCTGATCACCCTGAGTTTTGGATTCTGATCTGCCTGAGTCTGGTTTATACTGTAACCCTCTTGTTGAGAACTGGCCATCTGATTCAGCGATCCTCTGGGTCATTTCTCTGGTTTTGGTCTTTGTGTTTGTTGACAGTTTGTGTGCTCTTTGTATTCTTTGTCACTAAGATGATGAGACAGTCTGTGATGACCACCCTAGTTTGACTCTTAATCATTGGACTGAAGTTAGGACTAGAACCCATAACCTCCCTGTGGAGATCAAGAAAGGACCTTGGCAGACTTTTTGTGCATCTGAGTGGCCAACTTTTGACGTTGACTGGCCACTGGAGGGAACTTTGGTCTTGACTAAGCCATGATCTTTCAGGAAGGACCAAAATCGCACCCTGACCAACAGCTGTACATTACAGTAATGGCAAGACCTGGTCCAGAAGCCAGGCTCCCGAGTCCTAGTCTTCCAAAAACTCACAGAAGAGAAAAAGAAAAAAAAAATAAATAAAAAGTACATATTGGTCTTTGGAGCCCTGCACCTGTAGTTAGAAGTCTAGTGTGTCTGGAGAAGCCCTGCTAGGAGCTGATTGTAAACAACGCTCTTAAAGGGACCAGCAGCTTCTCAAGTCTATAGTAAGGGAAATGATGGCTGTTTTTCCTAAAAAAAAGTCTCTGTGCTTGTCATTATTGGATTCATCAGGTGACAAGGTGCTCCTCTCTTGAATTTAAAGCTAGAAAAATTAAGAATTTTGTTTGGTTTAAATAAGCAAATATATGCAGCCTTTTCATTTTTGTTTCTGAATAGTTTTAAAAGGTATAAACATGTTTTATGTATCTTGGTTATAGATTATTGGCTCATACATTATTGGTTATTATTAAAAATTTATACCATTGGTAACAGAAAGTTGGCTTAAAACTGGAAACTCTGGGTTGGATTAATTTAGAACTACAATATGCAGCATGAGAACACCCAAGGAAACAGGTCTCTAAAAGATATGCCTAAATTGGGTAATACTCTATGTAATTCTTATCCTAGAAACCAGACTTATAAAAGATAGGATTTAGGGCAGTGTCTCTTTAAAGTATTGGGGGCTGCATATTTTTGTGTTTGTGTGCAGGAACAGGCAGCCAAACTTTGTAGCAAGTAATGTTTTTGGTGTTGATTTTTTTTTTCCATATATACCTATGGAAGTTTATTCAACTAAATAGCACTATCAGAGAATAAACACAGTGCATCATAAAAGAAAAGAAAATTAAGCATCTTTGGTGTTGATTTTTAAAGAGAATAGATTGTTTACACTGTTAAAATTGTGTTTTGCTTCCCAAAATTGTTGTTGTGTTCTGGTGCTACAAGAGAAATCAAAAGTGAAGGCTTCTCCCGAATCAGAGCCACCAGCTAATCCATTGGCTCCTCCAAAAATCTATGAAGCCTCCAGAGTGGCCTAGTCCACTAACTCCCCCTTATCTACAGCCTCAACACCTGCTGCAGGCCTTTGCAATGCTTTGTTTTAATTTAGTAGTCAGATTTCCCTGATTCAGCACCAGTTCTAAGTCTGCTGCAAGGTAATGGCCAAGGCGAGGCTCCTATGGAAAACCACAGCGTGGGGGCCGGGGGGAGGCAGACCTGGCAGGGGAACACTGACACGGAGGTCCTGGAACACCCCCGTGCCATGCACCTTGTGCCTACAGGATGGGCAGAGGGGAGGGGAGAGGGTGAGGCCTTGGGGTCTGTGCGGCACCCGCTGGGCTCCTCAGGAGCAGTTGTGCCACAAGAAGGGCCCACTGTCCAGAGTCGCCACCACCAACCCCCCCCACCCAAGTGTCCAGGTCTACGTACCTGCTCCGAGTACACTGAGCTGGAAAGTGCAGAATCCGAATGGACTCAAGTGGACCCACCCAACCTTAAACCCCTTCAGTACTGTTCATTTTCCTCTGTTGACCTTTATAACTGAGAAACTAACCACCCCCTCTTCTCAGAGGATCCCCAATGCCTCACAGTGTTGGTGGAGTCCCTTATGTTCTCTCATCAGCCTACTTGGGATGATTTTCAGCAGATGCTGCAGCCTAACCCTAACTGAAGAGCAAGAGAGAATTCTGTTAGAGACTAGGAAAAATATCCCAGGAGCCGACAGGTGGCCTACACAGCTACAAAATGAGATTAACACGGGATTCCCTTTGACTTGCCCTGTTTGGGACTACAACATGGCTAAAGGTATGGAGAGCTTGAAATCCTATCACCAGGCTTTGGTCTCTGAGGTGCCTCAAAATGGCCCACTAATTTGGCTGAGGTAAGAGAAGGTGTATTACAAGATAGAGACATGATCTAGTGAAAGGGGAAGAGAAGGTGTTATACGAGAAAGAGAGAGAGACAGATGGGAGGTGGAAGAGAGAGAGAGAGGTGGGAGGCACAAGAAAGAAAAAACAGGAGAGATCATAGACAAGAAAGAAATTTGACTAGAATTTTGGACACAGTGTTAGGAGAGAAAGAAAAGAAAGGAACTAGTCAGATAGGGAACCTGGGCAACTGAAGAACAGTGTGCTTAACAGAATTGAGTGAGTTGGGGTACCGAGCCTCAGCTAAAAAGGCTCAGCTGTGTCAGACTGAAGTTATTTATTTGGGATATACGCTTTGAGACAGTAAGCAGTGGCTAAAGGAAGCCAGAAAACAGACTGAAACTCAGATCCCCACCATAACTACACCAAGGCAAGTAAGAGAATTCTTGGATACTGCTGGCTTCTGCAGGTTCTGGATACCTGGGTTTGTGACCTTAACTGCCCTGTTGTACCCCCCTAACCAAGGAAGAGGAGATGTTTGTGTGGACTCCAGATCAAAGCCTTTGAAGAAATTAAAAAGGCCCCACTGAACAGGGGTCACCAGAGGAGTCCTTACTCAGACTTTGGGACCTTGGAAAAGGCCAGTGGCTTACTTATCCAAGAAGTTAGACCCTGTTGCCAGCTGGTGGTTTTCTTGCCTGAAAGCGATTGCTGCTATTGCTCTGCTTGTCAAGGATGCTGATAAGCTCACTCTGGGACAGCAAATAACTGTAGTGGCACTCCACACACTTGAAAGCATTATAAAACAGCCTCCTGACCGATGGATGACCAACACACGTATGACACATTATCAGAGCATTTTGTTGACTAAACGAGTGATTTTTGCTTCCCCTGTTGTCCTCAATCCGGCTACCCTACTGCCAGAGACTGATGACTCTTCACCTACTCATCACTGCACTGACATTCTGGCAGAAGAAACTGGTACTCGAAATGATCTGAAGGATCAGCCTTGGCTTGGGTGTCTGAGCTGATACAGGGATGGCTGTAGCTTCATAGTTGAAGGAAAGTGGAAGGCAGGAGCAACAGTGGTAGATGGAAAGCAAGTGATCTAGGCCAGCAGTTTCCCTGAAGGGACATCTGCCCAGAAAGCCGAACTTTTGGCTTTGATACAAGCTCTACGAATGGCAAAGGGAAAGTACACTGACAGCAGGTATACTTTTGCCACTGAGCGGAGCAATATTCAGACAAAGACGGATGTTGACATCTGCAGAGAAAGACCTAAGATGCTGTGGCTAAAGGGAATCGGATGGCAGATCTAACCGCCAAAGAGGCAGCCCAAGGAGCAATGATCCTGGCAGTCAAGGAACCTAAAGATTATTATGATATCAGAGAGACCAGCTTTAGATACACCCTTGAGGACTATCAAGTTATGGACAAATTAGGACTGGTACCAACTTACATTACTTGACACACTTGGGGGCCAAGAAATTAAAAGGTGTGGTTAGGTCCTCTGACTACTATGTTATAGGACTCCCTGACATGGCAGAAGAAATAGTCAAAAGCTGCAAGGTCTGTGCTATGACTAATACAGGGAACTCTATGTATACTCCTGATAAGAGGTTCAGGGGCAACCGGCCTGAGGCCTACTGGGAGGGAGATTTTACAGAAATTAAGCCAGCTAGAAATGTCAAGAAGTACTTATTAGTCTTTATAGATACCTTTCTGAGCTGGATAGAAGCTTTTCCTACCAGGACTGAGACGGCCAAAGTGATGGCCAAGAAGATCCTAGAAGAAATCTTCCTGAGGTTTGGGATACCCAAGGTAATCAGGTCTGATAATGGACCTGCCTTTTTTGCCCAGGTAAGTCAGGGACTTGCCAAGATACTGGGGATTGATTAAAAGTTACATTGTGCATACAGGCCCCAAAGCTCAGGACAGGTAGAGAGGATGAATAAAACAATTAAAGAGACACTTACCAAATTGACAGCGGAGACTGGTGCTAATAATTGGATAGCTCTCATACCCTTTGTGCTCTTCAATGTTAGAAACACTCCTGGACAGTTTGGACTGACCCCCTATGGATCACTCTATGGGGAATCCCCTCCACTGGTAAAAATAGCCTCTGTATATAGTGCTGATGTGCTGCATCCCCAGGCTTTGTCCTTTAGGCTCAAGGCACTCAAGTGGCTGAGACAGCGAGCATAGAAGTAGCTCCACGAGGCCTACTCATGAGAAGGAGAACTGCAAGCCCCACATCTCTTCCAAGTTAGAGATACTGTCTACGTTAGATGTCTCCATGCAGAAAACCTTGATACTCGGTGGAAAGGACCTTATCTTGTACTCTTGACCACCCTACTTTCTACCCTTATGGGACTCCTTTTGATTTTGCTTCTGCTTTTTAATTATAGGTCCATGTGTGTTAGATAGGCTAGTAGCCTTTATTAGAGCAAGACTTAGTACATTGCAGCTTTTAGTTTTGAGACAACAGTACCAGCCCTAAAGGAAGAGTGTTGCTTCTATATTGACCATTCAGGGGCAATTAGAGAGACTCTATGGCCAAACTCAGAGAAAGGTTAGAAAAATGAAAACGAGAGTGAGAAGCTAATGAAGGATGGTTTGAAGGTTGGTTCACAAAATCCCATGGATGAGTACTTTACTATCTGCCCTCATGGGCCCCTTATTAATCTTGCTTCTTTTATTTACCATAGGCCCCTGCATAATTCACAAGCTAGTGGCTTTCAACAGACAGTGGGTCAGTGCTGTACAGGTTCTTATGTTGCTCCAACAATATCAAAAATTAGAACAGGCTGATAAGGGCTGTACTGAGTCGGAGGTTTAATTTTCTACTTCTATGACAAAAGTGCTCTGATCTCCTCTTCCTTTGAGAGACCATCCCCCAGTTTGATGTCCCAGCCTCTCTCTAATCAGACAATAATCCTGAATTTACTTGCCAAGTTTCTCAAATCGTATCTAAGTCCCTAGACATCCCCTGGCATTTTCATATTCCCTACCACCCTCAATCTTCAGGTAAGGTATAAAGAACTAACTGCTCTTTAAAAAAATACACTCTTGTTAAGCTGTCACAAGAACTTCACCTTTATTGGGTAAAACTCCAACCACTGGTTCTTTCTAGGCTATGAGCACTCCACAAGTGACTTCTCCTCATCTTACCCTTTGAACTCATGTATGGACATTCATTCCTAATTCCTGGTCTTTCACCTAAATGTTCTCCACTCCCAGACCATATATTCACCCCATACTTTGCCATCTCTGTTCTTGAAAGACCCACAACGTGAGGACTCCCCCACGTTCTGACTCAGGAGAGGCGACACCCCAAAATCACCAACGAGAAACGTTCTTGCTGCAAATTGCAAGAGGATTTTTATTCGAGAGCGCTCTCGGGCCCACGGTCATACACCACGCAGGGGTAGAGGACTGTGGCGCCCCGAGTAGCTGAGTAAGGGGGTATGTAAAGAAAAAAAACCACAACTCAAGGAGGCGAGAAGGGCGTTGTTGGAAAATACCAAAAATACCAGTTAAGAGTCACAAGGAAGTTCAAAATCACAGGTGTCACAAGGAATACCTGGTAATTGTTAACTCTCAAGACAGTTTCTAAGAGCCCCTAACAATAGCACATTTGCATTGCAGGTTCTGGTAATGGTCAGGGTGACTTTCTTTGAATTAACACTCTTTGAACCCAGGAAGCGGGTGGGTGGAGGAAGGAGTGTTGCTATCTGCTTTATGATTAGCATACCTTGGAGCACTGAGTTTACTACTCTTTCATTCCCCCCTTCTTCTTGTTAGTAGTTCTAATCTTAGAACTAGACACTATCTTTTCCCTGACATACTTGATCCTTTACTTTAGGGCATGGTACTGTTGTCTCAAAACTAAAAGCCGCACTGCACTAATTCTTGTTCTAATAAAGGTGACTTGCCTATTTAACACACATGGACCTATAATTAAAAGCAGAAGCAAAATCAAAAGGGGTCCCATAAAGGTAGAAAGTAGGGTGGTTAAGAGTACAAGATAAGGGCCTTTTTACATGAGTCTTAAGGTTTTCTGCGTGGAGACGTCTAATGTAGCAGGCCTTCTTCTCTTGAGTAGGCCTTCTGGAGCTGCTTTTTTGCTCACTGTCTCACTCACTGGAGCACCTTGAGCCTAGAGAACAAAGGCTGGGAAAGCAGCATGTCAGCACTATGTACAGTGGCTATTTTTACCTCTGGAGGGGTGGAGGGGAGTCAGTCTAAACTGTCCAGGGGTGTTTCTATCCCTGAAGAGCATAAAGTGTAGGAGAGCTATCTAATCATAGCGCCAGTCTCCGCTGTCAATTTGGTAAGGGTCTCTTAATGGTTCTATTCATTCTCTCTACCTGTCTTGAGCTATGGGGCCTCCATGTACAATGTAACTTCTAACCGATCTCTAATATCTTGGCCAGTCCCTGGTTTACCTGGGCAACAAAGGCAGGTCCATTACCTTGGGAAGATTTCTTTTAGAAATTCCACCTCGTCATAGCACAGTCCTTGCAGCTTTTGACTATTTCTTCTGCCAAGTCAGAGAGTCCTGTAACATAGTAGTTAAAGGACCTAACCACACCTTTGAATTTCTTGGCCCCCAGGCCAAGTCAAATACTGTCCATAACTTGATAGTGCTCAGCAGTGTGTCTAAAGCTGATCTCTCTGATGTCATAATAATCTTTAGGCTCCTTGACTGCCAGGATCATTGCTCCTTGGGGTCACCTGTTGGTGGTTAGATCTGCCACCTGATTTTTTTTTTTTTTAGCCACAGCATCTTAGGTCTTTTTTTCCAGATGTCAACAGCCCTCTTTGTATATTGCCCCGTACAGTGGCAAAAGCATACCTGTTGTTAGTGTAGACTTTTCTTTTGCTATTTATAGAGCTTGTCTTAAAGTCACCAGTTCAGCTTTCTGGGCCGACATCTCTTTAGGGAGGCTGGTGGCCTACATCACTTGCTTTCTGTTCACCACCGCACTGCTGTCCCCACCTTCTGCTTACCTTCAACCGCGAGGCTACTGCCCTCAGGCCAAGGCTGATCTGATCTTCTGCCAGAATGTCAGAGCAGTGATGAGTAGGTGCAGTCTCACGCAGTGGGACAGCAGGTGGAATGAAGCGAAGGTCACTCGTTCAGACACCAAAAAAGCTCTGATGTGTCACAGGAGCGTTGGTCACCATCTATCAGTCAGGGGGCTTTTGGATAATGTTTTTAAGAGCGTGGGGTGGGGTGCCACTATGTCCCGGAGTGAGCTTATCAGCATCTTTGAAAAGCAGTGTTATGGCAGCAATAGCTTTCAGGCAAGAAAACCACCCGCTGGCAACAGAGTGTAACTTCTTGGATAGGTAAGCCACTGGCCTTTTTTAAAGTCCCAAAATCTGAGTAAGGAGTAATTTCTTCAAAGGCTTTCTGGTGACCTGGGGTCCACACAAACACCTCCCCTTCCTTGGTTAGGGGGGTACAACTGGGCAGCTAAGGTCGCCAACCCAGGTATCTAGAGTCTGTAGAAGCCAGCAGTGCCCAAGAATTTTCTTACTTGCCTTGGTGTAGTCGGTTGGGGATCTGAGTTACAGTCTTTTTCTGGCTTCTTTTAGCCACTGCTTTCCACCTTGAAGGGTGTATCCCAAATAAGTAACTTCTGTTTGACACAGCTGAGCCTCTTTAACTGAGGCTCAATCTTCAGTTGCCCAGGTTTCTTGTCTAGATCCTGTCTCTCTTTTGTTTTGTTTTGTTTTTTTTTTTTCTCTTATCACTGCGGCCAAGATTTCTTTCTTGTCTATGATCCCTCCTGTTTTCTCTCTTTTTTTTTTTTGTCTCCAGCCTCTCTCTCTTTCACACACACACTTTCTCTGCCTCTTTTACTAGATCGCATAACTGTCTCCTTCTTGTAATACACCTTCCAATCTCTGAAGTTTCTTTCTAATATCGGGAGCTGACTGCCTTATGAAAGGCCATGGCCACTGAGGCCTTCTGGGCTTCCGATGTAAGATCAAAGGGAGTGAACCGCCTGAAGGCTTTTATAAGCCTTTCAAGGAACATTGAGGGAGGTTCAATTGGCCCCTGCATTACCTCTTACCTTAGCCAAATTAGTGGGCCCATCTTGAGGCACCTTGGAGACCGGAGCCTGGCGATAGTTTTTTTTAAGCTCTCCTTACCTTTAGCCATGTTGTAGTCACAACTGGGGCGAGTCAAAAGGAATCTCATGCTGATCTCATTTTGTAGCTGTGTAGACCGCCGTTGGCTTTCGGGCTATTTTTCTAGCCTCTAACAGAATTTTTTCTCGCTCTTCGGTTGTTAAGAGCATCTGCAACCGCTGTTGACAGTCATCCCAAGTAGGCTGATGAGAGAACATAAGGAACTCTACCAACCCTGTGAGGCGTTGGGGATCCTGAGAAAGGGGGTGGTTAATTTTCCAGTTATAAATACCAGCAGAGGAAAATGACCAGTACTGAAGGGTTTAAAGTTTGGGCGGGTCCACCAGAGTCCGCCCGGACTCTCCACTCTGCGGCTCCCTGTGGCTCCATGTACCCACAGCGGTCCTCCTCCTGCCACCCTGAGGGGTTCAGGGTTCCCTCGGCGGCTGGGGTTGAGGCTGTGGATAAGGGGGAGGTAGTGGACTAGGCCTAGGACTAGGAGGCTTTATACAACCACAATTTTGAGAAGCAAAACCCAATTTTAACAGTGAAAACAATCTATTTTTTCTTTAAAAATGAACTCTAAAAACATTACTTGCTACAAAGTTTGGCTGTCCGTTCCTGCACACAAACACAAGAAGGTGTAGCCGTCAATATATCTATTATAAATCGGGTTTCTAGGATAAGAATTACACAGAATATTACCCAATTCAGGCGTATCTTTAGAGACCTGTTCCCATGGGTTGTCTCATGCTGCATGTTGTAGTTCTAAATTACTCTAACTCAGAGTTACCAGTTTTAAATCCACTTTTTCTTACCAATGTTACAAATTTTTAATCATAACCAATATCTTATGAGCCACTAATCTATAACCAAGACATATAAAACATATTTATACTTTTGAAACTATTTAGAAACAAAAATGAAATGGCCGTATACATTTGTCCATATAAACCAAACAAAATTCTTAATTTTTCTAGCTGTAATTTCAAGAGAGGAGCACCTTGTCACCTGATGAATCTAATAATCACAAGCACAGAGATTTTTGTAGGAAAAGCAGCCATCTGTTCTCTTACCATAGAACTTGAGAAGCTGCTCGTCCCTATAAGAGCAGCGTTTATAATCCGCGCCTAGCAGGGCTTCTCCAGCCACACTAGATTTCTAACTACAGATGCAGGGCTCCAAAGACCAATTGATACTGTTTATTTTATTTTATTACCAAATTATCCCGATAGTCGGAGAGTACTGCTTTTCTCAAAACCCATTTTCTCACATCTCAGGTGTAAACTATCTCTAGTCAGGGTATAAAGCACCTATGAGAATTACCTTTGTTTTTCTAGATTTTCACATAGCTCTAAACACATACACAAAAACACACAAAACAGAAACCAACAGATCTAGACACATTCGACCCTTTCTTGTCCTCTACAAGCAGGCAAAAGAATTAGACGATTTTGGAGGGGGAAGCTTCCGCTTCAACAGAACTCGGTCCCTCTGACCGATCCGGAGACGGCCAGGCGTCCCTGGCTCTCCTTACCTCCCAGGGCGTCCCCCAGGGCCACAGCCTGTGGTCCTCCTAGCACGTCTGCCGACCACAGTCCTCCGGTCCTTACGGCCCAAAAGGACAGCTGCAAATGCAGACGTGCGCATTTCAGAAAACCCCATCACCCCATCGTCTACAAACACCATCATCCACTTCTACCTAGACGACCAAAAACAGAGAAGCACACTTGTTCCTCACTCTGCCAGGTGTAAAACCAAGGCACAAGGTGGGACTCGAACCCACGATCTCGTAACCCTGAAACCAAGACACAAATTCAATAAACTCAGATGGATCCAAACTCAGACTTCGCCATGCTTCAGAAACAGAAGACAAGACACAAACAACCCAACACAAAAAGCACATGTTCCAATGTTCCTTTCAGAAAACAGACACTCAAAACAGAGACACTGGCCAGCACACACACAAGAGGGGATCCCCATACCTCCAAGTAGGTTCTCAGGTGTGAGGGGTGGTCAGGTTTCCCGGCCAACGCAACAAATGAAAGACCCACAACGTGAGGACACCCCCACGTTCTGACTCAGGAGAGGCGACACCCCAAAATCACCAACGAGAAACGTTCTTGCTGCAAATTGCAAGAGGATTTTTATTCGAGAGCACTCTCGGGCCCAGGGTCATACACCACGTAGGGGTAGAGGACTGTGGCGCCCTGAGTAGCTGAGTAAGGGGGTATTTAAAGGAAAAAAAAACACAACTCAAGGAGGTGGGAAGGGCGTTGTTGGAAAATACCAAAAATACCAGTTAAGAGTCACAAGGAAGTACAAAGTCACAGGTGTCACAAAAAATACCTGGTAATTGTTAACTCTCAAGACAGCTTCTAAGAGGCCCTAACAATAGCACATTTGCATTGCAGGTTCTGGTAATGGTCAGGGTAACTTTCTTTGAATTAACACTCTTTGAACCCAGGAAGCGGGTGGGTGGAGGAAGGAATGTTGCTATCTGCTTTATGATTAGCATACCTTGGAGCACTGAGTTTACCACTCTTTCATTCTCTCCTATGGCACTTTGCTGACCACCATCTACTATGGCCATACACTGTCTCCTGTCCACTTCTTATCAAGTCCTTCTATCCCCTACAGATCATTGGCATCACATCTCTCTCTTAAATGGCAGGGCCCTTTTAAGGTAATCCTTGTGACCCCTACAGCTGCTAAACCCAAGGGACTCTCTCATTGGATCCATCTGTCTCACCTCAAACCTTTCATTCCTCCACCTAAAAATGACACTTCTTCATACACATTCACCCTAACAGGACCATTCTCTATCTATTAAGTTCCAGAGGACATTGAGACCACCCATCATGTCCCCAGTCCCAGAAAATGAGACTCCACTCTGGCAGTCAAGCTTGACCTCACTGGATGAGATATGGGTTTCTTATCCTCCCCCTGATGTTCATTTCCATCTGGGTAGCCCTAACATCTGGAGGGTCAAAGTCCAAGAAATCACCACAGATAACAAACATTCTTTCCAAATAGGGTCAGGAAACTGCTCCATAGCTGGATGCCAGGAACTGATCCAAATTGATATCATCCCTGTATCTGTTATCCCATCTAAATATTATGATCTCTATACTTGCTTTTTCTTTAACCAGACAAAAGATTATTGTAGAAAACTGTCAGATGAATATGGGGGCTGCCCATATTGGTCTTGTCAGATACATATGCTAGGGTCATGAACCAATCATTTCTTCTATCAACACCACAAGACAATCTTTTTCTACATATAAGACTCATGGGATTCCAGGTGGGAGGTAGGAGTTATTGGTAAGCTCTACAGTAAAAATCAACCCAGTTCCCTAGTAAGTACCAACCATATCCAAAGAAAATATGTCTCAATTGCCCAACCCCTAGATATCTGAAAAGTAGGGGAGATAATCAAACACTCCTCTGAGGTCCTTACCTCTTTGATATCACCCCTCATAAATGGCACTAACTTGTCATTTTGCCTTTTGCTTCAAACTTGACCTCAGCATACCAACTCCTTAATGTCACCAGCCTCAACAATTTAAAGAATGCTGATTATGTGTACCCCCTGGAGCTAACTCACAATTGTCACTTACAGCCTCTCCAGTGATACTGCCAAGTAACTTTACCTCAGCCTTTGTCAGTTGCCTTGACTCCAATGTTGCCATGACTACATACCTTATCTCTATCCCTCTCTTTGGCATAGCAAACTGTTTTAAGACCTCTGGGACACGTCCTGTAGGAACACTAAGTTCCCTAGACTTCAATAAAACCATATCCCTCAATATATCATACCTGCCATAATGCCATGTAGTCCTGAACACGTCAATTCTTTGTGGCACTCAGGAATATCATTGCCTACCCATCAGCTGGTCGGGACTTTGCACAATGGTACTCCTATTCCCTGAACAGGGAGTAATCCAGGGAAATGAGCCCCTGCCAATCCCAGTTGAAAATATGATAGCTGGTCAACATAAGAGGGCAATTCAAGTCATTTCACTCTTGGTTGCTATGGGAATAACCATAGGTGCTGGTACTGGAATTGCAGGGATAATGACTTCCATGACCCAATATAATAAGTTCACTTCCCAGTTAAAAAGCTATCTTCAAAAATGTCTGAAAATGTGCTCAGTATCCAGAAACAGATAGATTCTTTGGCAGTGGTGGTGCTTCAGAATCTACAGGGGCTAGATATTCTGAAGCTAAAGAAGGTGGTCTTTGCCTGTTCCTCCACTGTAGCCTCCCCCAGCCTTGAAGCAGGCTGATTCAGAAGTCACTGTCACTGAGAATAAGAACACCTGGGTGGAGCCTTCTCACATAGATGGCTCTATTGTTCTGTTACCTGCCTGCTCTTCTCCAAGACACTGCTACCTGCTGAGAGGTTCTTGAGATATTCCAGAGACAGCAAACAATCCAGTAATTTACTCCTACTTGCCAAACCAGTTCTGTCCAGCAGATTGCCTACAGGCTGGTGACAGGCATCAAGAATGGATTGGTGGAGGATGGCCTCGCCTCCCCCCTTTATAAGCACAGACACTTATTAAACTTTGGGCCTTGATCAGAAAACATGTGTTGGTCTCCATTACTTCTCTCACCATTCTCTCCCATAAAGTTCTGGCCTCCCACTCAGGAACCCAGTTAGTGTGGACGCATATGGCTACAATCCAAGAAGAATGCTGTTTCTATGTCAACCCGTCCTGGATAGTGATAAAATCCAGGAGCTACAGTTGACATTGAGAACTTCAGAGACCATGAGACCTCCAGTTCTACGATTTTCGAAAATCCTATATTTAAGTGGATACTCCCTTTCATAACACCTTTCCTAGTCATTTTCTTGCTATTATAATTTTCTCCCTGCCTCATTCATCTTGTTTCCATATTTCTTCAACAACAAATACAGAAAGTTTCTAGCCAAACTACTAATCAGTTCGTGTTAGAGGATTACCAGCCACTGCCCACAGAAGAGCTGCTGTCCACAGAGGAACCTGATGTGAATGTTTACCAAGAGGATCTAGATGGTGAAGGTAAGCTACACCACAAAATGAGCAATGCTCATACACAGCAGGAAGCAGCTTAAAAGACATGATGACCTCATTCCCTTTTCATCATTGCCTTTCTCTTTTTCTTTCGTTATCTTTATAACAAGAAGGGACTTATGTTGGCATCAGGACCTCCCAAACCGATGAGATCACATAGGTGACAGAGAGACCTACAGAACTGTTGCCAAGATGTAAGCTACCATGTTTCCAGAATACACTTGTCTCACCTCCCACCTTTACCTGCATTACATCATTTTCCATATAAATAAGGGGAACACCCCTCCCTCTCTTTCTTTTCCCCCTCTTCTCTGTCTGCCACCAACTTGTCTCTCCCTCTCAATAAAACCTCTTCCAGACTGCCAGCGGTTCTGGCACATGACTTTAATCCCACCACTTGGGAGGTAGATGCAGGCCGATTTCTGAGTTCAAGGCAAGCCTGGTCTACAGAGTGAGTTCTTGGACAGCCAAGTTGCCAAGTTCTATAGAGAGACCCTGTCTTGAAAAACAAAACAAAATAAAACAAACAAAGAAACAAAAATTCTCTTTCATGTGTAATTGTCTTGGCCTAGTTTGTTGTTGAAATGAGACCTGCTTGCTATTCAAACACATAAAGTGTAAGAGACAAATATAGTAATTATAAACTCAATAATATAAAAAAAAAAACGAGTCTGGAACAGAGATATCAAGTGATGAAAATATGTCTATGAATGACTCAAAAATTGTTGATTGTACCCAGTAATTAGGATATTATATATCAAAACTGTTGTGGGAAATATGTTTTAAAAATAAACCCGCCAACTCTCCCTGGTGCCGGACCAGACTTCTGTGCTCCTGCAGGCCTGCCAACTCTCTGCAGCTTGCCCCTGCAGTATCTGGCTCATGTTTCCCTTGAGCCACTAGTTCCCTCTCTGCTATAATCCCTCTAGTCAAAATCTCACATTCCAGTAACTAAATGGCACCACCAACATCATGGTTGCATCTCACAACACCCAGTAGCCTTGTAGAATCACGACTCTTAAAGCTTAATTAACCAATCAGATTTATGTATCAATAATATCACAATTTACAAGGTACAATACAATAATTTCAGAGACAATTGATAATGATAAAACCTTTATCCCAATATTTCTAAACTTGTGAAATCATAGCCATTTGTGGCTAGTAAATGCCACGCAGGTACACATACAAAGCCATCTTGGTTCTCCTCCCTACCCTCTAGGACTCTCCTCCTCTCCATAACTCCTAGCTCTGACCCCTTGTCCCTGTCCAATCACAGACCTCCTCTGCACTAATATAGTTAGTTGGACAGGGTAAAGAGTCCATCTGTCTGAGTACAGTAAAAATAGCAAAGATCACCAAAACAACCAACAATGGAGGGCTGGGGTGGGGGATGCTGAGTAAAGGGAATCCCAACATCTTATTGGGATTTCAAACGGGTGGGGTCATTCTAGAAATCAGTTTGGAGCATTCTGAAGGCTGTAAATGTTAGCACCAGGACTCTCCAAGCTCCTGTCTAACTATGTGACCCTTGACCTACATTGCCAGAACAACAACCCTCAATCCCACAATCCACTTGGCTCAGTTGCCACCCTCACCAGTGTGACATTTTTCATATAAATTAGGGGATCACCCCCTCCTCACTCTTTCTTCTCTTTCTTCTCTCCAGCCTCTTTTTCTCTTTTTCCTCCTCTCTGCCCTTCTAATGGCTTTGCTGGCCCCTATCCCTGCACAATAAACCTCTCCCACGTGGAACCACCTTGGCCTGGTCTGCTGTTCGGTTTATCCGCTCAAAATATATAGATTAATATTATCTGGTGTTAATTAACATATAAATGGTGCCAAGACTCAGATAAAGAGCAAACAGACACCAGTGTCTGGTGTGCCTGAGGGGGCACCCCAGTGGACGCAGCGGTGGGCACAGAGCACAGCATCCACGGTAAGAATCCCACTGTCTTGAGCCCTGCCCACTTTGCACAGTGGTCTGCACTTCCCTATCCCTCCTTGCTCTAAGCCAGAATTCTTAGTGACCCCCACCTTCCGCTGTGTCTTTAAATCCCAGTCATAAGGGGAATTGACCTCCTTTGCCTGAGAAATGGCTTGGCACTCACACAAAGACCAGCGGGGGAGGGGAGCCTCTGCCTGCCTTTTCCACCACCTGACCCCTGGCTGCCACGGAACCCACAAAATTTAAAATAAGTGAACTGTGCCACTTCCACACGCCTTATAGGCCAGGCTTCCACGCTCCCATTTTACTGGTTCGCTAAAAATTCCCACGCAGACACCAGCATACCATCAGTAGGGCTCATCAGTGGGGAAGGCCCTCCAGTTCCCCGAACAGAACCTGGCCAGTTCTGCCTGAGAACTAAGGGGCTAGCGTTCCAGCTGACATAGAAGCAGACATTGCCCATCTGGATCCTGTTCTCCTGAAAGTTGCTCTCTCTCCTCAGGGTTCTAGCTGCTGGCTGAAATCCCTTGCCAGGGTGGAGCACTTTCCACAGTAAGTCCAGGGCTTACTGGGTAGCCACTAGAGGTCCTCTTGAGGACTTGTGCACTCTAGCCTGGTTGATTTCCTTTTTGGTTTCTGAGCTCTTCTCTGAATGCTGGTACGAACACCAGGAACCTCCAGAATATGGGCAACAACGTGTCTTCAAATGTATCCTCAGATACACCACTGGGATGTCTCCTAGAAAATCTTAAGTCTTTGAAGCTGATGCCTCCTTTAAAGGCATCAAAATTAAAAGGATCTTTATACATACTGCCAGCAAACTGATAAATGGGAAGAGGTTATCTATGTAAAATCTTTCATTCATCTCCATTCCCACCCTGCTATGTTTTCTTCTTGCTCTCCCACTCAACTTCTGTTACCATAAATCCTGCACAACTCCCACTAAATGATATTATGATACTGGACCCAACATACGACCCACCTCCTTTTCGCAGTAGGCGAGCTTCTGTGAGATTTATAACCCAAACTGCTGCCTCGGTTTCCCCCCTTCCGAGACTCCCTGGGGCCTGCCACCCCCATCTCTCCTCCTTCTACACCATCTACAGGTCCCACCAAATGTTCTACCTTAGCACCTACTTTCACACCACCTATCACTCACTCTAAGTCCACGACCAAAACCCAAACTCTCCACCCCTAGAGGAATCTGACCCAGCAACTGTCCTTCCCTTAAGGGAGGTTTCAGGGGTAGATGCAATGTCCAGACGGTCAGAGTACACGATCCCTTCTCACTGAGCAAACTTTCTTGGATAGAGAAGAGATTGGGCTCCTATACTTCTAATTCTTCTGTGTTTATCAAAGAATTTCAGTTTATCACTCAGTCGTACAGTTTAACTTTTCATGGTATACACATGATACTTACTAACAATTTGCTTCCCCAGGAACGTGGGCGAGTTTGGAAACTAGCGACAGCACATGCAGATGAGATTCATCGAAAGATAGAGCATATCCAATGAGAGCAGAGACAGTACCTGTCCCAGATCATCAGTGGAATTATAATTCCCCAGGTGTTATTCTAGCCAAGGACAGGTTTGTTACATGTCTTTTGGCGGGTCTGAGAATAGCAGATTTATTAATTTTTTATTATAAGGTATTTATTTCATTTATATTTCCAATGCTATACCAAAAGTCCCCTACAACCTCCCCCACCCACTCCCCCACCCACCCACTCCCACTTCATGGCCCTGGCGTTCCCCTGTACTGAGGCATATAAAGTTTGCAAGACCAATGGGCCTCTCTTTCCACTGATGGTCGACTAGGCCATCTTCTGATACATATGAAGCTAGTGACATGAGCTCTGGTGGGGGGGGTACTGGTTAGTTCATATTGTTGTTCCACCTATAGGGTTGTAGATCCCCCAGCTCCTTGGGTACATTCTCCCTCTCCTCCATTGGGGGCCCTGTGATCCATCCAATACCTGACTGTGAGCATCCACTTATGTGTTTGTTAGGCCCCGGCATAGTCTCACAAGAGACAGCTACATCAGGATCCTATCAGCAAAATCTTGCTAGTGTATGCAATTGTGTCAGCGTTTGGAAGCTGATTATGGGATGGATCCCCTGGTATGGCAGACTCTAGATGGTCCATCTTTCATCTCAGCTCCAAATTTGTCTCTGTAACTCCTTTCCATGGGTGTTTTGTTCCCAATTCTAAGAAGGGGCAAAGTATCCACACTTTGGTCTTAGTTCTTCTTGCGTTTCTTGTGTTTCGCAAATTGTATCTTATATCCTGTGTATCCTAAGTTTCTTTGCTAATATCCACTTATCAGTGAGTACATATCATGTGAGTTCTTTTGTGATTGAGTTAGCTCACTCAGGATGATGCCCACCAGGTCCATCCATTTGCCTAGGAATTTCATAAATTCATTCCTTTTAATAGCTTGGTAGTACTCCATTTTGTAAATGTGCCACATTTTCTGTATCCATTTCTGTTGAGGGGCATCTGGGTTCTTTTTAGCTTCTGGCTATTATAAATAAGGCTGCTATGAACATAGTGGAGCATGTGTCCTTCTTACTGGTTGGGACATCTTCTGGATATATGCCCAGGAGAGGTATTGCGGGATCCTCAGGTAGTACTATGTCCGATTTTCTGAGGAACCACCAGACTGATTTCCAGAGTGGTTGTACAAGCTTGCAATCTCACCAACAATGGAGGACTGTTCCTCTTTCTCCACATCCTCACCAGCATCTGCTTTATCCTGAATTTTTGAACTTAGCCATTCTGACTGGTGTGAGGTAGAATCTCAGGGTTGTTTTGATTTGCATTTCCCTGATGTTGGACATTTTTTTCAGGTGCTTCTCAGCCATTCAGTATTCCTCGGGTGAGAATTCTTTGTTTAGCTGTGAGCCCCATTTTTAATGGGGTTATTTGATGGATACTTCAATGCATCTTAGAAGCTGGGAACAAAAGAGCGATGGAAGTAGTTACAGAGACAAAATGTGGAATGTAGACTGAAGAAATGACCATCCAGAGACTGGTTTACCTGGGGATCCATCTGTGATGGTTTGTATATTCTTGGACCAGGGAGTGGCACCATTTGGAGGTATGGCCTTGTTAGAATAGGTGTGACCTGGTTGGAGTAGGTGTGTCACTATGGTTTTGGGCATAAGATCCTCACCTTAGTTTCCTGGAACTCAGTCTTCCACTAGTAGCCTTTGGATGAAGATGTAGAACTCTCAGCTCCTCCTGCACCATGCATGCCTGAATGCTGCCATGCTCCCACCTTTATGGTAATGAATTGAACCTCTGAATCTATAAGCTAGCCCCAATTAAATGTTGGTTTTTTATAAGACTTGCCTTGGTCATGGTTTATGTTCACAGCCATAAAACCCTAACTAATATACCATCTCATATACAATCACCAAACCCAGACACTGTTGTGGATGCCAACAACTGCTTACTGACAGGAGCCTGATATAGCTCTCTTCTGACAAGCTCTGCCAGAAAACTAACAAATACATAAGTGGATCCTCACACCCATGCACATAGGGTCGCCATTAAAGAAGCTAGAGAAAGGACCTAAGGAGCTGAAGAGTTTGATGACCCATAAGAGGAACAACAAAATGAACTAGCCAGTACCCCCAGAGCTCCCAGGCACTAAACCACCAACCAAAGAGCACATATGGTGGGACTCGTGGTTCCAGCTGCATATACAGAACAGGATGGCCTAGTTAGACATCAATGTGCGGAGAGGCCCTTTGTCCTATGAATGTTCTATGACTCAATGTGGGGGGAATGCCAGGGCCAGGAAGCTGGAGTGGCTGGGTTGATAAGCAATGGGAGGGAGGATAAGGGGTGGGTGTTTTTCAGAGAAGGAACCAGGAAAGGGGATAACATTTGAAATGCATATAAAGAAAATATCCAATAAAATATTAGAGAAATTTGATATTAGTACTTTAAAAGAACACCCAAAAGCTCTAGAACAAAAAGAAAAAAATGACACCCAAAAGAAGTGGTGGCAGGAAATAGTAAAACTTGGGGTGGAAATCAATAGAATAGAAAGAGAAAAATATTTTTAAAATCCATGAAATAAGTATTGGTTCTTTGACAAGATCACTAAGATCAAAAACTCTTATCCAAATTAACTAAAAGACAAAGAAATAATATCCAAATTATTAAAACCAGAAATCAAGAGAAGGACATAACAGACACCTGATAGTTTGGAAAGATCCACAAAATGCTTTCATCTTACCATAAGGATACTTGCTCAACCATGTTAATTGCTGCTGTATTCATAATAGTCAGTAACTGGAAACAATCTGCATGTCCATAAGCTGAAGAGTTAATAAAAATGTGGTATATCTAAACAATGGAATATTACTCACCTGTTATAAAAAAATTGACATAAGGAATCTGCAGGCAAATGCATGGAAATAGAAAAAACTCTTCCTGAGTAAAATAACCTAGTCCAATTAAGATAGATATGCTATGTATTGATTTATATGTTGATATTGACTGGGCTGTATTGTTTTTGTCAACTTGCCACAATGTAAAGTCATCTGAGAGAAGGAAAACTCATTTGATAAAATGTCCATAAGATTAGGCTGTTCAGGCAAGACTGCAGGGCATTTTCTTAATTAGTGATTGATGGGGAGGGATCCTGTCCATTGTTTTTACTACCATCAATGTGCTTGTGGTTATGAGTTATCTATGAGAAAGCAGACAGAGCAAATCATGTGGAACCAGCCACTAAACAGTACCCATCCATGATCTTTGTATCAGTTCCAGCCTCCAGGTTCCTGGCCAATTTCAGTTCCTGTTCTGTCTGTCTTCAATGATGAACAACAATGAAGAAGTCTAAGCCAAATAAGTCCTACCCTCCCCAACTTGCTCTTTTGTCATCGTGTTTTGTGACAGCAATAGAAACACTAAGACATTCAACATTACATAAGTGATGACCAGTCTATAATTGGTAGATCCACGGAAGTTAGATATAGAGGAAGGGACTGGCGCAAACCCATGGATGCCCATGGTATGGCGAAATAGAATGGTTTTATTAGTGGACCAAGGTGGACAAGAAAGAGATCAGGTGACATGGTGAAGGGAGATGGGGTTGAGGAAGGGAATGCAGGGAGAGATAGTTGAAAGAGAGGGGCATTTGACGAATGATGAGAGAAAAGAAGTAGATTTAGAAGCGAGGGGAAGTGGAAAAAGAACTGTGGGGAGTAAAATTTGTGGGGACAGTAAGCAGGGTAATATTATATGAGAAATTACTTTACTTTAAATTTTACTACAAAGAAAAATAAATTAAACATGGCAGAGGGGCTCTCAGGACTGTACATTTTACCTCTGAACTATTGGGCTTTGATGGATTCTTGGTGAGGTGAACCATATAAAAATTGAAGTGTACACATTCCATGGGTGACAGGGGCAATCAAAGATATCATGTACATTTGGTAATAAGAGTTTACATAATCCTTTAAGTCTGTTTTACAACACAGTATTCTATTCAATTCTATTGGGACTGTTTAGATAGATAAGTGGTAATTGCAGCTATGCTAACTAATCTGTGTTTTATCCTCAAAATGTGTATGGTATAAGGAAAGACAAGACATTATTACATGTACTTCTGAATTCCATATGTATGTTATACAACCTGAAGCATCATACTAGATAGATGTTGGGTGGTATGCAAAAGGAACAGCAAAACCATTAGAACTTATGGAATGTTGCCCAGGAGTTAGCCCAAGCAAGGTGTGCCTGAGAGAGGCAGAACCCCAAGTACTGTGTCCTGAGGACTTCATGCTGTTGTGGAGTTTTGTTCTGCTTGCTATGCTCACCATCACATCCCTTATAATCTATGAGTTGTATAAAAACTCTAAGGGGGAGGGGGTTCCAGCCCCTTACTGGCCAATGTCATTGTCACAAAGAGTGTCAGTTAGATTGAACATTTTCAAGCATTGCTGCTGGAGCAGATTAATAATTAAATCATTACACTTGGAAAGAATTACTATGAAAAAACATGCTTTTTATTCATTTATTTATTTTGCAAAATCTGAGATGGTGATCAGGTGATGATTAATTCCTTACCCACTTTTTCCCCTCAGTTTCCTGATATGATTTAATAAAAACATGGTTAATGAATACATGTGCACTCTAAGGATTCAAAGTAGAAAGAGCTGATTGTTTTTTGTATAAAATTTAGTTCTGTGGTTCTATTAAGATTTTTATAGAGCACTTCCAGTCCCGCCAGCACCAGGGTAGCTTGGGCACGGAGTCGGCTGACACCTGCAAGTTACCCACAAGACCCGCCATGGGACCTTAAGACCTCTGGTGAGTGGAACACAGCGTCTGCTCCAATCCACTCATGAGGGACCTGAGACTGCATTAATTAGGGAAGCAGAAAATCCGGCCTGATCAGGGGCACAAGTCACTTCTGTTCCCCGCCAGCACCAGGGTAGCTAAGGCCCAGAGTAGGCTGATGCCCGTAAGGTATACACAGGACCCTCCACGTGATCTTTAGAACTCTGTGAGTAGATCACAACTTCTGCCAGGAGGCAGGTTTGAACACCAGATATCTGGGCAACTTCCCTGCAAGAGGAGAGCCTACCTGCAGAAAGTATTCTGAACACTGAAACTCAGGAGAGATCTAGTCTCCCAGGTCTGCGCATAGGGGCTAACATAAACACCTGAGGAACAGGATCTAACCAGAGACAACTACAACAACTAACTCCAGAGATTACTAGATGGTGAAAGGCAACCATAAGAATCTTACTAACAGAAACCAAGACTACTCACTGTCATCAGAACGCAGCATACCCACCCCACCCAGTCCTGTGCATCCCAACACACCCAAAAAACTAGACATGGATTTAAAAGCATATCTCATGATGATGGGAGAAGACATCAGGAAGGACTTTAATAACTCACTTAAAGAAATACAGGAGAGCACTGCTAAACAGATAAAAGATCTTAAAGAGGAAGCACAAAAATCCCTTAAAGTATTGCAAGAAAACATGACCAAACAGGTGATGGAATTGAATAAAACCATCCAAGACCTAAAAGGGGAAGTAGACACAATAAAGAAAACCCAAAGTGAGGCAGCACTGGAGATAGAAACCCTAGGAAATAAATCTGGAACCGTAGATACAAGCATCAGCAACAGAATACAAGAGATTGAAGAGAGAATCTCAGGTACAGAAGATTCCATAGAGAACATTGGCACAACAATCAAAGAAAATACAAAATGCAAAAAGATCCTAACTCAAAACATCCAGGAAATACAGGACACAATGAGAAGACCAAACCTATGGACAATAGGAGTTGATGAGAACAAAGATTTTCAACTTAAAGGGCCAGCAAATATCTTCAACAAAATAATAGAAGAAAACTTCCCAAACCTAAAGAAAGAGATGCCCATGAACATACAAGAAGCCTACAGAACTCCAAATAGACTTGACCAGAAAAGAAATTCCTCCCAACACATAAAAATCAAAACAACAAATGCACTAAATAAAAGAGAATATTAGAAGCAGTAAGGGAGAAAGTTCAAGTAACATATAAAGGCAGGCCTATCAGAATTACACCAGAATTTTCACCAGAGACTATGAAAGCCTGAAGATCCTGGACAGATGTTATAGAGACCCTAAGAGAACACAAATGCCAGCCCAGGCTACTATACCCAGCCAAACTCTCAATTACCATAGATGGAGAAACGAAAGTTTTCCACGACAAAACCAAATTCACACATTATCTTTCCACGAATCCAGCCCTCCAAAGGATAACAACAGAAAAAACAAAACAACAACAAAACAACAACAACAAAAAAAACAATACAAGGACTAAAACCATGCCCTAGTAAAAGCAAGAAAGTAATCCTTCAAGAAATCAAAAAGAAGACAGCCACAAAATCAGAATGCCAACTCTAAAAACAAAAATAATAGGAAGCAACAATTACTTTTCCTTAATATCTCTTAATATCAATGGACTCAATTCCCCCAATAAAAAGACATAGACTAACAGACTGGCTACACAAACAGGACCCAACATTCTGCTGCTTACAGGAAAGCTATCTCGGGGAAAAGACAGAAACTACCTCAGAGTGAAAGGGTGGAAAACAATTTTGCAAGCAAATGGTCTGAAGAAACAAGCTGGACTAGCCATTCAAATATCGAATGAAACTTTCATCAATGGACAGATCGTGGAAACAAAAACTAAACAGGGACATAGTGAAACTAACAGAAGAGATGAAACAAATGGACTGAACAGATATCTACAGAACATTTCATTCTAAAACAAAAGGATATACCTTCTTCTCAACACCTCATGGTACCTTCTCCAAAATTTGACCACAAAATTGGTCAAAAACAGGTCTCAAGAGAAAAAAAAATATTGAAATCTCCCATGCATCCTATCAGACCACCATGGACTAAGGCTGATCTTCAATAACAACATAAATGATGGAAAGCCAACATTCACATGGAAACTGAACAACACTCTTCTCAATGATACCTTGGTCAAGGAAGGAATAAAGAAAGAAATTAAAGACTTTTTAAGAGTTTAATGAAAATGAAGCCACAACATACCCAAACTTATGGGACACTATGAAAGCATTTCTAGGAGGGAAACTCATAGCTCTGAGTGCCTCCAAAAAGAAACTAGAGAGAGAACACACTAGCAGCTTGACCACACACCTAAAAGCTCTAGAAAAAAAGAAAGCAAATTCACCAAGAGGAGTAGACAGCAGGAAATAATCAAACTCAGGGGCAAAATCAACCAAGTGGAACAAGAAGAACTATTCAAAGAATTACCCAAACCTGATAAACAGCTTCATTGAAGTACATGGATATAAAATTAACTCAAACAAGTCAATAGCCTTTCTCTACACAAAGAATAAACAGGCTGAGAAAGAAATTAGGGAAACAACACCCTTCTCAATAGTCACAAATAATATAAAATACCTTGGCGTGACTCTAACTAAGGAAGTGAAAGATCTGTATGATAAGAACTTCAAGTCTCTGAAGAAAGAAATAAAAGAAGATCTCAGAAAATGGAAAAATTCTCCATGCTCATGGATTGGCAGGATCAACATTGTAAAAATGGCTATTTTGCCAAAAGCAATCTACAGATTCAATGCAATCCCCATCAAAATTCCAACTCCTTTCTTCAATGAATTAGAAAGAAAAATCTGCAAATTCATCTAGAATAACCAAAAAACCTAGGATAGCAAAAACTTTTCTCAAGGATAAAAGAACCTCTGGTGGACTCACCATGCCTGACCTAAAGTTTTACTACAGAGTAATTGTGATAAAAATCTTCATGGTACTGATATAATGATAAAAAAGTAGAACAATGGAATAGAATTGACGACCCAGAAATGAACCCACACACCTATGGTCACTTGATCTTCCACAAGGGAGCTAAAACCATCCAGTGGAGAAAAGACAGCATTTTCATTAAATGGTGCTGGCACAACTGGTGGTTATCATGTAGAAGAATGGAAATTGATCCACTCCTATCTCCTTGTACTAAGGTCAAATCTAAGTGGATCAAGGAGCTCCACATAAAACCAGACACTGAAACATAAAGAGGAGAAAGTGGGGAAAAGCCTTGAAGATATTGGCACAGGGGAAAAATTCCTGAATAGAACAGCAATGGCTTGTGCTGTAAGATCATGAATTGACAAATGGGACCACATGAACTTGCAAAGCTTCTGTAAGGCAAAAGACACCGTCAATAAGACAAAAAGGCCACCAACAGATTGGGAAAGGATCTTTACCTATCCTAAATCAGATAGAGGACTAATATCCAATATATATAAAGAACTCAAGAAGGTGGAATCCAGAAAACCAAATAACCCCATTAAAAAATGGGCCTCAGAGCTAAACCAAGAATTCTCACCTGAGGAATACCGAATGGCTGAGAACACCTGAAAAAAATGTTCAGTATTCTTAATCATCGGGGAAATGCAAATCAAAACAACCCTGAGATTGCATCTCATATCAGTCAGAATGACTAAGATAAAAAATTCATGTGACAGCAGATGCTAGCGAGGATGTGGAGAAAGAGGAACAGTCCTCCACTGTTGGTGGGATTGCAAGCTTGTACAACCATTCTGGAAATCTGTCTGGAGGATTCTCAGAAAACTGGACATGGTACTATCGGAGCATCCCTCAATACCTCTCCTGGGAATATATCCAGAAGATGTTGCAACTAGTAAGAAAGAAACATGCTCCACTATGTTCATAGCAGGCTTATTTATAATAGTCCGAAGCTGGAAAGAACCCAGATGCCCCTCAAGAGAGGGATGTATACAAACATTGCGGTACATTTTCACAATAGAGTACTACTCAGCTATTAAAAAGAATGAATTTATGAAATTCCTAGGCAAATGGATGGACCTGGAGGGCATCATCCTGAGTGAGGTAACACATTCACAAAGGAACTCACACAATATGTACTCACTGATAAGTGGATATTAGCCCAAAACCTAGGATACCCAAGATATCAGATACAATTTCCTAAACACATGAAACTCAAGAAAAATGAAGACTGAAGAGTGGATACTATGCCCCTCCTTAGAAGTGGGAACAAAACACCCTTGGAAGGAGTTACAGAGACAAAGTTTGGAGCTGAGATGAAAGGATGGACCATGTAGAGACTGCCATATCCAGAGATCCACCCCATAATCAGCATCCAAACACTGACACCATTGCATACACTAGCAAGATTTTATCGAAAGGACCCAGATATAGCTGTCTCTTGTGAGACTATGCCGGGGCCTAGCAAACACAGAAGTGGATGCTCACAGTCAGCTAATGGATGGATCACAGGGCTCCCAATGGAGGAGCTAGAGAAAGTACCCAAGGAGCTAAAGGGATCTGCAACCCTATAGGTGGAACAACATTATGAACTAACCAGTACCACAGAGCTCTTGACTCCTCCTACATATGTATCAAAAGATGGCCTAGTCGGCCATCACTGGAAAGAGAAGTCCATTGGATTTGCAAACTATATATGCCCTAGTTCAGGGGAACGCCAGGGCCAAAAAAGGTGTGTAGGGGAGTGGGGGGGAGGGTATGGGGCACTTTTGGGATAGCATTGGAAATTTAAATGAGGAAAATGCCTAATTAAAAAAAAAGATTTTTATAGCATTAATTTTTGACATAAATAATAAAGTAATTGACCCTTCCTTTATAACAGCAAATAGCAGTCTACCAGTAAGAGTAACTGGCTGAAAAAAAAATAAAACTTACCTTGCTTGCTTACACATGTTTAATCTATAACAACTTGCTTAGATATAAATATATGTGGATTCTAGGAGGAAATTTTTTTATCCATAATTTATAAACAGATAATTGTGGGAGTATATTTGGAAGATGCTTTTCCTTACATATACTCATAATTGTTCACGAGAAGAAAACGAAAAGTAATCACCTTGCATTTTATACTACCTGAAAGATTTTACACAGATAAGTAAGCAGTGTGAGAAAAGTAAAGTTGGAGCTGTTTTCCATATCAAATATGAGTATATATGTAAAGCGTTTGACGCTTTGCTCTATCCATCAAAATATACATGTAAAATTGCTTGTGATTCTTAAAGCTTGCTTTTTTCACCAAGTGTGTAAATATGTCAGAAATAATATCATGGGCACTGAAAACAGGGTTATAGTTGCATTATGCTTCATTAGGGGATTACAACATACAGAACTGGACATTGGCCTGGTACCCTCAGCTATCAGGATGACCTCCGAGTATAAGGAAAACCCCAAGGAAGTCATTCTTACCAGCATTGTGGTAACACCATGGTGTTGAGGTAAATCTCCTCCAAAATATGCCCCAGCAATGAAAACACAACTCAGTTAATATGATTACATGCTGTGCACCAAGATTGGACAGATCTACCACTATGCTACCATCTTCCACAGCTTATGAGACCCCTTAGAACTTGCAGTTTCCCCTGGCGATGGGCTTCTGCTCTGCTTTTCTTTGTTTTCCTCCACCTCTGCATCCTCTCCCTCTTCCATTTTCTCCTTCTTATTCTCCCACCTTCCACTCCACCTTCCCTTTCACCTGCCCAATCATCAGCTTTCCTTTATTTTACAAATTAAGGTGGGAAGCAGGTTTTTAGGAAATCACCTGAGTGCTGACTACCTCCTTGTTTGCAGCCACTCACAGGAGAATGGAATTAATATCAAATATAATTATCCCCATGGCTACCCACAACATTTCCCCCTTTCTGTCCAATTAAAAGACTATTTTATCTCAGATAAAATTGAACATAACTATTACTATTTTGTTATTTATAAATTAGAAGAGACCTAACACCCAGTTCATTATGGTTGTTAATTAAATAGAACCTCTGTCATCTATCCTTAGGTAAAGCCAGGTTCTGAGCCTGGCTATCACTGGGCTTTAAATACAATGCCACCTGAAAAACATCCTCTCAAATCTGTTCCTCTTAAAGTAAAAAGCCTCAGTTCTCTAGGAGACTATGTAGTTTTTCAACCCCAACAGAAATTCAAGAACCACTGATATTAACTGAGAATATATAGGAAGCCTAAAACAGCTTCCAAAACTTAGCCAATTTATAGAGACAACTGATCACCTCGATAGTCCCTTACTTCAAAACATTGGAGCATCGGTATTCAACCTACTGGCCAGGTCATGGACAGACTTTCAGATACATTAATATTAAGGACTAGCCTACACTGTCTCATCAGAATCAAGCTGTCCTAGCCTGTAATTGTATCCTTTCTTTGAACTGTATTATGTCTGTAGATGAAATGAGGCAATTCTTGCCTAGTGGTTATTTTGTCACAAATGGAGTACCTCAAAGATACTCAGTTTCTTCTTTGAATCAAAAAAGGGAAACCTGTCAGGAGCAGACGTGTCTTAACAACATGTGAATAAATAATATTAAAGCTCACATTCTGTGGACTTCTAATGTTTTGAAAACCAGCTATCTATGTGAAGTAATCTAGACTGTTGTCTGTTAACTACTCTCAGCCATTTCTAATTAAAATAACTGAAAACACCCAGACAATAACCTCATAGCCATGAATTTCCTATTTGGCCTTTAACTCACCTGCTTAAACATCTCAGATCTGATTATAATAGCAGCAATAGAAGGACTGGGTCTAAGCCCTGAACTTCAAATTTTTTAGTATCTAAGACAACCTATAATAACCACCCCCAGCCCTGAAGCTTAGGGAACTTGGATGACAACTCTTCATGACTTCTTCAAGCTGAATATGGGTGTTGAGATACATTTGAAGGTAGGGGTAAGAGTAGGGAAATGTGAGAGTTAGTTGGCCTTATGAAGGCCATACCAATGATTGTATTCATCTCTGATGTCTGTGTCCTGACTGGATCCAGATGAAAATCCAAGAAACAGGCGTTCAGGGAGGTCAGTTCAGCATGTCTGATGATGAAATTCACCAAGGCTGTATATTCTGTAATATATAAATCTCAAAACAAAATTTTAGTATCATCAAGATAAACTTTGTGCTGGCTAGTTTTGTGTCAACTTGACACAGCTGGAGTTATCACAGAGAAAGGAACTTCAGTTGGGGAAATGCCTCCATGAGATACAACTGTAAGGCATTTTCTCAATTAGTGATCAAGGGGGAAAGGCCCCTTGTCGGTGGGACCATTTCTGGTCTGTTATTCTTGGGTTCTATAAGAGAGCAGGCTGAGCAAGCCAGGGGAAGCAAGCCAGTAAAGAACATCCCTCCATGGCCTCTGCATCAGCTCCTGCTTCCTGACCTGCTTGAGTTCCAGTCCTGACTTCCTAGGTGATAAACAGCAGTATGGAATTTTAAGCTGAAGAAACCCTTTCCTCCCCAACTTGCTTCTTGGTCATGAGGTTTGTGCCGGAATAGAAACCCTGACTAAGACAAACTTGTTATTTGATTCTCTGGAATCTAATTCTTAAGTGTCTCCCTCTACCAAATCTGATCCATATAACTCTGGAAGGTGTAAGTACTTTAATCACCTTTTCCAAAAACAGATGACAAAACCTGTTCCACAAATTAGCATGTCCTTCAGCTGATAACCAGGAAAACCTTTTGGTTGCCCTCTGTCCCATAGGAACAATTAAACAACCACAATACACAAAACCACACTCATTTTAGCCTATTTAGGTCTTTCTAATTTGTCATGTCAGGATATTATTCCAAAATTCCCATGGAGCCCACATTAGACAGAATATGACTCTCCTTCAAACTTTATTATACTATCTTTAATACAAGTGATTCACACTTCTATTTTCCTTTCCTTTTCCTTTCCTCTTTCGTCTTCTTTCTTTTCCCCTTTCCTTTCTCTTTTCCTTTCATTTCCTCTTTCCTATCCTTTTCATTTTCCTTTCCTCTTCCCCTTTTTTCCTTTCTTTTTCTTTCCCTTTCCCCTTTTCCCTTTTCCCTTTTTCCCATTTCCCTTTTCCCCTTTCCTTTACTTTCTATATTTGCTTATAAGCAGTAGCTTATCAAATCAGGATTTAACCCCAAAATTCTCTAGAAACCCACGTTAGAAAGAATATGAGTACCCTGTAATACTTATTAGAGCAGTATATCTTTATACCATTTTTAAAGGAATTAATTCAACCTTCCACTAATACCTGTTATAACAGCTATCTGTTATGTTCTCTACCTGGAGCTACATATCTGTTAATACCTGTTCATAGCAGGTGATTATCACTGCTCTACTTGGAGTCAGTGACTAATATTCCCTATCTAGTTCTGAACCACAGGTGAAATTTCCCATGAATAATACACTTTCCTCCTAGAGCAGCTATCTTTTCTGTTTTCTGTTGTGCTCTCTACCAAGAGCTACAGACATTTATTTAAACCTTCTATTTGCTGTGCTCTCTACCAGGAGCCACAGACATCTATTTAATTAATACCTATTATAACATCTGTTATGCTCTTTACCTAGAGACACAGACTGTATTATTAATACCTATTCATAGCAGGTGATTATAACTGCTCTCACTACTTGGAGTCAGTGACTAATACTCCCTAGCTAGTCCCAAACCACAGGTGAAATTTCCCATCTTTAAGTGCTACACCAGCTTATAAGAGGCAGCCTGTCAAACCAGTATTTGAACCCAAAGTTCCTGTGGTGCCCACGTTAGACAAAATATGAGTATCCTGTAGGAATTATTAGAGGAGAATATCTTTATGCCATCTTTAAGTATCAAGAGGTTATATTTCTCTCTTTATATCAATGAATTTCCTGGTCTGGAGCCCTTTGTACCTTTGTCTCCCAATTCTTTATTCACAGGGAGAAGCTGAGTGTAAAAAGACCTGTGTTGTCTGTGTCCCTGTTTGGAGGTAGGGGAGGCAGGGAGGGAAAGGAAGGATACAGGCAAGCAAACACAGAAAGGTTCTCTTGAGTATAGATAACTCTCTTGGTTTCAGATTGGGCTTCAAATCAAGAAAATATCATAGAATGCAGATTTTAATATTATTTCTCTGTATTATAAATCAAGGACAGGTATGGTGGTACCTCTGGAAGTTCTTTTATTGGTTAAGATTGTTTTAGCTATGCTGTTTTTTTTTTTTATCTGTATGAATCTTAGAATTGTTCTTTCAATGTCTGGAAAGAATTGTGTTAGAATTTTGATAGGGATTGCATTAAATTGCTTTTGGTCAGATGATAATTTACAATATGTTAGTCCTACTGCCCCATGAGCATTGAAGATCTTTCCATTTCTGATATGTTCATTAGTTTCTTTCTTCAGAGAATTGAAGTTCTTCTCATTTAATTCCTTATACATGCTTGATTAGAGTTTCACAAAGATATTTTATATTGTTCATGTCTATTGTGCTATGGAATCTGAATGGTCCACCTCTTGTGTCTATGTAGGAACTCCAGTGAAGCTATCGTCACACCAACACATCTTCAAACTTTGGACCTAAAATTTTTTCTGTCTATGAGAAATACATGGACAAGAGATAGAAAAAACACTAATGAATGGCAAAGCAATAACTGCCCAAACTAGAGACCCATCCCATGGGCAACAACCAATCCCTGACAGCATTAATGATACAGTTATAGGATTGCAGACAGAAGCATGTTGACTTCTAGGAGGCTCTACTCATCAGCTGACTCAGACAGACACAGACACCCACAGCCAAATATTGAATGGAGTTTGGGTCTCTTATGGTAGAGTTGGGGAGAAAATTGAGGGCCCCAAGGGGGATAAGAACTCCAAAGGAATGCCAACACAATCAAACAACTTGGATCACTGAGGCTCTCAGATGCTGAACTAGCAACTAAGGAGCATACACAGGCTGAACCTGGGCCTTGCACACATTTGTTGCAGAGTGCAGGTCCAACATCAGTATAGATTCCGTGGTGTTTATTGCAAGATAAATCAGTGATATTATCGTAGACTCAGAGGGAAGAAGAGATCATGCAAATAAATTTCTTCTCCAGTGGCAGGATGGATCATTGACTTCAATAGCGAATCTGGTGTCAAAAAGGATATTTAATTAATATGATCTGCATTGAGGGCTGCATACATGCATCAAGGAATTCACTATAGTTACTTGTGGCAGGTAGGATCTCAATAATACCTATGTACACCATCTTTTTTTGCTGGTAAAAGCAGGTATTATTGATATCAGTATAGCTTCCAGTTGCAAGTAGGATCAAACACATCTCTGAGGTGGAACTCAGAACACTCCACATGAAGTAGGTAGCAGCACTGTCCATGAACTTCAAGGTAGATTCTTCTGGCAGTAGGGCTCACAGATATCACCAAGCTCTTGAGAGCAAAAACTGACTAGGGATATCAACATGGTTACCACAGGCAGCAGGATTAAGTGACATCAAGATATTTTCCAATGCAACTGAGATCAATGATATAATCAATAGGGTCCAAACTGACAGCAAGAATCCCTAATCTTCTTGTGGCTAATGGAAGCAATCATCTGAGATGAACCATGTTGTTTGTTGCCAGGAGGTATCATTGGCATGTACACAGTTTCAGAGGACATATAAGACCATAGACAGTAATGTCCACTGTAGTGGCAGGATAGACCTTTGACATCAAATTGGTTAGAGCTGGCAGTACACATCATATACCTAACATGGTTTCAGTTGGCAGAAGTGTGGATTGATGATATCAGTATATATTTTGGTGGCATTTGGAGTAGCATGTATTAATGTTCCAAGTGGCAGCAGAGAACATGGACATCCTGGATGATCCTGGATGATCCCGGTATCAAGGATTGTGGACATACAACAATGGTATTTTTTCCCACATTATATCAATGAAATCAATATAACATATCTTAGAACACTTTACAACATGACCTCAAGCTGCAGTTTTGACCTTAAAGTTCAGAATAGACTCTGGTGGCCAAAGGGCTCCTTGATTCCATCAGAAGCAACACAGACCATACATTTCAATATAGATGCTAGTGCCATCATTGGTTATAAACCTCAAAATACTTTCTAACTGCACTTTGAATTATTGATATTAATATGGTACTCATTTGTAACAGGGGTCACTGAAATCAAGGTTGCCTGTGGTAGCACAGATCTTGCCAGAAAAAAACATGGTTACTGTTTCCAGGTGTATCTTTGACATCAGCATAGATTCAGAACCTGGGTATAGTATTAACATAAGCGTCTTCTCCATTGCCAGGATGGATCAATGATACTGTGATCAGTTCTTCTGGTTGCAGTAAAGAGCATATAAATTATTTAAAAAAAACCAGGAGGGTCTATATGCATAAATCATGGACATTTCATAGATTCCTGTGCCCCATAATATCTTGAGAGGTACAATAATCACTGTCGTGATTACTGATGTCAGAAGGCAGTCAGGTCACAGGCATGAAAATCATAACTGATTGTAACACAGTACACTTAAGTAAACATGACTTAGGCAACAGTATTTACCAAGAATTTCAAGACAGAGTCTTCTAGCAGTAGGGATAATAGATTTTAGCAAGATCTTCAGAGGCAGCACTGTCTATAGATATGAACAGAGTTACATGTAGCAATATGGATGGCTATCATCATAATTTTACTATAGGTAGTTGGGAATCACTGATATCATCATGGTCCAAAGTGGCAGCACAAATCTCTAATATGATGTTTGCTATTGGGGGTAAGAACTGTAGATATAGTATGGTGTCTGCTGACAAGTGTATCACTGATATTGAAAAGATTCAATTAGGGACATAAATCTTTTCTCTGGTGGCAGGAGGGATCAATTACATCAAATCTCTTCTTGCAGCAGCAAGAATATTACCCACAACAAGGTCTACAAAAAGAAAATACATTCATGTATCAGATATATCAGCACAGTTTTCAGCAGCAGGTAAGCTCTCAGACATCAAGCTTATCCCCAATGCCAGCTCAAAACATTCACCTCAATGTATAACTTTGTACATCAATATGAACCTTGGAATTTAGACTGTTCTCATGCAGCAAAACAGATCATTGACATCAATAGGGTCTTCCAAGGAATAGAAACTATGGATACCATCATGTTTCCTGGGTTCAGCAACATAGGTTCAGGTTCTAAGTCACATCAGAGGCTTGAAACAAGTTTCCAATAGGAAAACACACTACTAACCTCATTGGGATCTTGGAAGTTCTGACCATGCATTTCATAATTGATGCTTTTGTCCACAGTGATCATAGACATTACCAAGATCTTCAGAGTCAGCACAAGTGGTTACAAATGGTACAGTGGGAGAGTAAAATCAACATATGTATCTTAGCAAATAGGACAATTGGTATCACAATCTGGTCCAAAGTGTCAGTAGGTATCATTAACATCCTGGTTGCCTCTGGCATCAAAGTTCTTGGATATATCATGGCGTCTATTGCCAGAAAGAATCAGAACATAGTGATTCTTTCAGAGAGCAGGGAGAACCATGAACAGAAATCACATCTATAGTGTCAGAATGGAGCATTGACTTCAAAATTATCACAGCTAAGTGTATATATATAATAAATGACATTCACACAGGTGAGAGAAGCATGCATCACTGACATCAGTATAGATTCCAATGACAGTTGGAATCACTCATTAATGTGGCCCTAAATGGGAGAAAGGATCAATGACAATATTGTTGCTTGTGGTATCAAAGAGTATAGACATAGAACGATTTGTCTTCCCATGATGTATATATTAGTGAACTCATGGTCCAGAGCAGGGGCTACATGCATACATCAGGGATATCAACAGAATTTCCTGTGGCCAATAGGATCTTAGATATCAATGTGATCTCCAGTGCACCTCAGATCCTGTACCTCAATATGATAACCAGTGTCAGTATGGACTATAAAATATGGAATTACCTTAAACAGCAGCAGAGTTCATCCTTATGATCAGGGTTTCCATCAACTTCAGTAATAGAAACAATGGAATCAATCATGATTGCTGGTCAAAATATTCATTACCCATATCAACATACTTTCAGGTTTCAAATACCATTCCAGGTGTCAAAAGTATCTCCACTAGCAGCACAGAGGACTTAACTCCTTATGACCTTAGGCAGCAATATTGATCATGAACTTTACAATTGACTCTTTGACTAAAGGATCATAGACAGGACAGAATTCAAAGTCAGACTCTTCAAAGTCAAGACTATCTATGAATCTCAACATGTTTACCAGATGCTTTATGGATAAGTAATGTCAATACTTTTAACTTGGCAATTGGGAAGTTGGGATCTCTGATGTCATTACCTGTTCCAAAGAGGCAGTAACAATCCCTCAGGACCTGGTTGCCAGTGGCAGCTTAGAACTGGTATATACCACCTTGTTTGTTGTCAGGAAGTATCAAGGCCATCAAAATATTTAAGAGGGCATGAATGACTATGTACAGAATCCTCTTCTCTGGTGACAGGATGGATCTTTGACATAAAAATTGTTGGAGCTGAAAGCATACTTCTCATAAATAACAGCAGAAAAATTTGGATAGCTGATATCAGTAGAGATTAGATAGGAAGTTGGAGACGCTCATATTTATGTTGTCCCATAAGTTAGCAGAGATTACTGTGATCACATCTGCTTGAGGCCTGAAATGTCATGAATATAAAAATGGTATCTTTTGTCACTATGTGTCCTCAGTGTAACAGAATATGAAACTGAACATGACATGGAGAAACAGTAAAACCTAAATTTTCACCTTATCTTCAGATGGTCTCATAGATCCTGGACATTAACAGTCTCATCAGAAGCATCATGGACTGTGGGTTTAAACAAGGCCACTGAAGGCAGCATAATGGATATCATCATATTTTCTGTAGGCACTTTGAATGAGTGACATTAATATAGTTCTCAGTGGTAGCAGGGATCACTAATGACAAGGTGGCCAATGACAGCATGTAAGGAAGGCCATACCATGGAATCTATTGCCATTTATATGTCAATGGCATTAGCATAGATTAAAAGGGAAGAAAAATTATGATCATAAACCTCTTATCAGGTGGCAATATTTATCTTGACAGCGCAATTCCAGGGGCAGTAGCAACCATGTACATTACATGGTTGATAGCTGGCAGGAACATCAACAGAATTTCTTATGGAAGATAGAATCTCAGACATCAATCTGATCTACTGTGTCACCTCAGAACCCTTACCTCAACATGATCTCTACCATCAACATGAACCTTGTAAGTCAGAAGGTTCTCAAACAATAGGAGAGATCATGGCCATCACTGGGTTTTTCATCAGCAATAGAAAAAAAAATGGATTCCATCATTATTGCTGGTCACAGCATGCAGCACTCACATCAAGGTATTTTCAGGTTTCAGTTAGGATTACAGGCATCAAACTAGTCTCCAGTAACAGCGAACAACACTTAACTCATTATGAACTTAGGCAGCAACACTTACCATAGACTTTACAACAGATTCTTATGGTTGATTTATCATAGACATCATGTAGCTTTTCAATGACCACACAGACTATGGGTGTCAAAATAGTTACCAGTGGCAGCATGAATCAGTAATGTCAATATATTTTCCTTGGTAGTCAGGATCACAGATGTCATCAATATTGTCCAAAATGGGAGTAGAAAACACGCCTAATCTGTTTGTCTATGGCAGCAGGGATCTCTGATATAACATAGTGTCCATTGCCAGTAAGTACAAGGGACATAAAAATACTTTCAGAGGGTTTCATGTAAACAAATCTCTTTTCCAGTTGCCACGTGCATCGTTACATCAAATTGCTTATGAATGGCAAGACACTTCTGAGATTTTAGACAGAAGAATAGATAACAGTCATCAGTAGTAATTCCATTGGCAGTTAATGAAAGTCATAATTTGGGCAGAAGAGTCATCAGGGATCACTGACATATTTTCTGCTAGAGGCCTGAAGTATCATGGACATACAGTGGTATCTGATGCCACTATATATACCTCACCATAACATACCTCAGCACATGTAACACAACATGACCTAAGATAGCATTATTGACTGAACTTCATTGAAGATTCTGACAGTCTCAGGGATTCTTCACATTTACAGTCCCTTCAGGAGCAACACAGGCAATGGATTTCAATATGGCTACTAGAGGCAGGATGCATGATTCACATCATCCACATTTCTGTGGCACCTGTGCATTAGTGAATTCAACATGGTTCCAGTGTCAGCTAGGATCACTGACAATAATTTTGCCATTGTCAACAATATTCTCAGACAATATCATGGGGTCTGTTGCCAGGTATATATTAGTGACATCAGCATTGATTCAGAGGGCATAAAAAAATTAGGGTCATAAAACGCTTTTCCAGGAACAAGATAGATCACTTACATCACTACTTCTTTTGGTGGTAGTAAGAACATTGTACATTTCATGGATGATAGCAGGTGCTACATGAAAGTATCAGGGACATCAACAAAATTACCTGTGGCAGGTTGGATTTCAGGCGTCAATCTGATATTCAGTGCTACATAAGTACACTTACCTCAACATGACATCAAGTGTCAGTATGAATTTTGGAATTCAGTATGTTCTCTAGAAAAAGCACCGATCATAGACATCACCAAGGTTTCCATAAGCAATAAGAATTGAGTTCATCATGATTTCTGGTTGCAGAATACAACACTGACCTTAACATAGCTTCAGCTTGCAAATATGTTCAGTGGCATCAAACATGTGTCCAGTAGCAGCACACTGCACTTATTTCATTATGACCTTAGACACCAGTACTGACAATGAACTTCAGAACACATTATTCTTGTTGATTTATCACAGACATCACGACATCTTCAAAGACACTGACTGAGGATCTCAACATGGTTACCAGTGGCAGCATGGATGAGTGACATCAATTTCCAAATTCCCTTGGCCAGTTTCCCTAGCATTTGGGATCACTGATATCAAATTGTTCCAAAGTGTTAGTAGTAATCACTCACTGCCTGGTTGCCTGTATGAGTAGGAATCTGAAATATACCATGGTATCAGTTGCCAGGGATATCACGAGAGGTTCAAAGGTAGATATGACCATGTAAAGAAACTCCCCTAGTGGCACTTTGAATCATGATATCAAAATATTTACAGGTAGAAGGATACTTGACATAAATTTGACAGAAGCATTGATAACAGACATCAACAATGATTCCATTGGCAGTAGGAGACAATGATATTAATGTGGTCCCATAAGACAGAAGGTATCACTGCCATGGCTGCTGGACGCCTGAAGTATATGTAATAAGCAACAGTGTCCATTGCCACACTATATGTGACCTCCACATAATATATCTCAGAACATGTAATTCAACATGATGTGACGCAACAGAATTTATCTAAAACTTCACCTAAGACTCTGCTAGCCTCAGGGATCCTTGAAATTAACAATAATCCAAGAAGCATCATGGACTGTGGGTTTAAACATGGCTACTTGAGGCAGAATGGATGATTGATATCACCATAGTTTCTACAGGAACTATGTAATAGTGATATTAACATAGTAACCAGGGACAGCAGGGATCATTGGCAACCAGGTTGCGAATGGTAGCATGGACCTAGGGCAATCCAATGGGGTGTGAAGACAGTTATATATCAATGACATCAACCTCAATTCACAGAGCAGAATAAATCATTGTCATAATTGTTTCATTTAGTTGCAGGATAAATCACTGATATTCACATTATTTCATGTGGCAGTAAGGATCTTGCACATTACTTAGTCAACATCATGCAATGTATTCATGTATCAGTGACATCATCAGAATTTGTAGTGGCTGTTAGGATCTTAGATATCAATCTGATCTCCATTACTGAGAACACTTACCTCAATATAACCTATCGTTTCACTACGGGCCTTTGAATTCATCAGGTTCTCAAGAAACAACACAGATCATAGCCATCACCAGGGTCTCAATTAGCAACAGGAATAAAATACCCCATCATGGTTGCTGGTCATAGCGGCATCACTGATTTCAAAATAACTTCATGTTTCCAGCAGGATCACAAGTATCAATATTTATCACATGTTAGATATTGTGAGCTACACTCATACATGAGAAATACCAACTGATGATCCTGTTGCAGGTAGGTTTCCACATTTTAATCTGATCTCCAGAACCAGATAAGAATACTTCCCTCAAAATAAACTTGGGCATTATTGTGGACCTTGAGGTTCATTATATTTTCAAGCAGTAGCACAGATCATAGCCACCACTAGGGTTTCCATTAGCAATAGGAATAAAATCAAACTTGGACTCCATCAAAATTGCTGGTCACAGCATACATCACTGGCATCAACATAGTTTTCTTTTTTTTTTTTACACGTAGAATCATAATAATGAAAATACCATACATGTTTCACATCAGGAGCTACATGAATGCATCAGGGACATCAACAGAACTTCCTGTGGTGGGTAGGATCTCAGACATCAATTTTCTATCCAGTGTCAGATAACAACACTTACCTCAATATGGCATTGTGTATCAGCATTTACCTTGGAATTCAGCAGTTTCTCCAGAAACAACACTGCTCATAACCATTACCAGGGTCTCCATTAATAACAGGAAATTCATGTAATAGATACCATTATGCATGCTTATCACAGCAAACAGCAATGATATCAGCATAGCTTCAATATTCAGATGTGATCACTGACATCAAAGGGAACTTCAATAACAGTACACAACTCTTTTGTCATTATAAACTTAGGCAGCAGTACTGAAAATGATGCTCACAATAGATATTTATGATTGGGGCATCTCAGGTGTCATCGACCCCTTCAAAGGTAACACTTGTTGAAACACCATGCCTGCTACAAACTCTGACTATAAATCTCAACATGGTTACCAGTGACATCATGGATGAATGACTATATGGCCTTTGGGATCTCTGATGTCATTAATTAGTCCAAAGTAAGAGCAAGCTTCACTTTGCTTTGGGGTCTCGGGTGTCATTAATTAGTCTAAAGTGGGAGTAAGATTCACCCCTGACCTGGATGCCTATGACACCAGGCATCTGGCATACAAAGTAAAGTCTGTTGCCAAGAAGAATAAGGGACATCAAGGTAATTCAAGAGGCAGGATCCATAGTGACATCAAAATTATTATAGATGGTAAGATTCTTCACACAAATTGAGCAGAAAAATGGATAACATACATCTGTCATAATTCCATTGACTGTCGGACACCCTCATATCAATATTGTCCCAATTGGCATCAAGAATGCTGGAGGCCTGAAGTAACATGGACATATACCAGTGTCCGGTACCACAATTGATATGTTTTCAACATAGCACATGCCAGAATATGTAATTCAACATGAAAATAGGCGACACTATTGAACTTGAACTTCACATTATTCTGATGGTCTCAGGGACCCTTAGCATTAACAATACCTCCAGAAGCAACGTAGGTTATATGTTTCAAGAAAGCTACTGGTGGCCTTGCTGGTCCACTCCAGCACCGGGGTTCCTTGCCCACAGAGTCTCCGGACACCTGCAAGGACCCCCACAGGATCCCCTATGGGATCTTAAGACCTCTGGTGAGTGGAACACACCATCTACTCCAATCCAATCACAGAGGACCTGAGACTGCCTTAATTAGGGAAGCAGATATACCAGCCTGATCAGGGTCACAATTCCCTTCCAGTCCATACCAGCACCGGAGTTCCTTGTGCGCAGAGTTTCTGGGGATCCCCAAGGTCCGCACAGGACCCTCCATGGGATCTTAAGACCTTTGGTGAGTAGAACACAACTTCTGTCAGGAGGCAGGTTCGAACACCTGATACCTGGGCACCTTCCCTGCAAGAAGAGAGCTGGCCTGCAGAGAATACTCTAACCACTGAAACTAAGGAGAGAACTAGCCTTCCAGGTCTGCTGATAGAGGCTAACAGAGTCACCTGAGGAACAAGCTCTAACCAGAGACAACTATCACAGCTAGCCTCAAAGGTTACCAGATGGCGAAAGGCAAACGTAAGAATCCTACTAACAGAAATCAAGACCACTCACCATCATCAGAACGCAGAACTCCTACCCCACCTAGTCCTGGGCACCCCAACCCAACAGAAAAGCTAGACCCAGATTTAAAAGCATATCTCGTGATACAAGTATGGGAACCACGCCCTAGAAAAAACAAGAAGATAATCCCTCAACAAAACTAAAAGAAGACAGCCACAAGAACAGAATGCCAACTTTAACAACAAAAATAACAGAAAGCAACAAATACTTTTCCTTAATATCTCTTAATATCAATGGTCTCAACTCCCCAATAAAAAGACATAGACTAACAAACTGTCTACACAAACAAGACCCAACATTTTGCTGCTTACAGGAAACTCATCTCAGAGAAAAAGATAGACACTACCTCAGATTGAAAGGCTGGAAAACAATTTTCCAAGCAAATGGTATGAAGAAACAAGCTGAAGTAGCCATCCTAATATCTGATAAGATTGACTTCCAACCCAAAGTCATCAAAAAGAGACAAGGAGGGGCACTTTTGTGTTACACTCAATGATACCTTGGTCAAGGAAGGAATAAAGAAAGAAATTAAAGACTTTTTGGAGTGTAATGAAAATGAAGCCACAACATACCCAACCTTGTGAGACACAATGAAAGCATTCCAAAGAGGAAAAATCATAGCTCTGAGTGCCTACAAAAAGAAACTAGAGAGAGCACACATTAGCAGCTTGACAACACAACTAAAAGGTCTAGTAGAAAAGGAAGCAAATTCACCCAAGAGGAGTAGAAGGCAGGAAATACTCAAACTCAGGGGTGAAATCACCCAAGTGGAAACAAGAATAACTATTCAAAGAATTAACCAAAGGAGGAGTTGGTTCTTTGAGAAAATCAACAAGATAGATAAATCCTTAGCTATACTCACTAGAGGGCACAGGGACAAAATCCTAATTAACAAAATCAGAAATGAAAAGGGACACATAACAACAGATCCTGTAGAAATCCAAAACACCATCAGATCCTTCTACAAAAGGCTATACTCAACAAAACTGGAAAACCTGGACGAAATGGACAAATTTCTGGACAGATACCAGGTACCAAAGTTGAATCAGGATCAAGTTGACCATCTAAACAGTCCCATATCCCCTAAAGAAATAGAAGCAGTTATTAATAGTCTCCCAGCCAAAAAAAAAAAAAGCCCAGGACCAGACGGGTTTAATGCAGACTTCTATCAGACCTTCAAAGAAGACCCAATTCCAGTTCTTCACAAACTATTCCACAAGATAGAAGTAGAAGGTAATCTACCCAACTCATTCTATGAAGCCACAATTACTCTGATACCTAAACCACAAAAAGACCCAACAAAGATAAAGAATTTCAGACCAATTTCCCTTATGAATATCGATGCAAAAATCCTCAATAAAGTTCTTGCTAACCGAATCCAAGAACACATCAAAACAATCATCCATCCTGACTAAGTAGGTTTCATCCCAGGGATGCAGGGATGGTTTAATATACAGAAATCCATCAATGTAATCCAGTATATAAACTAACTCAAAGACAAGAACCACATGATCATCTCCTTAGATGCTGAGAAAGCATCTGACAAAATCCAACACCCATTCATGATAAAAGTCTTAGAAAGATCAGGAATACAAGGACCATACCTAAACATGTTAAAAGCAATCTACAGCAAACCAATAACCAAAATCAAAGTAAATGGTGAGAAGCTGGAAGCAATCCCACTAAAATCATGGACTAGAAAAGGCTGTCCACTCTCGCCCTACCTATTCAACATTGTACTTGAAGTCCTAGCCAGAGCAATTAGAAAACAAAAGGAGATCATGGGGATACAAATTGGAAAGGAAGAAGTCAAAATATCACTTTTTGCAGATGATATGATAGTATATATAATTGACCCTAAAAATTTCACCAGAGAACTCCGAAGCCTGATAAACAGCTTCAATGAAGTAGCTGGATATAAAATTAACTCAATAGAGTCAATGGACTTTCTGTACACAAAGGATAAACAGACTGAGAAAGAAATTAGGGAAACAACACCCTTCTCAATAGTCACAAATAATATGAAATACCTTGGCGTGACTCTAACTAACGAAGTGAAAGATCTGTATGATAAGAACTTCAAGTCTCTAAAGAAAAAAATTAAAGAAGATCTCAGAAGATGGAAAGATCTCCCATGCTCATGGATTGGCAGGATCAATATAGTAAAAATGGCTATCTTGCCAAAAGCAATCTACAGATTCAATGCAATCCCCATCAAAATTCCAACTCAATTCTTCAACGAATTAGAAAGGGCAATCGGCAAATTCATCTGGAATAACAAAAAACTGAGGATAGCAAAAACGCTACTCAAGGATAAAAGAACCTCTGGTGGAATCACCAGGCCGGACCTAAAACTGTACTACAGAGCAATTGTGATCAAAACTGCATGGTACTGGTATAGTGACAGACAAGTAGACCAATAAAACAGAATTGAAGACCCAAAAATGAACCCACACAGCTATGGTCACTTGATCTTTGACAAGGGAGCTAAAACCATCCAGTGGAAAAAAGACAACATTTTCAACAAATGGTGCTGGCACAACTGGCAGTTTTCATGTAGAAGAATGCGAATTGATCCATTTCTATCTCCTTGTACTAAGGTCAAATCTAAGTGGATTAAGGAACTCCACATAAAACTAGAGACACTGAAACTTATAGAGGAGAAAGTAGGAAAAAGCCTTGAAGATATGGGTACAGGGGAAAAATTCCTGAATAGAACAGCAATGGCTTGTGCTGTAAGATCAAGAATCGATAAATGGGACCTCATAAAATTGCAAAGCTTCTGCAAAGCAAAAGACACCGTCAATAAGACAAAAAGGCCTCCAACTGATTGGGAAAGGATCTTTACCTATCCCAAGTCAGATAGGGGACTAATATCCAATATATATAAAGAACTCAAGAAGGTGGACTCCAGAAAATCAAATAACCCCATTTAAAATGGGGCTCAGAGCTGAACAAAGAATTCTCACCTGAGGAATACCGAATGGCAGAGAAGCACCTGAAAAAATGTTCAACATCCTTAACCATCAGGGAAATGCAAATCAAAACAACACTGAGATTCCACTTCACTCCAGTCAGAATGGCTAAGATCAAAAACTCAGGTGACAGCATATACTGGCGAGGATGTGGAGAAAGGGGAACACTCCTCCATTGTTGGTGGGATTGCCAGCTTGTACAACCACTCTGGAAATCAATCTGGCGGTTCCTCAGAAAATTGGACATAGTACTACAGAAGGATCCCGCAATACCTCTCCTGGGCATATATCCAGAAGATGTCCCAACCGGTAAGAAGAACACATGCTCCACTATGTTCATAGCAGCCTTATTTATAAGAGCCAGAAGCTGGAAAGAACCCAGATGCCCCTCAACAGAGGAATGGATACAGAAAATGTGGTACATTTACACAATGGAATACTACTCAGCTATTTAAAAAATGAATTTATGAAATTCCTAGGCAAATGGATGGACCTGGAGGGTATCATCCTGAGAGAAGTAACCCAATCACAAAGGAACTCGCACAATATGTACTCACTGATAAGTGGATATTAGCCCAGAAACTTAGTATACCCAAGATATAATATAAAACTTGCCAAACACATGAAATTCAAGACGAATGAACACCAAAGTGTGGACACTTTACCCTTTCTTAGAAATGGGAACAAAACACCCATAGAAGGAGTTACAGAGACAAAATTTGGAGCTGTGACGAAAGGATGGACCATCTAGTGATTACCATATGCAGGGATCCATCCCATAATCAGCTTCCAAATGCTGACACCATTGCATACACTATCAAGATTTCGCTGAAAGGACACAGATATAGCTCTCTCTTGTGAGACTATGCCGGGGCCTTACAAACACAGAAGTGGATGATCACAGTCAGCTATTGGATGGGTCAGATGGCCCCTAATGGAGGAGCTAGAGAAATTACCCAAGGAGCTAAAGGGAACTGCAACCCTATAGGTGGAACAACAATATGAACTAACCAGTACCCGGGAGCTCTTGTCTTTAGCTGCATATGTATCAAAAGATGGCCTAGTCGGCCATCACTTCAAAGAGAGGCCCATTGGACTTGCAAACTTTATATGCCCCTGTACAGGGGAACGTCAGGGCCAAAAAGGGGGAGTGGGTGGGTAGGGTATTGGGGTGGTGGGTATGGGGTAACTTTGGGATAGCATTGAAAATGTAAACGAGGAAAATACCTAATTTAAAAAAAAAAGAATCCTACTAACAGAAATCAAGACCACTCACCATCATCAGAACGCAGCACTCCCACCCCACCTGGTCCTGGGCACCCAAACACAACCGAAAAGCTAGACCCAGATTTAAAAGCGTATCTCATGATGATGGTAGAGGACATCAAGAAGGACTTTAACAACTCACTTAGAGAAATACAGGAGAGCACTGCTTAAGGGTTACAAGTCCTTAAGGAAAAACAGGAAAACACAAACAAACAGGTAGAAGTCCTTATAGAAAAACAGGAAAACACATCCAAAAAGGTGATGGAAATGAACAAAACCATACTAGACCTAAAAAGGGAGGTAGACACAATAAAGAAAACCCAAAGTGAGGCAAAGTTGGAGATAGAAACCCTAGGAAAGAAATCTGAAACCATAGATGTGAGCATCAGCAACAGAATACAAGAGATGGAAGAGAGAAACTCAGGTGCAGAAGATTCCTTAGAGAACATCGGCACAACAATCAAAGAAAATACAAAATGCAAAAGGATCCTAACTCAAAACACCCAGGAAATACAGGACAAAATGAGAAGACCAAACCTATGGATAATAGGAGTTGATGAGAACGAAGATTTTCAACTTAAAGGGCCAGCAAATATCTTCAACAAAATCATAGAAGAAAACTTCCCAAACCTTTAGAAAGAGATGCCCATGATCATACAAGAAGCCTACAGAACTCCAAATAGACTGGACCAGAAAAGAAATTCCTTCCGACACATAATAATCAGAAAAACAAATGCACTAAATAAAGATATTATATTAAAAGCAGTAAGGGAGAAAGGTCAAGTAACACATAAATTCAGGCCTATCAGAATTATTTCTTTTTTAAAATTAGGTATTTTCTTCATTTACATTTCAAATGCTATCCCCCAAACCCCCTAGACCCTCCCCCTACTCCCCTACCCACCTACTCCCACTTCTTGGCCCTGTTGTTCCCCCATACTGAAACATATAAAGTTTGCAAGATGTTGAATCTGCATGAATAAATAAAATACTAATACTAAAAAAAGAATGAATCTAAAAATCAAACTTCTATATGTTTGCTGAACATGAAAATAGAAGGCATTCTTGATTACTTATGTTTGAAGACATATGTGAAGCATTCTTAAGCATTAGGTAAGGTTAGGTGTTATTTATCTGAAGGCCAAGCACAATGAAATGATGTTTTGATGCCTTTATGAGAATACAAAAATCCATGTCTCAAACTAATATTTATAGATTTTGTCAGTTGCATTTAATGTGTTAGTGTTATGAAATATAACATGGCAAGGGAGTACCTTTGGTGGGCTCATGCAAGGTGTGCCCCTGAGAAATTATACCATGCAACAGACCTGGTATAAAATGGATTTATTGGGGGAGGGGAGAAGAGTGAGGAACTGGGGAAGGGATAGAGGCAGACAGACAGAAGAAGCAAAGTCATTAGGTCAGAAAAAGTAGGGCAGAGAACAGATAGAGGGGAAGCTGAGAACAAAGACAGAGACAGAGAGCTCAGAAACAAGAACAATGGGAACAGAGAGAAGGGGCTGGGCCTGGAACAGTGAGATGGGGCTAATCAGTTCTTTTATCCTGCCTCACAGTTAGCAGTTTAGTTTGTTTCAAGAAACAAATATACTTTCTGTCAATGAATTTTGTAAGTGAACAGGAAATATTTTCGTCTCTCAGAACTGACAGTGTTAATTTTATAGTGTTTATAGGAGATTTTTTGGGACTATTTTCTTAAGAACAGTGTAAGCCAGGTATGTTGTCACATTCCTGTATAGCACCTACATGGAATGCTGAACCAAAACATTCTAGACCTTACTAGACATACAAAAAATACTAAGTGCCTATCTCAAAAATAAAATAAATGAAATAAAACCAAACCAATGTGCCTTCTATATTTGTATCTTGTACCTTTGGGAACTAATAAGATAATGAATCAAAAATAAATTTCAATTATCCTTATGAATAAAAATAATTAGAAATGTTAAGAAGGTTAAAAAAAATCACTACAGGGAGGGTGGAGGGGTCCTGGGTGGGAAAGCAGACAAGGAGAAGAGGAGAGGATCAGGTATTGTGGGGTTGGGGAAAAGGACTGAAGCGCTGAGGACCAGCAAAAAGAATGGAAACAGGCATCTTTGATATGTAGGAGGTTAGAAAACCCTCTAGAATATACCACAGACCTGGGAGGTGAAAGACTCTCAGGACTCAAAGGGAGGGACCCTAGATGAAATGCCCTGCAGTGGGGAGAGGGAACTTGTAGAGTCCTCCTCCAGTGGAGAGACAGGACATCAAGTGGAAAGATGGGGTTGCCATCCCACAGTCAAAAGCTCTAACCCAGAATTGTTTCTGTCTGAAAGAACTACTGGAAAAAAATGGAGAAAAACCTAAGGAAAAGGGGATCCAGTGACAGGCGCAAATTGGGATCCAGCTCAATAAGAGGCATCAAGGCCTGACACTATTACTGATGCTATGGTGTGCTCACAAAAATGGGCCTATCATGACTGCCCTCTTAAAGACCCAACCAGCAGGTGAAAGAGTCAGATGCAGAAATTTACATGCAACCAATGGACAGAAGCTGGGAACCCCTGTGGTTGAATTAGGGAAAAGCTAGAAGAAGCTGAGGAAGAGGAGTTGAAGGAGGAGGACCAACAGTCTCAAATAACCTGGACCTCCCAGGATCTCTCAGACACTGAGCCGCCAAAAAGGCAGCATACACCAGCTGATATGAAGCCCCCAACACATATACAGCAGAGGACTGCCAGGTCTGTTCTCAGTTAGAGAAGGTGCATTTAACTCTCAAGAGACTTGAGGCCACAGGGAGTAGGGAGGTCTGGTGGGGTGGGGGTAGGATGGTGGGGATATCCTCTTAGAGATGAGGAGTGGGGGTGTGGGAGCATGAGGCAAGGAGGTATGGGATGTGGAACAATCAGAGGGTGGACAAGGAGGGGGATAAAGTCTGGACTTTAAAAAAAAGATTAAGGAATAAATTTTAAATAATTCACTACATTAGTGTGTGGAAGTTCGGTACAAAGGACTATTTGCCACTCACTTATTCATTTAGATTTTGTTTGGAAGTTAATATAAAGAGGCTCTTACACTTAAACAAGAAAATGATTAAAGATGTTTAAAAATAAAGGAGTTCTATTTTGACTCTAAAGGTATACCTCCTAGTTAACTTTGTAATCATGGGGGTTAACTTCATTCTTAGAATCATCAGAATTACAAGGATTAAAGAGCCTTTCAAACTCTGTTTCATAGGAGACAAAAATGTTAGTGAATTTTTTATTAGGTTACAAATGTACCAGCAAGTGAGAAATATGTATGCTTCATTAGTCTGAAGATGGGAAAGGAGAAGAGTACTTCAGAGTATGCTTCATAATGTCTCTTCACCATCTACATCAAAAAGCATATCGTAGTTGTTGGTCTCCATGTTCATCAAACCCTAAAACAGAAAAGCACTTCTTACTAAAGAAACTCCCAAGGATACAAATATGAAAGATTCTGTGCAAATGATGTATAGATGTGCTATGTTTAGTTAAGCAGGATAATTATAGTGTTAATAAACTATGAGGTACATCTGAGGTCAAATTCCCAATTTATCATTTCATGTCTTGAATAATTCCTACAAAGTCATTAGGATTTTACAGATAATATCAGTCACTTCAGCAAGAAATAATTCAAAATAGCAAGTAGTTAAACTTTTTGATTCCTAAAACATATTTCGTTTCCTAAGAACATTTTATGGACCATGTGCAACATACCTCCATGGACTTCTCATGCATGTCTTCAATTGCTTCCATGGTCGGACTCTGACTACATTCGGACAGTTTTAATGCTTGTTGTTCTTTTTGATAATTGTTCTACAAATGTAAAAGGAAAACATTACTGTAACAATTCTGTTCATTTTTGTTGTTACTGCCATGCAGCATGAATGCTAGGCTAACAACCAACCACTTAATGTATTTCCAATACTAAAATGTTTACGTGAGCAAAAATAATTCCATATGAAAAGTAAAAGGAATAGTTTTCCAAGTGATTTAACATTTTAACAACTATTATGACTAAATATACTTATATTTTTAAGTAACATGAAATACAATTATACTACCAATTGTGGGTTAATAAAACTTTTTTTTTATGAGAAATTGTTTGCCATGCTGCAGAGACTGGCCTTAGCCTCTCAAGTACTTAAGTTTATAGGCATGCACCATGTAAACATGAACTTGGTAAAATCCTAGCCCTGTAAGCTTAACTCTAGCTAGTGTTAATGCTTTTACCATATGGTGGCCTCCTTTTTCTAACTAGCAGAAGTAATCCCAGGAGGTGGTTCACTACCTCATCTCTGTATCTAGTCCCCACCTAAGGTGTATGTGCCATGTCTTCTACTTTCTCTTCCTTTCTTAAGGATGCCTTATACTTATTCTTTACTAAGTCCAACATCTTCACTTTTCTCAACTATTGTCAAGAGTTTCAGCAATTGTAACTGTTATTTTAAATTCATGACTTTAGCTGGTTGTCAGTGTAATGCCTATAAAACTAACTTTTATAAAGTTTGAGTTAGAATGATCACAAGATCATGAATAGTCTTGATCACTTAAAGATACCCTGCCTCGAAATAAAGTGTAAAAAGATGTCTGGGGACAAAGTTTAGTGGTAGATTTGTTTTCTCTAGGTTCCAATCTCAAGTAACACATGGAAGAAGTAATATAAATTTCTCTTCGTATTCTTTATGTTGGCAGACAACCATGGTAATTTGCATTTAAAAAAATTAAGACAAGCCGTTTCCACCTTTTCTCATTGTGCTACTAGATTCCTATTTTGTCCTTTATTCACTGTGATCAGTTTTGTACCTCACATTTCCACTCAAATCATCCTGATTAAGTACAATGACCTGCACTTTGTGAAGTTTCCCTTTAAAAAATGTACACGTGCATACATATGGAGACAAAGGATTAATATTGGGTGTCTTCTTTGGTTGCATCCCACTGTTTGGGAGACAGGGTCTCAATGAACCTAGAGCTCATCCATTAGGCTACAACTGGTGGCCAGGAAGCTCTGGGAATCTTCTTATCTCTGAACTAAATCTGAGTTTGGTGGTTCTAAAATGCTCACCACCACACCAACTTTTATTGTTGTGGTGGTTTGTTTTTAGTTTTGCTAGTTTGTTTTGTTGGTGGTGGTGTTGGTGGTAGTGGTGGTGGTGGAGGTGTGTGCGTGCATGCTTACTCAGGGAATATAAACTCGAGTCTCCATGCCTACAGTGAGAAAGATTACCAAATAAACCATCTTCCAGCCCTGCAAATCTATTTTATTTGGCCCATTAGCAGCATATGACAAAGTTAGTGAACTTTTCTTCCTTAAATGTTTTCCTTCACTCATGGTAGTTTTATTTGTACCAATTTTTCTCTTCCCTTACTGGTTCACTCTCACCCCCCCACCCCTACCTCATGCAGAATTACAAATATTGAAGTACTCTGGGAGTCCGTCTTTAGACTCCTCATATACATGGATGATTACTCCCCCTTGAAATTTCATCCAGGGTTCAAGGTTTAAAAATTGCCTTCAATTGGAGTATTCATTTACTTTTTATCTTTAGTCCCTATCTCTTTCCAGAACTGACTCATAATGGCGGCTTCCTCAATGCCTTCCCAGGCAGGAATGGATCTCCTGTTCATTTCAAATTGAATACTTCTCAAACTATTAACCAATCAAATAAAAAATAGTTAATATGGTCATCATCTCAGATCTTACTTGGAAACTATGTGCTGACTACAGTCATTGGTACAGTAATGGAGAGATGATCTAAAATAGTTTGGTGATATTCTTCCACAGGAATATTCTGCCAGGGCTGTTGAGAAAGGTTGTTTCTATCCACTGTTGTTACAAAATTTGTACTAAGTTTAGGATTGTAAGAACTGATTTGCCAGTTTGAGTTGGCTTTCGAATATTAACAACAGAGTCCAGATGACACCAGTAAGTAAGCTTTCTCTCTCCTTTCAACTGTACCTGAGGCTGACATAGTGTGCTTACTTTTGTAGAAACTGGTAATCCTCTCTTCATCTTTCAGCAAAAGTCTGCCTCTTGAAAATTTATAATCTGGTCTACCAGAAAATACCTAGTGGTTTTCATTGATATAGTATGTGATCATACTTCTCTGCTTTACAATTCAGTAGGACTAGAACAGAACCAAGGATAGATAGATAATGAAACTTAACTTCGTTTCATGTGCCCAACACAAGGCTAGTTTCTCCATTCCTACTTGATACTTAGTTATTCTAGGTTAATTATAAAGTTAGTTATGATACCAACCACTGATTTTTCTTGTTCTTCATTGAATTTCTGTATATCCATATCAAACTTCTGCTCACACAATTTGTTGTTGATCTTCTTTCTGTAAAGCACAGTAATAAAAGCAGTCACATTTCATACCAATATGAAAAAGAACACTCAAAACAAATTAAATTGACCATTTCATACTATAAAAAGAAAAACAGCAGTAAAATATTATCTAATGGGAAATCATTATAGTTTTTTTTTTCCTGAAAGATTATCAGAGAAGTCTTCTTTTATGTTTTAGCTTTTCAAAAATTAAAGTAGTTTTAATACATATATATCTTATTTTAGAAAATTAATTGTATTTCAAAGTATTTTTTCATTATTTTCTATCAAATATAATGTCTAATTTATTTTGCTATATTGATTCAGTTAAGACTTAGTGCAAAACATAAGTCAATTAAAATATACAAATTGTCTGCATATGTAATTGATTTTTTCCATATTGTTAAACATAATAAACAACAAATTACATTTCTAAGATTTTGTGCAAGACTTCTGTGTTTCCACAATGAATGTAAACCAAATTTTAAAATCTCATTAACAGGTACTTAAAGTAGAAAATAAAAATTTTCACAGATTTCTAAGATTTAGATTTAGTTTCCTTGAAGGCATGAAGTTATAGGGTTAACTGCTTAGACAAAATCAAAGACGCACATTTTTACTAAAAGTTCAGTAATGTTTTTTTTTAACTTCAGCCACATATAATTTTTAAAATGATACAAATGTGACCCTACAAACCTAACAACTCTACCTCTCCCATTTGTTTGTTTGCCAAAGTCATTCTAATTTCTGGTTGCTTTTTTTTGAAAGAATCTTTGATATAAGTTTCCATGTGTTTTCTCTTTATGTGACTCCAGGTCCAAGGTGTCTGAAATAATCATCTTATATCTATGGGAAACAGGCACATATGTGGTGCACATATATACCTGTAAGCAAAACACTAATACACAAATATGTCTGAAAAATAGGTATTAAGAGCTTTGTTTCTTAAGCCATGTAAGACGTTTTGGGTCTATGATCCTAGTCTAGGAAGCTTAGCAGGAGATTTCCAGTGTAAAGGACAACATAGGTTACATAGGAAAATTCCAGCCAGCCTGACATACATAGTGAGACTATATATCAAAGACAAATTATTATCCTCAAAGAAAGCTCATGCAACATTCAATTACATATAATTTAAAATAGATTCTTTGGGATCTGAGTTTCATTCCCTCACTGGTTAGTAAATTTGTCTTTCACTTTCAGTTACATAATTCATTTTATAAAAATCAGTGAGGGGTTTGGTGAGATGATTCATCAGTTATGAGCACTGGTTCCCTTCCAGAGATGTGAGAATGGATTCCCAGCATCCACAAGGTTGCTCACAACCTATAACTCCAGTTCCAGGGAATTCAATGCCTTCATCTGGCCTCCTCAGGTACAAGACATACAAGCTGTGTACATACACACAATCAAGCAAAACAAACATACCCATAAAATAAAATTTAAAAAAATAAGTAATAAGGGTTATATTAAAGAATTCATTTTTCCATTGTGTCATATAAAGAAAAGCACAGAGGAGTTTTAGAAAAGAAACTGACTTAATATAAAATTAATACTGGGTCAACGAAATACTGTTGCATGTACAGAATTTTGTATACATATCACTTAGCTTTGAATACATGGAATGTAGAAAAGTTTACATCATTTTTTTCCTCTAAAAATCCCTTCAATGCAGTTATGAAAATGCCTCAGTAATAAATAGGATTTACTGTGAAAGGAGGACGTTCACAAGTTTGATTCTAGTACCCATTTGGAAAACTAACCATGGATGGTTGCTTCTACAATAGCAGCACTGTGGTAGGCAGAGTGAGAATTGCTAGGACTTGCTGGCTGCTTATCTAGCTACATGTTCAGTGAAAGAGCAGGTCTTACGGGAATAAGGTGGAAAGAAATAGAGCAAAACCCAACATCCTCCTCTGCCCTCCACATGTGTATATATGCACCACAGACACAAATATACGAAAAAATTAAAATTAAGTTTAATTAATGTCACACCTGTTGAAAAAGCACCATTTTCACTTCTGTACCACAGGCAAAAATAAGTCCATGATGCTAAATCAAAAATATTTGCAAGAGTCCGTGTCATGAGTAGATCTTGGGTGCTGACCTAGTCCCACAATACCCCTAGTAAGCTCAAATCCCAGGTGCTCTAACACTACCAGGATCACAGGAATGGCCCCAACATCAGGAGTAACTGAGTCCCTAAGGATCCAGGGACACAGGAACTCCTGCCTTGCCAGTGGCATGGATTCCTTCTGGTCTGAAAATGCACTTGGATCAGACCTGGGGTACTGGCTCTGCACCCACTCTTAAAACACCCATAGGGAGCATGACTCCCAGGTATTCTGAAATGCCCAAGATCACAGGATCACAGAGGAAGCTCGACTCCCAGGAGATCAGACACACCCAGGAACACTGGAGTTCTGACAGAAGAGCACAGCTGAGGGCACAACATCTTTCCCAACAACCTGTGTATCTGGGACCCCCACAAGAACCAGGGAAACAAAATCATCCTCCCGGCCAGAGGCACAGGTTCCTTGCAGTATGCAACTGTGTCTAGAGAAAACCTAGGGCTCTGGCACCCCACCAAATCTTGCAACACCAAGAAAACGTTTAACCCCCAGGAGCTCTGACACAGCAGGATCTCAGGAGATTGGTCACACCAGGATTTCAAGATCCAAGAGGCAGCATGACTTCCAGGAGCTCAGACACCCCCAAAATATCAGGTTCCCAGGATCCCAAGATCTCAGAGACAGCTGGACTCCTATGAGTTCTGACACAACTAGGATTACAGGAGGGACAGGCTCCAGACAGAGACAGCAAGGGAAGGTAGCACCAAAGAAAATGAGATGGCATGAGGTAAGTGCAAGAATATAAGCAATAGCAACCAAGACTAGTCGGCATCATCATAACCCAGTTTGGCCACCAGAGCAAGTCTTGAATACCTCAACATATTGGAAAAGAAAGATTCAGATTCAAAATCACATCTCATGATGATGATAGAGGTCTTTAAGAACAAAAATAGTTCCATTAAAGAAATACAGGAAAACAGCTAGAAGCCCTTAAAGAGGAAACACAAAAATCCCTTAAAGAGTTAAAGAAAACACAATCAAACAGGTGAAGGAATTGAACAAATACCATCTAGATCTAAAAATGGAAATACAGAATAAAAACTCACAAAGAGAGATGAACCTGGAGAAAGAAAACCAAGGAGACATACATGCAAGCATCTCCAACAGAATACAAGAGATAGAATAGAGAATCTCAGGTACAGAAGATACCATAGAAAACATTGACACAACAGTGAACGAAAATGCAAAATGCAAAAATCTCCTAACCCTAAACATCCAGGAAATCCAGGACACAATAAGAAAACAAAACCTAAGGAAAATAGGTATAGAAGAGAGAGAAGATTCCCAAGTCAAAGGGCCAGCAAATATCTTCAACAAAATTATAGAAGAAAACTTCCCAAACCTAAAGAAAGATGCACATGAACATACAAGAAGCCTACAGAACTCCAAATAAACTGGACCAGAAAAGAAATTCCTGCCGACACATAATAATCAGAACAACAAATGCACTAAAGATAAAATATTAAAAGCAGTAAGGGAAAAAAGTCAAATAACATAAAAAGGCAGACCTGTTAGAAATACACCAGACTTCTCACCAGAGACTATAAAAGCCAGAAGATTCTGGACAGATGTTATATAGACCCTGAGAGAACACAAATGCCAGCCCAGGCTACTATACCCAGCAAAACTATCAATTACCGTAGATGGAGAAACCAAAGTATTCCATGATAAAATCAAATTCACACAATATCTTTCCACAAATCCAAACCTTCAAAAAAATAGATGGAAAACTACAACACAAGGAGGGAAACACTACACCATACAAAAATCAAGAAAGAAATCTTCTTTCAACAAACCCCAAAGAAGATAGCAATATAAACATAATTCCACCTCAAACAACAAAAGTAACAGGAAACAACCAACAGTCACTGGTCTTTAATATTTCTTCTTAGCAATGGATTCAATTCCCCAATAAAAGACATAGAGTAATAGACTGGATACATAAACAGAACCCAGGATTTTGCTGCATACAGGAAACCCTCCTTAGTGACAAAGACAGACACTACCTCAGAGGAAAAGTCTGGAAAAAACTTTGCAAGCAAATATTTCCAGGAAACAACATGGAATAGCCATTCTACTATGGAATAAAATCAACTTACAACCAAAAGTTTTTTGTTATTGTTTTTTTTGTTATTGTTTTGTTTTTGTTTTTGTTTTTGTTTTTTAAAGATAAGGACTGTCACTATACTTGTCAAAGGGTGAATCAACAAAGATGAACTCACAATTCTGAACATCCATGCTCCAAATGCAAGGGCAACCAAATTCATAAATGAAACTTTACTAAAGCTCAAAGTATATATTGTACCCTACATAATAATAGTGGGAAACTTCAACACCCCACTCTCAGCAACGGACAGATCCTGGAAACAGTAACAAAACAGAGACACTGTGAAACTAACAGAAGTTATGAAACAAATGGTTTTAACAGATATCTATATCTATAGATATCATAGAACATTTTATCATAAAACAAAAGAATGTGCCTTCTTCTCAACACCTCATGATGCCTTCTCCAATACTGACCATATAATGGGTCACAAAACAGGCTTCAACAGATATAAAATATTTAAATAATCCCATGCATCCTATCAAGTCACCACGGACTAAGGCTTATCTTCAATAATAATAGAAATAAGCCAGGCATGGGGGCACATGCCGTTAATCCCAGCACTCGGGACACTGAGGCAGGTGGATTTCTGAGTTCAAGTCCAGCCTGGTCTACAAAGTGAGTTCCAGGACAGGCACGGATACACAGAAAAACCCTGTCTTAACCCCCCAAATAATAATAATAATAATAATAACAATAAAAATATAAATAATAGAAAACCCATATATATACACGTGGTAGGTGAACAACAGTCTAATCAACGATAACTCGGTCATGGAAGAAATTAAAGACTTTTAGAGTTTAATGAAAATGAAGCTACAACATATCCAAACTTATGGGACACAATGAAAGCATTCCTAAGAGAAAAACTAATACCTCTGAGTGCCTCCAAAAAAGAAACTGGAGAGAACATACACTAGCAGCCTGGCAGCACAGTTAAAAGCTCTAGAACAAAAGGAAGCAAATTCACCCAAGAGGAGTAGAAGGCAGGAAATAATCAAACTCAGGGCTGAAATCAAACAAGTGGAAACAAAAAGAACTATACAAAGAATCAACCAAACCAGGAGCTGGTTCTTTGAGAAAATCAACAAAATAGATAAAGCCTTAGGCAGACTAAAGAGAGGGCACAGAGTCAGTATCCAAATTAACAAAACCAGAAATGAAAAGAGAGACATAACAACAGAAACTTAGGAACCCCCCCCCCCAAAAATCATCAGATCCTACTATAAGAGCCTATACTTAACAAAACTGGAAAATTTGGATGAAATGGACAACTGTCTAGACAGATATCAGGTACCAATTTAAATCAGGATCAAATAGACCCTGTAAACACTCCTATAACCCCTAAAGAAATAGAAGCAGTCACTAATAGGCTCCCAACCCCCTCACAAAAAATAAAAGCCCAGGATCAGATGGGTTTAGTACAGAATTCTATCAGACCTTCAAGGAAGACCTAATACCAATACTCTTCAAACTTTTATGCAAAATCAAAAGAGAAGGAACACTATTCAATTTTCTATGAAGCCACAATTACACTTATACCCAAAACATACAATGACCCAAATGAAGAAAGGGAACTTGAGACCAGTTTCACTTATGGATATTGATGCAAAAATACTCAATAAAATTCTGGTAAACCTAATCCAAGAACATGTTAATATGATCATCCTTCATGATCAAGTGTTCTTCATCCCAGGGATACAGGGATGGTTCAATATATGGAAATCCATCAGCGTAATCCACTATGTAAAAAATCTTGAGAAAAAAACAGTATTATCTCATTAGATGCTGAGAAATCATTTGCAAAAATTCAATAACTCTTCATGATAAAATTCTTGGAAAGATCAAGAAGTCAAGGCCCATACCTAAACATAGTAAAAGCAATATAGAGCAAACCAGTATCCAACATCAAATTAAATGGAGAGAAACTTGATGCAATCCCACTAATATCAGACAAGACAAGACCACTCTCTTCCTACCTATTCACAGTAGTATATAATATAGTAGTATTTTATAGTACTAGAAGTTATATCCATAGCAACTATATAACAAAAAGAGGTCAAAGGGATAAAAATTGGAAAGGAAGAATTCAAAATATCACTATTTGCAGATGATATGATAGTATATGTAAGTGACCCCCAAAATTCCAACAGAGAACTCCTAAACCTGATAAACAAATTCAGCAAAGTGGTTGGATATAAAATTAACTCAAGCAAATCAGTAGCTTTCCTCTACTCAAAGGATAAACAGCCTGAAAAAGAAATTATGGATACAACACCCTTCACAATAGTCACAAATTATAATACCTTGGTGTGACTCGAACCAAGCAAGCAAAAGATCTGTATGATAAGAACTTCAAGTCCCTGAAGAAAGAAATTGAAAATCTCAAAAGATGGAAAGATCTCCCATGCTCATAGATTGGCACAATTAATTTAGTAAAAATAGCCATCTTGCCAAAAGCAATCAACAGATTCAATGCAATCTCCATCAAAATTTAAACTCAATTCTTCATAGAAATAGAAAGAGTAATTTGAAAAATCATTTGGAATAATAGAAATCCAGTATATCAAAAAACTATTCTCAACAATAAAAGAACTTCAGGGGGAATCATTCCCGACCTCAAGCTGTATTATAGAGAAATAATGATAAAAATGTATGGTAATGGTACAGATACAAGTACTTCATGAAATTCACAGGCAAATGGATGGATCTAAAATATATAATCCTGTGTGAGGTAACCCAATCCCAATAGAACAAACATGGTATGCACTCACTGATAAGTGGATATTAGTCTAAAAGCTCAGAATACCCAAAATGTAATCCACAGACCACATGAAGCTCAAGAAGAAGGAAGACAAAAGTGTGCGTGTTTCAGTCCTTCTTAGAATGGGGAACAAAATACTCCTGGGAGGAAACATGGAGATAAAGTACAGAGCAGAGACTGAAGGAATGACCATCTAGAGTCTGCCCAAACTGTGTATCCATCCCATATGCAGACACCAAACCCAGTCACGATTGTGGATGCCAACAAGTGCTTGCTGACAGGAGCCTAATATGACTTTCTCCTGAGAGGCTCTTTCAGAGCTTGGCAAGAACAGAGGCTGATGCTCACAGCCAACCATCAGACTGATCATAGGGTTCCCAGTGGAGGAGTTAGAGGAAGGACTGAAGGATTTGAAGGGGTTTGCAACCTTATAGGAAGAACAACAATATGAATGAACCAGACCTCCCAGAGCACCCAGGGACTAAGCCATCAACAAAAGAGGGGGTCCCATGGCTCCAGTGCATATATAGCAGAAGATGGCCTTGTCAGACATCAGTGGGAGGAGAGGTCCTTGGTCCTGTGAAGGTTCAATGCCCCAGTGTATGCACATGCGAGGGTGGGGAAGTGGGAGTGGGTGGGTGGGCGAACACCCTCATAGTATCACAGGGAGGGGTAATGGAATAGGGAGTTTCTGGGGTGAAACCAGGAAAGGGCTATTATTTGAAATGTAAATAAAGATATTATCACATAATAAATAAATTAAATTAAAATAAAAATATTCACAAAATACTACATATAAATAAGTCATTAAGATGTCATATAGTATATTAATCAATATTATCTAATATATAAATTATGTTAATACTATATAGTTTTAAACAAATTATATATCCAAAAATGTACCTTCAAAATTTCCCAGTATATTTTGTACTGGAGATCTGTGAAGTAATTAAAGCTTTACAAAGTAAGGATGCTGGGGATACTGTTTGATTGCTCAGCTTTTGTCCTACAAGCAGGACGATGAGAGTTTGACCCACAACATTACAGCCTCCAAGAAAACCATTCAAATTAAGGATTAATCTTATAGAAATATTGTTTATAGTATATATCATATTTCAATTATTAATATACATTACTTGCTATACAATCAATTAAACTTTTCTGGAAGTACTTACACTAAGAAGGAAATAGTAAGTTTGAACATATTACCGTGTATCTCCAACTACTTCTTCAGGATTTGCATTCCCATCATCATGAGTTACTGGATTCTGTACTGGGTTCGTAATAAAACAAGATATTAAAACAATTATGTTATTTTGCAAATTTTAATGAAATACTTTGTGATCATTCAGGCATAGTGCCAACATTAGGTTTTAAAGCAGATCTATTATTTGCCTAGAAGTTAAACAAAATCAAGTAATGTCTAATTGTCATCTAAAAATATGTTTTAAGCTATTTATTTATATGTTGTGATTAAAGACGAGAGATACAATATGAGGATTTTGATCTCCTTTACAAGCCTAAGAAGAACAACTGAGAAAAAAAGGAAGTGTAACATCAATGCCCATCATTAAATATCTGGTACCTTCCATAAGGTCCAATTCTGAAGCATTCCTAACTTGCTGTTCACCACTTAACAAATTCCAGTTTTCCATTGGTGTCTCTACAGAACGTGCAAAACGCTGCCATTCCTCTGAGAAACTTACGTTTTCTGATTTAAAATAAAAAAAGAAATTTTCTCAAGCCTTTTGAATAAAAAATCACTTAAACTAATAAAATTGAAATATAAAATAACATTAAGGAATGATTTTTACAAAAACAGCACTTCATAATTGCATGAAGAGTTTAAAGATAAAACCATATTTCTATTACCCTCTGATTTAATACTAAAGACTTTAGTATTTAAACATGGAACACAATAGTTGGCTTCAAAGATAGCCATTAATAACCTTAACTTTAATATGTACACATTTTTAAAAAGAATTATTTAAGTTGAATAAAGTATCTTGGTCTTCCTTACTATAAAAGAATAGAGGTTTGTTATTTTTTAGTTTAAAACTCTCTCTCTCTCTCTCTCTCTCTCTCTCTCTCTCTCTCTCTCTCTCTCTCTCTCTTTCTCTCTTACACACACACACACACAGACACACACACACACACACACACACACACACACACACTATGATGGCTTTAACTGTGACTTCATGTGGGTTTATATCTAAACATAGGAGGATCTGCATGTTGGTCCCATTCCTGCAAGGTTTTTGATAAGTTAGAGCAAATGTGTCTGCATCTCAATCTCCAAATAAAATCATAGTTGCTATTATCACAACCAAGCTCCTCAATCTTTTTCATCGAAATACAAATCTAAATTATAAAGTTCTGTCTGGCTGGACATATATTTCACTGCTACAGCAAGAAGCTCTGGGTTCAATCTTCAACTATGAAAAACCCCCACAAATTTTAAAAGTAAAAAATAAAACAAGTATGTTTCCTCAGGTCCCAGTACATTTGTAAGGCTGAGGACTTCAGTTTCGAGGCCAGTTCAAGCTGCACATGAGGTTTCAGACACTCCTGAGATACAGAGTTAGAGCTTACTTCCCTAAACCAAAACAACACATAAATAAACACAGCCTGGCCTGAAGTATGTCTGAAGTTCCAGCACTTCAGAGGCTGAGAGGAGCCTCGGGATTTTGAGGCCGTTTGGATCCTATATATATACAAATTTCGGCAATCTGGCCTTTCAACACCAGGTAGAAGAAAATGAAGACTCGTCTTCAGTTTGTTTTTAATGAATTTCTGTCGGGTAGCAGCAGCACAGAAAAGGTTCTAGTCTGTTTCTGCCACTAACTGACCTCCAGTTTACTCACACTTCACATCCCCAGGCCCAAGGAAGACTTTCAGGGTCTCCAATTCCATGGCCTTCCTGCTTTCTGCTAGATGCTAGGCTTTTCAAACTCCTGCCCTTAGTGAAGTTCTCCGTTTTTCACCGCAGAGGTCTAAGTGGGTAAAGTCGATTGTGAACCCAGCAGCAGTGCTATCCGGAGTCCAGGGAGGGTCACCTCCTCTCCTTACTCTGGAAGTAACACCTCCGCCCCGCCACCTTCACCCCACCCGGACCCCCACCTGAACCATTATTAACCATCTTTTAACAGGTCACTGACTACCTCCACAGAGACTTCCCCCTACCATGCTTCCTCAAGAAACTTCCCTTCCTCAAGAACTCAGCTTCGTGGCCACCACAAAGCATACTGGGTAACAGGGATTGGGCAGCTGGAAAACAATCTCAGCCAAGCCCCTTGCTGATTGGCCGTGTTTGCACATGCTTACTAAAGTGAGAGAGGCTCTATCAGTCATCTGTCATCCAAGCAGCAAATAAGAGATAGTATTTTAGCTGCCACTACTACCCAGAAGTTTTCCATTTTCCAAGTTTGCAATACTAACTTGAAACTTAAAATAAAATGAACCCTAAAGAAGACTCTCCTACTTTGTTTCAGTTGAAGGGGCTGTTATGTGTATTTCGGATTTGTTTTATTTATTTAACTAACGTGCTTTTGCATGTTTGTATTTGTTCAACATGCATGTCTGGTGCTCATAGAAACTAGAATAGGATGCCAATTCCCCTGGATCTAGAATTACAAATGGTTGTGAGCCATTATATGGGTCCTAGGAACTAAACCTTGGTTTTCGAGCAACAAGTGGTCTTAATTTGAAAGCTATCTTTCCATCCCTGTCCTGTGTGTGTTTTAAGGTATGCTGGATCATTTCTCTCGATAGATGTTTATTTTTAATATACAGTGGAGATTATAGAAATATGACACTTTCCTAATATTGTCTATTTCCAGAAAAAGAAAAAAAACATAATTTTAAAGGATTCTGTAAATCATAAAAAGAGATTCAGCAAAAATGATGTGTATACATTTCAGTATATGTGTGCAGAAGAAGGCTTTATTCTCAATCATATTCCAACTTACATTTTTTGTTTGTTTGTTTTTCCAGACAGGGTTTCTCTGTATAGCCCTGGTTGTTCTGGAACTCAACCTGTAGACCAGGGTTGCCTCAAACATAGAAATCCCCTGCTTCTGCCTCCCAAACGCTGGGATTAAAGGCATGCGCCACCACTGCCTGATCCAACTTAAATCTTCAGAGACAGGGTGTCTCTGAATCTGCAGCTCACCAACGTCACTAGCCTGGCTAGCCAGCTAGCTATCTCTACCTACTCAGCACTGGACTGCAGCCTGCATTTTTAAAGTGGATTCTAGGTCCCCACCTTAAGTCCATATATTTTCAAGGAAAGCACTTTACCAAGTGAGCCATAATTCTAGCCACTCTGCAAGGTTTGTTATGTTGCTGTAGCCACTGTCTTTTTTTTTTTGGGGGGGGTGTATTTCTCTAATCATGCCTAAATTTAGGTTCCTAAAATGCTTAATGCTGGTTTTGTTTGTTTCCTTATAATAGCCAATTGCATTTCTTGCTCACTTTACAGTTAATTGGGCAAACTGGGAAAACTAACATTTCATTTGCTAGGCTTATTGCTGTGTTTTGTTTGTTTGGTGGGTGTTTTGTTAATTTCATGTGTTGGTTGGGTTTTGTTTTGTTTTTTCACCACTGAAGATGAAACTCATAGCTTTTACATGGTGCTGTACCACTGAGGTACACCTTCAGCTAATCTTTGTTTCTGAATGTTGGGTGAGTAGTCATCTGTATGTGTTTTAAAGAAAACTACAATTACTGTGAAACCTAAAATTATCCTCTTATGCTGTAGGGTTTATAGAGATCTGATGCCATCTTATGTCCTCTTCAAACAACAGGCAAATATCTCCAAAAACACCTACCTCCAGATTTATCCAACATACTGTCTTGTTCATCTCTGTGAAGAAAGGACAATAAAATTTTAAAGCTAGAAATATAGTGGACTGGTAGAGCATTTGCCTAGCACACAAAAAACTTTACACAGGAACTTCTTTTAATTATTTAGAATAAATATATAATGTTTGGTTTGGAACAAATGTCATTTGCATATAAAATACATGGCAGACAACCAAAGTGAACCTGAATTATTTACTTTTAACAATTCATACATTTACAACACACAGTAGTTTATTCATAACTCTCCCACACTTGCTGAGACCCTTCTTCTTCCCAGATGGTCCCCCTCTTATTTTTATTATGTTTCTCCTTTTGTTTGTGTGTATATCTGGGAAGATCCCATGCAGGTGGGTATATTGTCCTAGTTGCTATGTGTTTGTGATGACAAGGACTTAAGGACCCCAAGCTGGGCTTGAACTCAATATATAGCTGCATCTGACCATGAATTGTTGATTTTCCTGAATCTACTCCTCCAGTGAAGGGATCACAAACACTACTTTTGAAGTACTCTATTGAACTGGGAAAAATTGAAAATATTACCTTATATCTTCATCTGCTTCTACGTGAGGCGGCATATTCTCATGTTTGCCAAATGCTGGCCTCTTTACTATATTGACAATAGAAAATGGAAACATTTGAAAGTATGCTATATAAGTAATAGTTAATAAAGTATTTTCAATTTGCATTTCTCTGGAAAAACTGCCCACGTGAGTTTTTGAAACAGCTTTTATAAATGAAATAATTACATCAAGGAAATTGAGGATACAAGGAGAAAACAAAACTTAAGGATAATAGGTATAGATGAGAAGTAAGATTTCAGACTTAAAGGGCCAGTGAATATCTTCAACAAAATTATAGAAGAAAACTTCCCTAACCTAAAGAAAGAGATGCCCATGAACATAAAAGAAGCTTACAGATCCCCAAATACTTTAGACCACAAAAGACATTCCTGCCATCACATAATAATCAAAACACCAAATGCACACAAAAAAGAGAATATTAAAAGCAGTAAGGGAAAACAGTTCAAGTAACATATAAAGGCAGACCTATCAGAATTTCACCTAACTTCTCCCCAGAGACTATGAAAGCCAGATGATCCAGGACAGTTGACATACAGACCCTAAGAGAGCACAAATGCCAGCCAAGGCTACTATAAACAGTAAAACTCTTTTACCATAGATGGTGAAACCAAGGTATTCTATGACAAAACCAAAATTACACAATATCTTCCAACAAATCATGCCCTTCAAAGGATAATGAAGGGAAAACACCAAAACAAGGAGGGAAATTACATTCTAGAAAAAGCAAGAAAGTAATCTTGCAGCAAAACTAAAAGAAGATGGCCACATGAACAAAATTCCATTTCTAAAAACAAATATAACAGGAACCAACAACGACTTTTTCTTAATATCTCTTAATATCAGTGGACTCAAATCCACAATAAAAAGACATAGACTAAAAGACTTAATGTGTAAGCATGACCCAGCATTTTGTTTCATATAAGAAACAAACCTCACAGACAAAGACAGATATTACCTCAGAGTAAAAGTCTAGAAAACAATTTTCCAAGCAGATGGTCACAAGAAACAGGCTGGAGTAGGCATTCTAATATCAAATAAAATTGACTTTCAACCCAAAGTTATCAAAAAAGACAAGGAGGAACACTTCATATTCATCAAAATTAAATTTACCAAGAGGAACTCCCAATTCTGAACATCTATGCTCCAAATGCGAGGGCAGCCACATTCATAAAAGAAACTTTAGTAAACCTCAAAATACACATTGCACTGCACACTATAATAGTGGAAGACTTCCAAACCCCTCTCTCATCAATGGACACATCCTGGAAACAAAAACTAAAAACAGACACAGTGAAACCAACAGGAGTTATGAAACAAATGGATTTAGTTGATATCTATAGAACACTGTATCCTAAATCGAAAGGATATCCCTTCTTCTCAGTACCTCATGAGGCCTTCTCCAAAACTGACCATATAATCAGTCACAAAACATGCCTCAACAGATATAAAAATATTGAAATAATCCCATGCATCCTATCAGATCACCACAGACTAATGCTGATCTTCCATAATAATATAAATAATAGAAAATCCACATATATGTGGAAGGTGAACAACAACCTACTCAATGATAACTTGGTCAAGGAAGGAATAAAGAAGGAAATTAAAGACTTTTTAGAGTTTAATGAAAATGAAGCTACAACATAACCAGACATATGGTACACAATGGAAACAGTAATAAGACTAAAATTCACAGCTCTGAATGCCTCTAAAAAGAAACAGGATAGAGGATGCAGGAGCAGCTTGACAGCACAACTAAAAGCTCTAGAACAAAAGGAAGCAAATTCTCACAAGAGGAATAGAAGGCAGGAAACAATCAAACTCAGGAATGAAATCAACCAATTGGAAACAAAGGAACTATACAAAGAATCAACCAAACCAGGAGCTGGTTGTTTGAGAAAATCAACATGATAGGTAAACCCTTAGCCAGACTCACTAAAGGAAACCGAGACATCATCCTAATTAACAAAACCAGAAATGAAAAGGGAGACATAACAACAGAAACTTAGGATATCCAAAAAATCATCAGATCCTACTACAAAAACCTATACTCAACAAAACTGGAAAATCTGGATGAAATGGACACATTTCTAGACAGATATCAGGTACCAAATATAATTCAGGATCAGATAAACCCTAGAAATACTCCCATAACACCTAAAGAAATAGAAGCAGTCATTAATAGTCTCCCAAACAAAAAAGCCCAGGATCTGATGGGTTTAGTAAAGAATTCTATCAGATCTTCATGAAGACCTAATACCAATACTCTTCAAACCAGTATGCAAAATCTAAAGAGAAGGAACATTATTCAATTTGTTCTATGAAGCCAGAATTAAAATTATACTCAAACCATACAAAGATCCAATGAAGAAAGGAAACTTCAGACCAATTTCCCTTATGAAAATTGATGCAAAAATATTCAATAAAAGCCTTGCAAACTGAATCCAAGAATACATAAAAATGATCATCCATCATGATCAAGTACACTTGATCCCTGTGATGAGGGATGGTTTAATATACAGAAATCCATCAACTTAATCCACTATAGAAACAAACTCAAAGACAAAAATCACATGATCATTTCATTAGATGCTGAGAAAACATTTGACAAAATACAGCACCCATTCATAGTAAAAGTCCAGGATAGATCAGGAATTCAAAGCCTATACCTAAACATAATAAAAGCAGTAGACAGCAAACCAGTAGCCAACATCAAACTAAATGGTGAGAAACTGGAGGCAATCCCGCTAAAATCAGGGACTAAACAAGGCTGCCCACTTTCTCCCTACCTATTCAACATAGTACTTGAAGTCCTAGTCAGAGCAATTAGACAACAAAAGGAGAACAAATGAATACAAATTGGAAAGGTAGAAGGCAAAATCTCACTATTTCCAGAAGATATGATAGTATATATAAGTGACCCCAAAAATTACACCAGAGAAATCCTAAATCTGATACACAGCTTCAGTGCAGTAGCTGAATACAAAATTAACTCAAACATATCGGTGGCCTTTCTCTACAAAAAGAATAAACAGGATGAAATAGAAATTAGGGAAACAACACCCTTCACAATAGTCACAAATAATATAAAATACGTTGGTGTGACTCTAACTGAGTAAGTGAAAGAAGGATCTGTATGATAAAAATGTCAAGTCTCTGAAGAAAAATCAAAGAAAATCTCAGAAGTTGGAAAGATTTCCCATGCTCATTGATTGGCAGGATTAATGTAGTAAAAATGGCTATCTTGCCGAAAGCAATATAAAGATTTAATGCAATCCCCACGAAAATTCCAACACAATTCTTAACTGAGTTAGAAAGGGCTATTTGCAAATTCATCTGGAATAAGAACAAAACCTAGGATACAAAAACTATTCTCAACAATAAAAGAATCTCTCCTGGAATCACCGTGCCTGATCTCAAGCTGTACTATAGAGCAATTGTGATAAAAACTGCATGGTACAGGTATACTGATAGACAGGTAGATAAATGGAATAGAACTGAAGACACAGAAATGAACCCACACACCTATTGTCACTTGATCATTGACAAAGGAGCAAAAACCATCCAGTGGAAAAAAAGACAACATTTTCAACAAATGGTGCTGGCTCAATTGGCAGTTAGCATGTAGAAGAATGCAAATTGATCTATTTTCATCTCATTGTACAATGCTCAAGTCTAGGTAGATCAAGGAACTCCACATAAAACCAGAGACACTGAAACTTATAGAGGAGGAAGTGGGGAAGAGCTTCGAAGACATGGGCACAAGGGAAAAATTCCTGAACACAACAGCAATGGCTTGTGCTGTAAGATTAAGAATAGACAAATGTGACCTTATAAAATTGCAAAGCTTCTATAAGTCAAAGGACACTGTCAATAGGACAAAACAGCAACCAATAGATGGGAAAAAAATCTTTACCAATCCTAAATCAGATGGGGACTAATATCCAATATATATAAAGAGCTCAAGAATCTGGACTCCAGAAAATCAAATAACCCCATTAAAAAATGGGGACAGAGATAAACAAAGAATTCTCAACTAAGGAAAACCGAATGGCTGAGAAGCACCTAAAAATGTTCATCATCCTTAATTATCAGGGAAGTGCATGTCAAAATAAACCTGAGATTCCACCTCATACCAGTCAGAATGGCTCAGATCTAAAACTCAGATGACAGCAGATGCTGGCGAGAATGTGGTGAAATAGGAACACTCCTCCATTGCTGGTGAGATTGCAAGCTGGTAAAACCACTCTGGAAGTCAGTCTGGTGTTTCCTCAGAAAATTGGACATAGTTCTACTGGAAGATCCAGCAATACTCCTCCCTGGGCATATTCTCAGAAGATATTCCAACTTGTAATAATGACATGCTTCACTATGTTCATAGCATCCTTATTTATAATAGCAAGAAGCTGAAAACAACCCAGATGTCCCTCTTCAGTGGAATGGATACAGAAAATGTGGTACATTTACATAATGAAATACTACACAGCTATTAAAAACAATGAATTCATGAAATTCTTAGACAAATGGATGGATCTGGATGATATCTTCCTAAGGGAGATAACCCAATCACAAAAGAACACACATGATATGCATTCACTGATAAGTGGATATTATCCCAGAAGCTCAGAATAACCAAGATACAATCTGCAAAACCCATGAAACTCAAGAAGAAGGAAGACCAAAGTGTGGATACGTCATTCCTTCTTAGAATGGGAAACAAAATGTCCATGGAAGGAGTTATAGAGACAAAGTTTGCAGCTGAGACTGAATGAATCCAGAGACTGCCTCACTCAGGGATCAATCCAATAAATAATCAACAAACCCAGACACTATGGCAGATGCCAACGAGAGCTTGGGGACAGGAGACTGATATAGCTGTCTCCTGAGAGGATCTGTCAGTGCCTGACGAATACAGAAGTGAATGCTCACAGACATTCATTGTACTGAGCACAGGGTCCCCAATGATGGAGCTAGAGAAAGTTCCCAAGGATCATAAGGGGTTTGCTGCTCCATAGGAGGATGAACAATATGAACTAACCAGTACCCCCAGAGTTCCCTGGGACTAAAGCACCAATCAAATAAAACAGATGGTGGGACTTATGGCTCCAGCTGCATATGTAGGAGAGGATGGCCTAGTATGTCATCAACGGGAGGAGAGACCCTTGGTACTGTAAAGGTCCTATGCCCCAGTATTAAGGAATGCCTGGGCCAGGAATTGGGGGTGGGTGTGTTGGGGGCAGGGGGAGAGGTAAGAGGAGAGGGGATTTGCAGAGGGGAAATAGAAAAGGGGATAATATTTGAAATGTAAATAAAGAAAATATACAATAGAAAAAAGGAATGAAATAATTTATTTGCAGATATTATGAAATAAATTCATGTTTTGCTAACATATAGGAACAACGTTCATGTCTTTTTCTGGGGTAAAATCATAGCAAGTTATCGTTTCTCAACATATTATGTCTACAGTGCCAAGAGTAGGTATATGCACTGCTAAAACTCAGGTATAGGAATATATAGATATAGGTAAAATTAGAAATGAAGTATATGAAAACTTAGAAAAGACTTCTTCCATTGCAGGTGAGTTGGGAAAGGTCTAATGAACTTCAGGACACAATCAATACTGAAGACTGGATACCTTCAGAATGAGCCTGCTCTTCTTCTTCATCTGAATCATAGTCAAGAAGTAATAAGTAACCATCCTTTGGTATCACCCACAGTTTCTTAATAGACATTTTTCTCTTAAGCGCTCAGTTGTCTTCTTAGTTAAAAAATAAAAATAAAAAGGAAAAAAGAAAAAAATGTAGTTATCTAAATCCAAAGGTATCATTTAAATAGTTAAAAATGTCAAAAAGTCAAATAATTATATAATTATCTTAGCTCATTGAAAGATTGTTTCTTTTGTTTTTTAACACTTATATTTTTAATAATTTGTTTTTATCAGAGAGTTTTGCATACATATTCAATATGGTCACACGTGTACATGTGTATGTGTGTGTGTGTATGTGTATATGTATACACACACACACACACACACACACATATATATATATATATATATATATATATATATATATATATATATATGCTTCCCCTTAAAATTTCCTTCATGTATCCCATTTATCATGTCCCTCTCCCTCCCAACTTTGTTTTAAAATCTTCTTTAACTTACTTATTTTAAATCCTTCTTTAGAACCCAAGTTAACAATCTGTCATTTCTCAGTTTAAAAAAGGCAAAAACAGGCCAGCCTTTAATACGTGAGTCCTCCCTTTCTCACCAAAAATGATGAGCAAAATGTGTTTGCATTTAAATTTTGAGGCATCTGAATTTTGGTACTATCTCCCAAAGATTCTTTTTAAACAAAACATCAGCAATTCTGATTTTCAGTATATCTCAGTTTTAAAGTAAATTCATAGTACTATCCAGAAAGATGATGAACATGGTAACTATATATTCATGTCAAGAAGACCCAATGCTCAGTCTACAACAAACACTCACCACCACTACCCACACAGAAAATCCTTATATTGGAGAAATTTGGGATTGGGGGAAGCCGAGGATTTCAAACATCTGAAGATTATAAGTTAAAGGCCAGCCCAAGCCAGACCAGTCTGAGCTACAAAGGAAGATCCCATCCTACAGAACTAAAACTGAGAGAAAAAGCTGAACTTGGTGGTCCAAGTCTTTAATCCCAATACATGGGCGATTAGACAGGAGGATCCCTGTTCAGAATCCTTCCCAGATTACTTATTAATCTCTTGTAATGTCTCCTCTTCTTCTTTTCATTCATTCTTCCTACGCCACTCCCCTCTCTGCAATGTCCATACAGTCTATACCAAAGGAACACACCGTAGAGAAGACAATGAAGAGGGAGGAATCCTCAGTGTGTTTTAATTGGATCCGGGACAGCACACAGGGCAAGCGCCAAGTTGGACCCTAAGGCTCCTTACAGCACACAGGACAAGCGCCAAGGCTCCTCACTCACAGCCCCATGCTCCCCCGACCCACAATCCTGCAGCCAGCTCTCTGATCCTATCCCAAGGCCCCATGATTGTGTCCTCCAAGGGTTCACAATCTTCTAAGGCCCTGACCTGTTCAATCCTCTGCCATGAATATGGTCCTCCACCTTCAGTTAACAATCAGAAGCCATAGGAAATGGCGATCATGAGGCATTCCCTCACCTAGTGGCCACCTGGGCCTGATAAGCCCCACCCTGTCATACCTCGATTAACTGTCCAACAACCCTGAGCAGAGCCGATTATCACTTAAAGGTTATCTCAGAGGTGAACACCTTCACAACTGCACCCTTCCGTGCTCAACTCCTCAATGGTAAAAAACCGTTGTCAGCAGAGATTCCTGGACTGAGGATTCTGAGGACCCTTTGTGATGCAAGCTGGAGAAATCAGGTCTGTGCTGATTGGCTGAATATATCCTGCTCATGCGTACATGGAGTACCAGGCACCATCGCTTCAAAGGAAGTTTTCAGAAGGTGGGAATGAGCTACTACTGGCTTTAAGACAATTTCTAGGTTTTAAGCCCTTACATACTTGAAAAACTTGAACAAATGTGAAACATATGAAACACTGCAAACGGCACTACTTTATTTCAACAGTAGAGGCTCTTGCATGCCATTTTGGTTTGTATTTATTCATATGCGTAACAATGAATGTGTGTGGACTCTTTCTGAATGTACATAAGCACACCACAAGAGTTTATTCTGTCCTAAGAGATCAGAAGGGAGCATCCAGATCCCCTATATCCCCTGGTACCCTCCTGTCTCCACCTTCCTAGTACTGACCTTGATTACAAGAACATGCTAGACCCTTCTGGCCCTCTCTCTCACTTATGCCTCTGTTGCCTACAGAGGCTGGAAGTGTGCACTGATTCTCTGAAACTTTAGCTGTGCATAAATTGTGAGCCACGATGTGGGTGTTTTGTGCCTGGTCATCTGCATAGAACAGGTGATTTTAACAGATGAGTCATTTTTCCAACCACTGTTTTGTGCACTTATTTGCATTCCTATGGTTTCTTCAGGTACCAGGCATGCATCTGGTGTGTTTAAATTAATGTTGACCTAACACACACACACACACACACACACACACACACACACACACAAAACCCACTGATATTTTTTAATTTGCATATTTCTCTATAACTCCTTTTGTCTTATTTCATGCCTTGTACAACTTCCTTGTGAGGTGTATTCCTTTTCTTTGTTTTTTGTTTGTTTTCAATTTTTTTACTACATATTTTTTTCATTTACATTTCAAATGCTATCCTGAAAGTCCCCTATACCCTCCCCCTCCCCGTCTTGCTCCCATACCCATCCACTCATATTTCTTGGCTCTGGCACTCCCCTGTACTGCAGCATATAAAGTTGGCAAGACCAACGGGCCTCTCTTCCCAGTGATGGCTGACTAGGCCATCTTCTGCTACATATGAAGCTAGAGAAACAAGCTCTGGGGATACTGGTTAGTTCATATTGTTGTTCCACCTATAGGGTTGCAGACCCCTTCTGCTCCTTGAATACTTTCTCTAGCTCCTCCATTAGGACCCTGTGTTCCATCCAATAGATGACAGTGAAAATCCACTTCTGTATTTGCCAGGCACTGGCATATCCTCACACAAGACAGCTATATCAGAGTCTGTTCAGCAACATCTGGCTGGCATGTGCAATAGTGTCTGCATTTGGTGGCTAATTATGGAATGGATGCCTGGGTGGGGTAGTCTCTGGATGGTCCATCCTTTCGACTTAGCTCCAAACTTTGTCTCTGTAACTCCTTCCATGGGTATTTTGTTCCCTATTCTAAGGTAGTATGAAGTGTCCATGCGTTGTTTTCCTTCTTGATTTTCTTGTGTTTTTTTTTTTTTTTTTTTTTTTTTTCAAATTGTATATTGGGTATTGTAAGTTTCTGGGCTAATATCCACTTATCAGTGAGTGCATTTCAAGTGACTTCTTTGTGATTGGGTTACCTCACTCAGGATGATGTCCTCCAGGTCCATCCATTTGCTTAGGAATTTCATAAATCCACTGTTTTAATAGCTGAGTAGTACTCCATTGTGTAAATGTACCATATTTTCTGTATCCATTCCCCTGTTGAGGGACATCTGGATTCTTTCCAGCTTCTGGCCATTATAAAAAAGGCTGCCAGGAACATACTACTGCACGTGTCCTTCTCTGGGTATATGCCCAGGAAAGGAATTACTGAATCTTCAGATATTACTATGTTAAATTTTTTGAGAAACTGCCAGACTGATTTACAGAGTGGTTGTAAAAGCTTGCAATCCCACGAGCAAAGGAGGAGTGCTCCTCTTTCTCCACATCCTCGCCAGCATCTGAGGTCACCCGAATTTTTTATCTTAGCCATTCTGACTGGTGTGAGGTAGAATCTCAGGGTTGTTTTTATTTGCATTTCCCTGATGGTTAAAGATGCTGAACATTTTTTCAAGTGCATCTCAAACCTTCGGTATTCCTCAGTTGAGAATTCTTTTTTAGCTCTGTACCCCATTTTTTTGGGTTATTTGAATTTCTGGAGTCCAGCTTCTTGAGTTCTTTGTATATATTGTATATTAATCCCCTATCAGATTTAGGATTGGTAAAAATCCTTTCCCAATCTGTTGGTGGCCTTTTTGTCCTATTGACAGTGTCTTTTACCTTACAGAATCTTTGCAATTTTATATGGTGCCATTTGTTGATACTTGATCTTACAGCACAAGCCATTGCTGTTCTGTTCAGGAATTTTTTCCACTATGCCCATATCTTCGAGGCTTTTCCCCACTTTCTCCTCTATAAAATTAAGTGTCTCTGATTTTATGTGGAGGTCTTTGATCCATTTGACTTAAACTTTGTACAAGGAGATAAGAATGGATCAGTTCTCATTCTTCTACATGATAACCACCTGTTGTGCCAGCACCATTTGTTGAAAATGCTGTCTTTTTTCCACTGGATGGTTTTAGCTCTCTTGTCAAAGATCAAGTGACCATAGTTGTGTGGGTTCATTTCTTTTTTTTTAAGTTTTATTAGGTATTTATTTCATTTACATTCCCAATGCTATCCCAACAGTCCCCCACACGGTCCCCGACCCACTCCCCCCCCTCCCCTCCCCCACTCCCACTTCTCAGCCCTGATGTTACCCTGTACTGGGGCATGTAAAGTTTGCACGACCAATGGGCTCTCTTTCCACTGATGGCCGAATAGGCCATCTTCTGATACATATGTAGCTAGAGACATGAACTCCGGGGGTTACTGGTTAGTTCATATCGTTGTTCCACTTATAGGGTTGCAGATACCCCCAGCTCCTCGGGTACTTTCTCTAGCTCCTCCATTGGGGGCCCTGTGATCCATCCAATAGTTGACTGTGAGCATCCACTTATGTGTTTGCTAGGCCCCGGGATAGTCTCTAAAGAGACAGCTATATCAGGGTCCTTTCAGCAAAATCTTGCTGGTATAGGCAATGGTGTCAGTGTTTGGAGGCTGATTATGGGATGGATCCCCGGGTATGTCAGTCTCTAGATGGTCCATCCTTTCACCTCAGCTCCAACCTTTGTGTCTGTAACTCCTTCCATGGGTGTTTTGTTCCCAATTCTAAGAAGGGGCAAAGTGTCCACACTTTGGTCTTCGTTCTTCTTGAGTTTCATGTGTTTCGCAAATTGTATCTTATATTTTGGGTATTCTAAGTTTCTGGGCTAATATCCACTTATCAGTGAGTACATATTGTGTGAGTTCTTTTGTGATTGGGTTACCTCACTCATGGTGATGCCCTCCAGGTCTATCCATTTGCCTAGGAATTTCATAAATTCATTCTTTTTAATAGCTGATTAGTACTCCATTTTGTAAATGTGCCACATTTTCTGTATCCATTCCTCTGTTGAGGGTCATCTGGGTTCTTTCCAGCTTCTGGCTATTATAAATAAGGCTTCTGTGAACATAGTGGAGCATGTGTCCTTCTTATTGGTTGGAACATCTTCTGGATATATGCCCAGGAGAGAAATTGCATGATCGTCTAGTAGTACTATGTCGAATTTTCTGAGGAACCGCCAGACTGATTTCCAGAGTTGTACAAGCTTGCAAACCCAACAATGGAGGAGTGTTCCTCTTTCTCCACATCCTTGCCAGCATCTGCTGTTACCTGAATTTTTGATCTTAGCCATTCTGACTGGTGGGAGGTAGAATCTCAGGGTGGATTCATTTCTGTGTCTTCTATTCTATTCCATTGATCTACCTGTCTGTTGCTGTACCAGTACCATGCTGTTTTTATCACAATTGTTCTGTGGTACAGCTTGAGGTCAGCCATGGTGATTCCCCCAGAGGTTCTTTTATTATTGAAAATAGTTTTTGCTATCCTAGTTTTTTGTTTTTGTTTTTTTTTCTGTTTTTTGTTTTTGTTTATGTCATTCCAGATGAATTTGCAAATTGCCTTTTCTAACTCAGTCAAGAATTGAGTTAGAATTTTGATGGGTATTACATTGAATATGTAGATTTTGTTCGGCAAATAGACATTTTTACTATATTAACCCTGCCAATCCATGAGTATAGGAGATCATTTTATCTTCTGAGTTCTTCAATTTCTTTCTTCAGAGACTTGAAGTTCTTGTCATACAGACTTTTCACTTCCTTAGTTACAGTCACATCAACGTATTTTATATTTTTTGACTGTTGTGAAGTGTGTTGTATCCCTAATTTCTTTCTCATCCTCTTTATTCTTTGTGTAGGGAAAGGCCACTGACATGTTTCAGTTAATTGTATATTTAGCTACTGCACTGAAGTTGTGTATCAGGTTTAGGATTTATCTGGTGTAATTTTTGGGGTCACTGATACATGCTATTATATCTTCTGGAAATATTGATATTTTGCCATCTTCCCAATTTGTATTTATTTGTTCTCCTTTTGTTGTTGATTTGTTCTCGCTAGGACTTCAAGTACTATATTAAATAAGTAGGGAGAAAGTGGGCAACCTTGTTTAGTCCCTGATTTTAGTAGGATTGCTTCAAGTTTCTCACCATTTAGTTTGATGTTGGCTACTGGTTTGCTGTCTCTTGCTTTTATTATGTTAAGTATGGGCCTTGAATTCCAGATCTTTCCTCAACTTTTACTATAAATGGTGTAGTATTTTGTCAAATGCTTTCTCAGCATCTAATGAGATGATCATGTGGTTTTTGTCTTTGAGTTTTTTTCTCTAGTAGATTAAGTTGGTGGATTTCTGTATACTTAACTATCCTCTCATCGCAGGGATGAAGACTACTACTTGATCATGATGTATTCTTGGATTCAGTTTGCAAGAATTTTATTGAGTATTTTTACATTGATATTCATAAGGGAAATTGGTCTGAAGTTTTCTTTCTTCATTGGGTCTTTATATGGTTAGAGTATAATTGTAATTCTGGCTTCATAGAACAAATTGAATAGTGTTCCTTCTCTTTTGATTTTGCATAATTTTTTGAATAGTATTGGTATTAGGTCTTCTTGAAGATCTCATAGAATTTTATACTAAACTCATCAGATCCTGGGCTTTTTTTGTTGTTGTTGTTTGGGAGACTATTGATGACTGCTTCTATCTCTTTAGGGGTTATGGGAGTATTTCCATGGTTTATCTGATCCTGGTTTTAATTTGGTACCTGATATCTGTCTAGATAACTGTACAAGTCATCCAGATTTTCCAGTTTTGTTGAGTATAGGCTTTTGTAGTAGAATCTGATGATTTTTTTTGGATTTCCTAAATTTCTTTTGGTATGTCTCCCTTTTCATTTCTGGTTTTGATAATTTGGATACTGTCCCTGTGCCCTGTAGTTAGTCTAGCAAAGGGTTTGTCTATCATGTTGATTTTCTCAAACAACCAGCTCCTGGTTTGGTTGATTCTTTTTATAGTTCTTTTTGTTCTTCTTGGTTGATTTCAGTCCTGAGTTTGATTGTTTCCTGCCTTCTATTCCTCTTGGGAGAATTTGCTTCCTTTGGTTCTAGAACTTTTAGTTGTTCTGTCAAGCTGCTCCTGTATCCACTATCCAGTTTCTTTTTAGAGGCATTCAAAGCTATGAGTTCTCCTCTTAGGACTGCTTTCATTGTTTCCCATAAGTTTGGGTATGTTGTAGGTTCATTTTCATTAAACTCTAAAATGTCTTTAATTTCTTTCTTTATTTCTTACTTGACAGAGTTATCATAGAGTAGATTGTTGTTCACCTTCCACGTGTATTTGAGTTTTCTATTATTTATATTTTTATTGAAGATCAGCCTTAGTCTGTGGTGATCTGATAGGATGCATGGGATTATTTCAATATTTTTATATCTATTGATGCATGTTTTGTTATTGATTATATGGTCAATTTTGGAGAAGGCATCATGAGGTGCTGAGAAGAAGGGATATCCTTTTGGTTTAGGATACAATATTCTATAGACATCAACTAAATCCATTTGTTTCATAATTTCTGTTACTTTTATTGTGTGTCTGTTTAGGTTTTGTTTCCAAAATCTGCCCATTAATGAGAGAGGGTTGTTGAAGTCTTCCACTATTATAGTGTGCAGTGCAATGTGTGTTTTGAGCTTTACTAAAATTTCTTTTATGAATGTGGATGCCTTTGCATTTGGAGCATAGAAGTTTAAAATTGAGATTTCATCTTGGTAGATTTTATCTTTTATGAGTATGATTCCCACCACCTTGTCTTTTTTGATAACTTTGGGTTGGAAGTCAATATTATTCCATATTAGAATGGCTACTCCATCTTGTTTCTTGGGACCATTTGCTTAGAAAATTATTTTCCAGCCTTTTACTCTGAATTACTGTCTGTCTTTTTCCCTGAGGTGGGTTTACTGCAAGCAGCAAAATGTTGGGTCCTGTTTTTGTAGCCAGTCTATTAGTCTATGTCTTTTATTGGGGAAGTGAGTCTATTGATGCTAAGAGAAATTAAAGAAAAGTAATTGTTGCTTCCTGTTATTATTGTTGTTAAAGTTGCGATTTTGTTCTTGCTGCTGTCTTCTTTTAGGTTTGTTGAAGGATTACTTTCTTGCTTTTTCTAGGATGTAGTTTCCATCTTTGTGTTGGTGTTTTCCCATTAATATCCTTTGAAGGACTAGATTTGTGGAAAGATATTGTGTGAAATTGTTTTTGTCATGGAATACTTGGGTTAATCCATCTATGGTAATTGATTGTTTTGCTGGGTACAGTAGCCTAGGCAAAAATTTGTGTTCTCTTTATGTCTGTATAACATCTGTCCATGATCTTCTGGCTCTCACAGTCTCTGGTGAGAAGTCTGGAGTAATTCTAATAGTTCTGCCTGTATATGTTACTTGAGCTTTTCCCCTTACTGCTTTTGATATTCTTTCTTTATTTAGTGCATTTGTTGTTCTGATTATTATGTGTCAGGAGGAATTTCTTTTCTGGTCTAGTCTATTTGGAGTTGTGTATGCTTCTTGTATGGTCATGGCCATCTCTTTCTTAAGGTATGGGAAGTTTTCTTATATATTTTTTGATGATATTTCCTGTAACTTTATGTTGAAATTCTTCATTCTCATCTACACCTATGTGGTCTGTGAATTTTTTCATGAGCATTCAGAACTTCTGGGCTAATGTCTACTCATCAATGAGTGCATATCATGTCTTTTGTGATTGGGTTACCTCCCTCAAGATGTTATCCTCCAGAGACATCCATTTGCCTAAGAATTTAATAAATTAATTTTTAATAGTTGAGTAGTATTCTATTGTATAAATATACCACATTTTCTTTATCCACTCCTCTGTTGAAGGACATCTGGGTTCTTTCCAGTTTCTGGCTATTATAAATAAGACAGCTATGAACATAGTGGAGCATGTGACCTTATTACAAATTGGAACATCTTCTGGGTTCATGCCTAGGAGTGGTATAGCTGGGTCCTTAGGTAGTACTGTGTCCAATTTTCTGAGGAACCACCAAAATGATTCCCAGAATGGTTGTACCAGCTTGCAGCCCCACCAGCAATGGAAGAGTATTCCTCTTTCTCCACATCCTTGCCAGCATCTGCTGTCATCTGAGTTTTTGATCTTAGCCGTTCTGAATGGTGTGAGGTGGAATATCAGGGTTGTTTTGATTTCCATTTCCTTGATGACTAAGGATGTTGAACATTTCTTTAGGTGCTTCTCAGCCACTAGATATTCCCTAGTTGAGAATTCTTTGTTTAGCTCTGTACCCCATTTTTAATAGGGTCATTTTTTCTCTGGCATCTAACTTTTTGAGTTCTTTGTATATACTGGATTTTAGGTTTCTATTTGATGTAGGATTGTTAAAATTTTTTTCCCATTCTGTTGGTTTCCATTTTTTCTTATTGACAGTGTCCTTTGCCTTACAGAAGCTTTGCAATTTTATGAGGTCCCATTTGTTAACTCTTGTTGTTCAGGAAATTTTCCCCTGTGCCCATGTGCCCAAGTCTCTTCCCCACTTACTTTTCTATTAGTTTCAATGTATCTGGTTTTATGAGGAGGTTCTTGATCCATTTGGAATTGAGCTTTGTACGAGAAGGCAAGAATGGATCAATTTGCATTTTTCTACAAGCTAACTTCTACTTGAAACAGCACCATCTGTTGAAAATTCTGTCTTTTTTCTACTGGATTATTTTTAGCTCCCTTGTCAAAGAACACGTGAACATATGTGTGTTGACTCATTTCTAGTTCTTCAATCCCATTCCACTGGTCTACATGCCTGTCTCTGTACCAATACCATGCAGTTTTTTTTTTTTTTTTAATTACAATTGCTCTGTAATACAACTTGAGGTCAGGGAATGTGGTTCCACCAGAAGTTCTTTTATTGTTGAGAATAGTTTTCACTATCCTAGGTTTTTTGTTATTCCCAATGAATTTTCAAATTGTTGTTTCTTTTGAGATAACCCCCATTCTAGTTCTTCAGGACCCGCGTGACGACCAAGCTGTACATCTATTACCTTTAAGCTGAGAGGCCTAGATCCAGCCTGTGTATTTTGTTAGTTACTTAGAAGCAGAATAGTTAATATAGTTTGTTGTTCAGGAGCTTTGGCTTTATTCTTGCATTATTTGTTTATCTCTCTCATGGAACTATACACTTAGCATGTGCACACTACACATTCAACTCCCAAAGTGAATTCCATCAAATCTCCAAACTCACAAGTTATCAATGAGTAGTCCACTGATTCCTATGTCTTTCTGTGGTGCTTTTTAACAATTGGAAAAGATTGACAATCCATTTGTAATCTCTATCAATCATGGTCTAATCTCTCAGTAAGCAAAATGCATGAGTGGTATTTGGATACTCAGTCTTTATCCCCTACTATCTTTTTATTTTCTATTTTTATTTTATACCAACCCCAATTCCCCTTCTAGCTTTTGCACCAGTCACAATGTATTATAATGCAATCCTCCTAAGACCAATGATACTCAGGCTTTAATGTCTCCAGGAACACACTATTTTAACTGTTTGGTCTTTTATTACCTTATCTGCCTAAAAATTAATAATCATTATTTCATATCAATTGGTTCTATTTATACACACACTGTGCATATATGTTATGTGATTATTATTATTAAAAAAGGCATAATTTTTATATTTTCAAAGGACTCTGTTGGATAAAGGTGAAGATTAGATTCCCCCAGAAATGATCATGTAAGACACAGTAGAAATATACTGAGACTTCAATGTCTCCAGCTGTGCCAACCAAGTTCTCTTTCACACATAGTCTGTCTTTCTATGTTTCCATAATATTTTCATATTCTTTTTTCATTGGTCCTATTTTTCCTTTGTTCTGAGATCCAGTGAAGTCAGAAAAATGTTATTTTTCATCTTTATTTAAAGAGCATATTATTACCATTATCATTGTTTTATTTACATCTCAAATACTGTCCTGCTCCTGCACCCCCTTGCACAGTTCTTCACCTTATTCCCTCTCACTTTGCCTCTGAGATGGGTATCACCATAGGCATCCCCCTTCCCTGGGTCTGCAACTCTTTACAGGATTAGGCAGAACCTCTCCCACTAAGGCCAGTCAAGGCAGTCCAATGCTACATATATATTGGTGGCCTCAGACCAGACTTATTTCCTCTTTGATTGGTGACCTAGTCTTTGGGAGCTCCCAGTGGTACACATTAGTTGACACTGTTGGTCTTCCATGTTGCCAACCCCTTCAGTTTTTTCATTCCTCCCCCTAAATCTTCCATACATGTCTCTGACCTCAGTCTAGTAGTTGGATATATGCATCTACATCTGTCTCATTCAGTTGTTGGTATAGCATATCAGAGATCAGGTTCCTCTCTGCTAGGTTCCTCTCTGAAAGTACAACAGAGCATCAGTAATACTGTCAGGGTTTGGTACCTGCCCATGAGATAGATCCCAAGTTGGGCTGGTCACTGGTCTGCCATTCCTTTAGTTATTACTTCATTTTCCCCCGCATTTCTTTTACATAGGAACAATTTTAGGTTGAAAATGTATAGACTCAATACAATTTCCATCACTATTCCAATATAATTCCTCACAGACTTGGAAAGAACAATTTTCAACTTCATATGGGAAAACAAAAAACCAGGATAGCCAAAACAATTCTGAACAATAAAAGAATATCTAGAAGAATCACTTAAGAAAAATTAATAATAAAAAAAATAATAATAATAATAACCCACATGGAGTTGGTACAGAGACAGACAGGTTGATCAATGAGATAAAAAACGAAAACCCAGGAATAAACACATACACCTATGGACACTTGATCTTTGACAAAAAAGCTAAAACCATACAGTGGAAAAAAATAAGGCATCAACAAATGGTGCTTGTCTAACTGGCAGTCTGCCTGTAGAAGAATGCAAACTGATTCATATTTATCACCATGCACAAAGCTAACATTCAAGTGGATCAAGGACCTCAACATGAAACGAGATACACTGAATTTAATAGAAGAGAAAGTGGAAAGTAAACTCGAATATAATGGCATAGTGAGACATTTCCTGAATATAACACACCAATAGCTGAGACTCTAAGACCAACAATCCATAAATGGGACCTCATGGAACTGCAAAACTTCTGTAAGGCAAAGGACACTCTCAACAAGACAAAAAGCAAGGTACAGAAAATGTTAGTGTGTGTAGTCTTACTTCAACTAGATAAAACTAGTCTGTTTATTAGGAAATATCTAATCATATCTTGACCATTGTATCAAGGCCTGTAGTATTTTCAGAGGACTATTACTATAAACTCACTTGTTATTACCTTGCATCTGGTAGCTTATTTGTACCATTTATAGCAGTTGTCCTCAACCTTCCTAATGCTGGCAATCCTTTAATACTGTTCCTTATGTTGTGGTCACCCCAAACAAACATATATATATATATATATATATATATATATATATATATATATATATTTGTTGCTTCTTTTATAATTGTAATTTTAAAAAAAATTGTTACATTTGTTCATGGTAAAATGTTTTATCAAGGTTGTGCAGAACAATGGAGACTCCTTTATAGCCAATTATAATGTAACCATAAAAGGAAAGACTATGTTAATATCTCAAATTTGGTTCCTATTGAAACAAAGAAAACTAAATTCAAGACTTTAAAGCCCTACCCAGAAAGTTTATTCAAGGTCCATGTCTCATGCAGCTTGCTAGTTAGGAGGGCTTTTTGGGCTTAGAGCAAAGAACAAAGGATGTAAAGTCATCCCAGGAACCAACTAGCCTTTGAGGTAAGAAAGGCATGCAAGGATAATCCCCCAGACAAGCTCAAGATGAGTAGTGGACCACCTGCTGATATGGTTTGAGCTTAGCCAGATGTCCTGCCCACCAAGACAAACACCCTCCCTTTAGAGTTACTCTCTGATGTTTAAATTGCCCATGTTTGTGTAACTGTGCCAATTCTTCCCCTACCCCCACTCCTTTATTATATAAACTTTTATATTTTATTTACCAATGAAGTTCTTTTCGTGGTTTTAATGTACATGTTGAATATAATAATATATGCTATGTTGGTTTGGTTTTATCAATATAAGCTTTATTATTTATTCGTGGAACCTGCTACCTTAAGATACAAATCTTTATTAAAAATTAAATTTAGATAAATATTACTTCAATTGTTTTCCCATCAGTGCTTATTAGTGTAAGAGTAGTATTAAGTATCCTTTGGTTTTCAAAGTACCTTAATGACATTTCATTTTTTGTTACTGTCAAATGATTTCAATGGTGTTCATTTTTCTTGTATTTTTATCAGTTTCTCTCCTAGTACTCTGTTCCTCCATCTTTCTCATGCACTCACTCATTCCTCATGTTTTCATCCGCACCTGACTCAAATCTACCTACAAAATTTGTTTCCCTTCCTAAGGAGATCAATAAGTTCCCCCTCCTTGAGCTCTTCATGTTTTGCTTAGGCTTGCTGTATCTGAGGATTGTAGTATTATTTTCCTTTAAAGAAAAACGAATGTTCAAATATAAATGAGTACATTCCATGTGTGTTTTCCTGTGTCTGGGTTACCTCATTCAGTATAATTTTTTCTAGTTCCATCCATTTGTCTTCAAATTTAAGGATGGTATCTTTTTTTTTCCTCACAGAATAGTGTTCCATTGTGTATATTCACCACTTTTTCTTTAGTTACTATTCAGTTGAGGGACATCTAGGTTGTTTACAATTTCTGGCCACTATGAGTATAGCTGCAATGAAGATGATTAAGGAAGTGTCCTTGTGGTAATATGGAGAGTATTCTGGGTGTATGCTCAAGATAGGTATATCTGGATCTTGAGACAAAACAGTTTCCCATAGTCTGAGGAACCATGATGTGGATTTTCATAGTGGCTGTACTAGTTTGCTCTTTTTTTTCCATTTTTTTATTAGGTATTTAGCTCATTTACATTTCCAAAGCTATACCAAAAGTCTCCCATATCCACCCACCCCCACTCCCCTACCCACCCACTCCCCCTTTTTGGCCCTGGCGTTCCCCTGTACTGGGGCATATAAAGTTTGCGTGTCCAATGGGTCTCTCTTTCCAGTGATGGACGACTAGGCCATCTTTTGATACATATGTAGCTAGAGTCAAGAGCTCCGGGGTACTGGTTAGTTCATAATGTTGTTCCACCTATAGGGTTGCAGATCCCTTTAGCTCCTTGGGTACTTTCTCTAGCTCCTCCATTGGGAGCCCTGTGATCCATCCATTAGCTGACTGTGAGCATCCACTTCTGTGTTTGCTAGGCCCCGGCATAGTCTCACAAGAGACAGCTATATCTGGGTCCTTTCGATAAAATCTTGCTAGTGTATGCAATGGTGTCAGTGTTTGGATGCTGATTATGGGGTGGATCCCTGGATATGGCAGTCTCTACATGTTCCATCCTTTCATTTCAGCTCCAAACTTTGTCTCTGTAACTCCTTCCAAGGGTGTTTTGTTCCCACTTCTAAGGAGGGGCATAGTGTCCACACTTCAGTCTTCATTTTTCTTGAGTTTCATGTGTTTAGAAAATTGTGTCTTATATCTTGGGTATCCTAGGTTTTGGGCTAATATCCACTTATCAGTGAGTACATATTGTGTGAGTTCCTTTGTGAATGTGTTACCTCACTCAGGATGATGCCCTCCAGGTCCATCCATTTGGCTAGGAATTTCATAAATTCATTCTTTTTAATAGCTGAGTAGTACTCCATTGTGTAGATGTACCACATTTTCTGTATCCATTCCTCTGTTGAGGGGCATCTGGGTTCTTATCAGCTTCTGGCTATTATAAATAAGGCTGCTATGAACATAGTGGAGCATGTGTCCTTCTTACCAGTTGGGGCATTTTCTGGATATATGCCCAGGAGAGGTATTGCTGGATCCTCCAGTAGTACTATGTCCAATTTTCTGAGGAACCGCCAGACAGATTTCCAGAGTGGTTGTACAAGCCACCAACAATGGAGGAGTGTTCCTCTTTCTCCACATCCTCGCCAGCATCGGCTGTCACCTGAAATTTTGATCTTAGCCATTCTGACTGGTGTGAGGTTGAATCTCAGGGTTGTTTTGATTTGCATTTCCTTGATGATTAAGGATGTTGAACATTTTTTCAGGTGCTTCTCTGCCATTCGGTATTCCTCAGGTGAGAATTCTTTGTTCATTTCAGAGCCCCATTTTTTAATGGGGTTATTTGATTTTCTGAAGTCCACCTTCTTGAGTTCTTTATATATATTGGATATTAGTCCCCTATCTGTTTTAGGATAGGTAAAGATCCTTTCCCAATCTGTTGGTGGTCTTTTTGTCTTATTGACGGTGTCTTTTGTCTTGCAGAATCTTTGGAATTTCATTAGTTCCCATTTGTCAAATCTCGATCTTACAGCACAAGCCATTGCTGTTCTGTTCAGGAATTTTTCCCCTGTGCCCATATCTTCAAGGCTTTTCCCGACTTTCTCCTCTATAAGTTTCAGTGTCTCTGGTTTTATGTGAAGTACTTTGATCCATTTAGATTTGACCTTAGTACAAGGAGATAAGTATGGATTGATTCGCATTCTTCCACACGATAACAAACAGTTGTGCCAGCACCAATTGTTGAAAATGCTGTCTTTCTTCCACTGGATGGTTTTAGCTCCCTTGTCGAAGATCAAGTGACCATAGGTGTGTGGGTTCATTTCTGGGTCTTCAATTCTATTCCATTGGTCTACTTGTCTGTCTCTATACCAGTACCATGCAGTTTTTACCACAATTGCTCTGTAGTAAAGCTTTAGGTTAGGCATGGTGATTCCACCAGAGGTTCTTTTATCCTTAAGAAGAGTTTTTGCTATCCTAGGTTTTTTGTTATTCCAGATGAATTTGCAAATTGCTCCTTCTAATTCATTGAAAAATCGAGTTGGAAATTTGATGGGGATTGCATTGAATCTGTAGATTGCTTTTGGCAAGATAGCCATTTTTACAATGTTCATCCTGCCAATCCATGAGCATGGGAGATCTTTCCATCTTCTGAGATTTTCTTTAATTTCTTTCTTCAGAGACTTGAAGTTTTTATCATACAGATCTTTCACTTCCTTAGTTAGAGTCACGCCGAGATATTTTATATTATTTGTGACTATTGAGAAGGGTGTTGTTTCACTAATTTCTTTCTCAGCCTGTTTATTCTTTGTGTAGAGAAAGGCCATTGACTTGTTTGAGTTAATTTTATATCCAGCTACTTCACCGAAGCTGTTTATCAGGTTTAGGAGTTCTCTGGTGGCATTTTTAGGGTCACTTATATATACTATCATATCATCTGCAAAAAGTGATATTTTTGACTTCCTCCTTTCCAATTTGTATCCCCTTGATCTCCTTTTGTTGTCGAATTGCTCTGGCTAATACTTCAAGTACTATGTTGAAAAGGTAGGGAGAAAGTGGGAAGCCTTGTCTAGTCCCTGATTTTAGTGGGATTGCTTCCAGCTTCTCTCCATTTACTTTGATGTTGGCTACTGGTTTGCAGTAGATTGTTTGTATCATGTTTAGGTATGGGCCTTGAATTCCTGATCTTTCCAGAACTTTTATCATGAATGGGTGTCAAATGCTTTTTCTGCATCTATCGAGATGATCATGTGGTTTTTGTCTTTGAGTTTGTTTATATAATGGATTACATTGATGGATTTTCATATATTAAACCATCCCTGCATCCCTGGAATAAAACCTACTTGGTCAGGATGGATGATTGCTTTAATGTGTTCTTGGATTCGGTTAGCGAAAATTTTATTGAGGATTTTTCCATCAATATTCATAAGAGAAATTGGTCTGAAGTTCTCTATCTTTGTTGGATCTTTCTGTGGTTTTGGTATTAGAGTAATAGTGGCTTCATAAAATGAGTTGGGTAGAGTACCTTCTACTTCTATCTTGTGAAAAAGTTTGTGCAGAACTGGAATTAGATCTTCTTTGAAGGTCTGATAGAACTCTGCACTAAACCCGTCTGGTACTGGGTTTTTTTGGCTGGGAGACTATTTATAACTGCTTCTATTTCTTTAGGGGATATGGGACTGTTTAGAATGTCAACTTGACCCTGTTTAGTTTCTGTTTCCATGATCTGTCCATTGGTGAAAGTGGTGTGTTGAAGTCTCCCACTATTATTGTGTGAGGTGCAATGTGTGCTTTGAGCTTTACTAAATTTTCTTTAATGAATGTGGCTGCCCTTGTATTTGGAGCATAGATATTCAGAATTGAGAGTTCCTCTTGGAGGATTTTACCTTTGATGAGAATGAAGTGCCCGTCCTTGTCTTTTTTGATGACTTTGGGTTGGAAGTCAATCTTATCAGATATTAGGATGGCTACTCTGGCTTGTTTATTCATACCATTTGCTTGGAAAATTGTTTTCCAGCCTTTTATTCTGAGGTAGTGTCTATCTTTTTCTCTGAGATGTGTCTCCTGTAAGCAGCAAAATGTTGGGTCTTGTTTGTGTAGCCAGTTTGTTAGTCTATGTCTTTTTATTGGGGAGTTGAGACCATTGATGTTAAAAGATATTAAGGAAAAGTAATTGTTGCTTCCTGTTATTTTTGTCTTTAAAGTTGGCATTCTGTTCTTGTGGCTGTCTTCTTTTAGGTTTGTTGAGGAATTACCTTCTTGTTTTTTTTAGGGCATTGTTCCCATTCTTGTATTTTTTTTTCTGTTATTATCCTTTGAAGGGCTGGATTCGTGGAGAGATAATGTGTGAATTTGATATTGTCGTGTAATACTTTGGTTTCTCCATCTATGGTAATTGAGAGTTTGGCTAGGTATAGTAGCCTGGGCTGGAATTTGTGTTCTCTTAGTGTCTGTATAACATCTGTCCAGGCTCTTCTAGCTTTCATAGTCTCTGGTGAAAAATCTGGTGTAATTCTGATAGGTTTGCCTTTGTATGTTACTTGACCTTTTTCCCTTACTGCTTTTAGTATTCTATCTTTATTTAGTGCATTTGTTGTTTTGATTATTATGTGTCGGGAGGAATTTCTTTTCTGGTCCAGTCTATTTGGAGTTATGTAGGCTTCTTGTATGTTCATAGGTATCTCTTTCTTTATATTTGGGAAGTTTTCTTCAATAATTTTGTTGAAGATGTTTGCTGGTCCTTTGAGTTGAAAATCTTCATTCTCATCCACTACTATTATCCGGAGGTTTGGTCTTCTCATTGTGTCCTGGATTTCCTGGATATTTTGAGCTAGGATCTTTTTGCATTTTCCATTTTCTTTGATTGTTGTGCCGATGTTCTCTATGGAATCTTCTGCACCTGAGATTCTCTCTTCCATCTCTTGTATTCTGTTGCTGATGCTCAAATCTATGGTTCCAGTTTTCTTTCCGAGGGTTTCTATCTCCAGTGTTGCCTCACTTTGAGTTTTCTTTATTGTGTCTACTTCCCTTTTTAGGTCTAGTATGGTTTTGTTCATTTCCATCACCTGTTTGTATGTTTTTTCCTCTTTTTCTGTAAGGACTTCTACCTGTTTGATTGTGTTTTCCTGTTTTTCTTTAAGGACTTGTAACTCTTTAGCAGTGTTCTCCTGTATTTCTTTAAGTGATTTATTAAAGTCCTTCTTGATGTCCTCTACCATCATCATGAGATATGCTTTTAAATCTAGGTCTAGGTTTTCGGGTGTGTTGGGGTGCCCTGGACTGGGCAAAGTGGGAGTGCTGGGTTCTTATGATGGTGAGTGGTCTTGGTTCCTGTTAGTAGGATTCCTACGTTTACCTTTCGCCATCTGGTAATCTCTGGAGTTAGTAGTTATAGTTGACTCTGTTTAGAGATTGTTCTTCTGGTGATTCTGTTACCGTCTATCAGCAGACCTGGGAGACAGATTCTCTCCTCTGAGTTTCAGTGTTCAGAGCTCTCTCTGCTGGCAAGCTCTCTTACAGGGAAGGTGCGCAGATATCTTGTTTTTGGACCTCCTCCTGGTCGAAGAAGAAGGCCCAAAACAGGGCCTTTCTCAGAAGCTGTGTTGCTTTGGCAGTTCCCAGAAGCTGTCAGCTTCTGTGGTGCAGACTCTCACCTGTGCAGACTAAATTCCTAAGTTCCAGGGAGTCCTGGAACCAAGATGGCAACCGCTGCTCCTGAGGCTGAGGCTGCCTCCCGAGCCAGGCAGACACCTGTCCTCTGGTCCAGACGGTGGCCGGCTGTCTGTGGCCCGCCAAGGGTGCTGCCTCAGCGGCTCTGTGCTTCCGCCTGTCCCAGAAGCTGTCCGGTTCTCTGGCTCTCTAGTTTGCTCTTCCATCAGCAATAGAGACATATTCCCCTTGTTCCAACTGATTGCCACCATCTGCTATTCCTTGTGGTTTGAACTTAGGCATTCTGATAGGTGTAAGATGGAATCACAAAGTAGTTCTAAATTGCATTTTCCTGACGGCTATAGATATTGAGAATTTTTAAGTGTTTCTTGGACACTTGATATCCTCTTGAGAATTCTCATTTTAGATAAGGTAACCCATTTTTAATTGTATTATTAGGTTTCTTAATATCTGGTTCCTTGAGTTTCTTATACATTAGCTCTCAGTCAGATTTGGGCTTGATGAAAATATTTTCCCATTCTGTGGGTTACTGTTTTGCCACTCGGTGTTTTTCTCTGCCTTACAGAATCTTTTCTGCTTCACAGGGAACCATGACAGTTTCAGTATTTTATATGATGGATTACATTTCTGATTGTTGTATGTTGAACCACCTCTGCATCTTTGGGAGGAGATGTACCTTATCATGGTGTGTGATATAATGTCTTTTTGTTTTGTGAGTATTTTATTATGAGTATATTTGCATTAATGTTCATGAGGGAAATTGTTCTGTGATATACTTTTTTTGTTAAATATTTGTGTGGTTTAGGTGTCAGGATAAATGTTGCCTCATAAAATGAACTTGGAAATATTCTGTCTGTTTATATTTTGTGAATGGATTCCAGTAGTATTGGCATTATCAGTCCTTTAGCAGTCTGATAAGAATTTGTATAATTTAAGCTTTAATGCTGTTCATTTTGTTTACAAATGCCAGTACCCTTCCATTTATGGCATAGATGCTAAAAATTAAAAGATTACCTTGGTGAAACTTTTTCTTTTGATGAATATGAAGTGTCTTTTTGTGTTTGCATTAATTTATTTTGGTTTGAAATCTCTCTCTCTCTCTCTCTCTCTCTCTCTCTCTCTCTCTGATATTAGAATGGATAAACCAAGTTGCTTCTTAGGTTCATTTGCTTATACATGTTAGATCAGGATAGTGAGAGCTCACATCATGAACTGAAAGCAGAAAGCAGAGAGAATTAATTCGTGGTAGTGAGATGGTAATTGCCCTGATATTCAGCCTGCAATAATGTACTCCTTCCTAACCCCTATTCTAAACCTGCAAGCAATATTAACCATTTGGGACCAATTGTATAAATTCTAAAGATTATGGGAAATATTTCTTACTTAAATCACAACACTACCTTCTTCTCTCAAGGTTCAGAGGTCACCATGGAGAAGATAGTTGAAAGATTGCAAGAACCAAAGGTAGTGAATGATTACAAAGAAAGTCTGTTTTCCAGAAACAATAAGGCATTTGTACATGTGAAATGATAGTGACTATAATTATATGTAGAAGACAAATTCAATATCAAGCCAGACAAAGCCCAGCATTTAGGGGTGAGATCTTTAGAACATCCCACTGCTAGCTAAGGAATTTTAACCACTTTTTATTTTTCTGGTCACAATTGGGAGATGGAAGTTAGCTTTTTTTTTTTTTTTCAGGATATGAAGGATGCACCTAATGACAGAAGAACCTCAATATGGTGGGTTAAATGAGAAATGTCTCCTATAGGCTTAGGCATTTGAATACTTTATCCTACTTTGGTGCTGGTATTTACGGAGGTGCAGTTATTTATGGTGATGCCTGAAGAAGTGTGTAATTGGAGGCAGGCATTGAGAATACTTAACACTGCTGGATTTCCAATTTAGTCCCCTTCTTTGTGCTTGTTAAAGAAGAGGGCTCAGTGTTTCCTCCTCATTCTATTCCTGACACTTGCTGACATACAATCCTACCATCATCAAGTCTTTTCTATCTGAAAGTTTATGGTCAAAATCTATTCCTTCTGTAAGGTGCCTTGGTCATGTTATTTTATCATAGCAGCTGGAAAGGAGCTAATACTTGGGTTTAACAGAAAGAACAGATAAAATATGAAGGAGACATTTACTCCTACAGGGATATGGAAGGAATAGAATGGATAAAACAGGGAGTGGATCCTAAACACCCTTGACCTAAGAATAAGAAAATTAAGTGACTTTAGTCAATAGATATTGGGCTTCTTATTAGATTCAAGGTTCACTACACAGGAGAGGAACCGTGCTCATTAATGCAAAATTGACCAAAAAGCAATAGCTCAGGGTGTGATAGGACATAGGGGAGAACCTATTGTTATTATTTTTAGCTATATGTATACAGTATCAATAAATCCCCACATAAAAACCATCATGCATATTTGGGTAATATTTAGCAGTAATATGAACCTAATTTTATTATTTGAGCAAAACATATATAAATAGAAAATGTTATATAATTTGAAATAAAAGATACATAAACAATTGCATACATTGGTTTAATAAGTAAATTGAAACTGTAAAGTTCTAATTAAACTGTACATGCTCATTCACTTATAGCTTATGTGAGGTATAGGTTTTTATGAAGTTAGTAGTGAGATTTATTATGACTTTTGCAGATATCCTTAGTTTATCTTACCTTCTTCCCTATTCCTTCTACATTAATCTTTCTCATTAGAACCTGACTCTCCAAAGTGTCTCCAGAAATTATGACAATCACAATTATCCATGCTGCCATCAGTAGCCATATTGAAACCCACATTTCATGTTGCTTCTGAAGATATTGTTAATGTCAAGGATCCCAGAAACCATCAGAATTTACAGTGAACTTCACAGTCAGTACTGTTCCCTCAGGTCATGTTGAGTTAAATGTTCTGATATATGTTTTGTTGAGGTCACATATATACTGGCAACAGACAATGTATGGCCATGATACTTTAGGCCTTTAGCAGCAATCATGTCAGTGATCCCTGCTGCATTATGGGACCACATTAATATGACAGTCTTGTACTGCATTAGAATAATTACTGATGTCAATTATGTATAATTCTGCCACATTCATGATAAGTGTTCTGCCATTTATAAACATTTTTATGTCCATTTTCATTCTGTCACTAGATAAGAGGTTTCAGTCATGGTCATACCAGCGGGATGCTGTCACCAGTAACAAGATAGAGTCTATTTTTAATATTTCTGATGGAGATAATGGTGATGACTATGATCTGTACTGCTTCTGGAGAAACTGCTGAATTCTATGGTCCATACTGATACCCAAGATCATTATGAGGTAAGTATTCTGAGCTAGCACTGGATAACAGATCAGTGGCTGAGATTCTACATATCATAAGGAATCCTGTTGATGTTCTTGATTTATCAATTTCAACCTCAATTTCAAGCAAACAATGTATTTTGATGTTTGTGGTCCTACCTGTGAGAAGCAGCTATACTGATGTCAGTGATACATTTTGGGAACAGAAATTGGGCAGGAGTCCATTATATCTATTGCTGATGGAGATGCTGATGATGGCTATGATCTGTGTTGCTGCTTGAGAATCTGATAAATTCCAAAGTCCTTACTGATGCTTGAATTCATATTGAGGTAAATTTTCCTACATGGCACTGAAGATCAGACTGATGTCTGAGATAATACCCGATACAGGAAATTCTCTTTATGTTTACTGATGAATGGATATAGCCCCAGATGTTAAAAATGAAATGTACTGTGATGCCTATGTTACTACCTGAAACCTGAAGCTATATTAAAGTCAGAGTGGCATGATAGGAATGGCAATAATGATGGAATCTATTCCCATTGATGATGGAGACCTAATCTATGGCGGTGATCTGTGTTGGTGCGATCTGGTGAATTTGACAGTCCATCCTGATTCTCAAGGTGATATTGAGGTAAGTATCTCTGAGCTAGCACTTGCAATCCAATTGATGTTTGAGATCAAACAATCCAGAGGAAATTCTGTTGGAGACTCTACTACATTCATGTTGGCCCATAGTTATCCATGTAATTTATAAGATCTATACTACTACCGAAAGAAACAGAGATGTCAAAAAAGAAATGAAACAAAACAAAATAAAAACAAAAACAAAACAAAACAAAAAACAAAAAAACAAAAAAAAAACACTATCCTGCCACTGGATGTGCATGGCCATAATATCTTCTGCACTCTTAATAGATATTAAACATAGTGTTGTATACCTGGCAACAGATACCATGACACGATGTCATTGGCAACAACTTTGTCAGTGATCACTGTGCTACTGAGAGCCATGTTAATAACAGTAATCCAAAGTGCCTACAGAAACTATGTTGATGTCAATCATCATTCAGAAACCCCATTTAAACCCATAGTACATGATGATTCTGGGGAGATTGTTAATGTCAAGGATCCCTGAGGCCAGCAACGTCCACAGAGAATTTAACAATACAGTTTTCTCAGAATATTTTTATTTTTGGGGTCTGAGATGTTATTTTGAGTAACATATATAGTGGCAACTATCACCATTGTATATCCATTAGACTTCAGGTTTCCAGCAGGTATGATGTCAGTTATCCCTGCTCCCATGTGGGACCATAATAATATGAGTGTCTCTGAATATCAATGGAAATTTACTTACATCAATTATCCATGTTCCTGTCTATTTTAGATGAAGTATACTCCCAGCCTAACCATTTTGATGTCATGATGCATCCTACCACTAGAAAAGAGGTTTCTCTACAAGGTCCTACTAGGTATCTGAAAATGTCTGAATGTGCATGATATTTCCTGGCAAAGACAAGATGGTATACCCAGATAAATTCTGCCATAGGCACCAAGGTCATGAGTGACCCTTACTGCCACTTTGGACCTTACTGCCACTTTGGACTAGATCCCAACTGCAAAGGGAAATATATTTGTGTCACTCATCAGTGAGGCTACTGGTCTCCATGTAGAGAACCAAAGTCAGTGTTGTCCTGGAAGAGCTCCTTGATATGTGAGATCTTTGAACCAGAGGAGTCTTTTCTGTAATTCATGCTCAGTAGTGCTGTCTAAATCACAATGACATAAGTGCTGTGTGCTGCTACTGGAGAGAAATTTGATGCCTGTGACCCTACCGAAAACATGAAGCTATTCTTATGAAAGTGCTGGAGCTGTGATCAGCAATCATGATGGATTCACTGTTCTTATTAGTGATGGAGACCCTGGTAAAGGCTATGATTTATCTTGATTTTGGATAACATGCTGAATTCCAAGGTCTGTACTGACACAAGAGGTCATATTGAGGTAAGTATTAAGAACTAGCACTGGAGATCCAAAGTGTCAAAGGGAATTCTGTTGATGTTCCTTATCCATGCATATAGTCACCAAAGTCAAACATATAATTTATTTTGATGCCTATGATTATACGTGTAACAAGAAGCCTTGCTGATGTCAGTGGTGCATTCTCTGGCCAGCAACTGTGCAGAAGTCCATTATTCCTGTTGGTGAGGGAGATCCTGGTGATGGCTATGATCTGTGTTGCTACTTGAGAATCTGAAAAATTCCAAGGTCCCTACTAATTAATGCTGAAGGCATACTGAGGTAAGTGTTCTTAGCTGGCAATGGAGATCAGATTGATGTCACATCCTATCTTTAACAGGAAATTCAGTTGATGTTCCTGATGCATGCATGTACTTTCTGCTGTTGATCATGTAGTATATAAAATCGCCACTGCCCCCAGAATTAGTAGTGATGTCTACTACCAATCCTGCCACTGGAGAAGAAGTTTATGCCCATAAATTTGTTTTCACCAAATTTATGCTGATGTCACATGTATATACCTGGCAATAGACACCATGGTATTTATTGCCCATAATACATACTTCCTTTGTCAACATTGTGGTCAGTGATCCATGCTGCCACTGGAACCCATGTTAAGATCAGTAAACCAAAGTGTCTGAAGAAACGTGGATAATGTTTATCATCCTTTTTAGCAGTAGCTTTCTTTTTTTTTTCATTTTTTTATTAAGTATTTTCCTCAATTACATTTCCAATGCTATCCCAAAAGTTCCCCATACCCTCCCCCCACTCCCCTACCCACCCATTCCCAGTTTTTGGCCCTGGCATTCCCCTGTCCTAGGGAATATAAAGTTTGCATGTCCAATGGGACTTTCCAGTGACGGCCGACTAGGCCATCTTTTGATACATATGCAGCTAGAGTCAAGAGCTACAGGGAACTACTTAGTTCATAATGTTGTTGCACCTACAGGGTTGCAGATCTCTATAGCTCCTTGAATACTTTCTCTAGCTCCTCCATTGGGGGCCCTGTGATCCATCCAATAGCTGACTGTGAGCATCCACTTCTGTGTTTGCTAGGCCGCAGCCTAGTCTCACAAGAGACAGCTATATCAGGTTCCTTTCAGCAAACGCTTACTAGTGTATGCATTGGTGTCATCGTTTGGAGGCACATTATGGGGTGGATCCCTGGATATGGCAGTCTCTAGATGGTCCATCCTTTCGTCTCTGCTCCAAACTTTGTCTCTGTAACTCCTTCCATGGGCGATTATTCCCAATTCTAAGAAGGAGCAAAGTGTCCACACTTTGGTCTTCATTCTTCTTCAGTTTCATGTTTTTGCAAATTGTATCTCACATCTAGGCTATACTAAGTTTCTGGGCTAATATCCACTTATCAGTGAGTACATATCATGTGAGTTCTTTTGTGATTGTGTTACCTCACTCAGGATAATGCCCTCCAGGTCCAACCATTTGCCTACCAATTTCATAAATTCATTCCTTTTAATAGCTTAGTAGTACTCCATTATATAAATGTACCAAATTTTTTGTATCCATTCCTCTATTGAGGGACATCTGGGTCCTTTCCAGCTTCTGGGTATTATAAATAATCCTGCTATGAACATAGGGGAGCATGTGTCCTTCTCACCGGTTGGAACATCTTCTGGATATATGTCCAGAAGAGGTATTGCAGGATTCTCTGGTAGTAATATGTCCAATTTTCTGAGGAACCACCAGACTGATTTCCAGAGTGGTTGTACAAGCTTGCAATCCCACCAACAATGGAGGAGTGTTCCTCTTTCTCCACATCCTTGCCAGCATCTGCTGTCACCTGAATTTTTGATCTTAGCCATTCTGACTGGTGTGAGATGGAATCTCAGGGTTGTTTTGATTTGCATTTCTCTGATGATTAAGGATGCTGAACATTTTTTCAGGTGCTTCTCAGCCATTCGGTATTCCTCAGGTGAGAATTCTTTGTTTAGCTCTGAGCCCCATTTTTTAATGGGGTTATTTGATTTTCTGAAGTCCACCTTCTTGAGTTCTTTATATATATTGGATATTAGTCCCCTATCTGATTTAGGATAGACAAAGATCCTTTCCTAATCTGTTGGTGGCCTTTTTGTCTTTTTGAAGGTGTCTTTTTCCTTGCAGAACCTTTGCAGTTTTATGAGGTCCCATTTGTCAATTCTCAATCTTACAGCACAATCCATTGCTGTTTTTCTCAGTAATTTTTCCCCTGTGCCCATATCTTCGAGGCTTTTCCCCACTTTCTCCTCTATAAGTTTCAGTGTCTCTGGTTTTATGTGGAGTTCCTTGATCCACTTAGATTTGACCTTAGTATAAGGAGATAGGAATCGATCAATTCACATTCTTCTACATGATAACCACCAGTTGTGCCAGCACCCTTTGTTGAGAATGCTGTCTTTTCTCCACTGGATGGTTTTAGCTCCCTTGTTGAAGATCAAGTGACAATAGGTTTGTGGGTTCATTTCTGGGTCTTCAATTCTATTCCATTGGTCTACTTGACTGTCACTATACCAGTACCATGCAGTTTTTATCACAATTGCTCTGTAGTGCAGCTTTAAGTCAGGCATGGTGATTCCACCAGAGGTTCTTTTATCCTTGAGAAAAGTTTTTGCTATCCTAGGTTTTTTGTTATTCCAGATGAATTTGCAGATTGCTCTTTCTAATTCGTTGAAGAATTGAGTTGGAATTTTGATGGGGGTTGCATTGAATCTGTAGATTGCTTTTGGCAAGATAGCCACTTTTACAATGTTGATCCTGCCAGTCCCAGAGCATGGGAGATCTTCCCACTTCTGAGATCTTCTTTAATTTCTTTCTTCAGAGACTTGAAGTTCTTATCATACAGATCTTTCACTTCCTTATTTAGAGTCACGCCAAGGTATTTTATATTATTTGTGACTATTCAGAAGGGTATTGTTTCCCTAATTTCTTCCTCAGACTGTTTATTCTTTGTGTAGAGAAAGGCCATTTACTTGTTTGAGTTAATTTTATATCTAGCTACTTCACCGAAGCCGTTTTTCAGATTTAGAAGTTCTCTGGTGGAATTTTTAGGGTCACTTATATATACTATCCTATCATCTTCAAAAAGTGACATTTTGACTTCATCTTTTCCAATTTGTATCCCCTTGATCTCCTTTTGCTGTCGAATTGCTCTGGCTAGGACTAAAAGTACCATGTTGAATAGGTATGGGGAGAGTGGACAGCCTTGTCTAGTTCCTTATTTTAGTGGGATTGGTTCAAGCTTCTCACCATTTACTTTGATGATGGCTACTGGTTTGCTAGATTGCTCTTCTCATGGTTAGGTATGGGCCTTGAATTCCTGACCTTTCCAAGGCTTTTATCATGAATGGGTGTTGAATATTGTCGAATGTTTTTTCCAAATCTAAGGAGATTATCATGTGTTTTTTTGTCTTCGAGTTTGTTTATATAATGGATTACATTGATGGATTTCCGTAAATTAAACCATCCCTGCATCCCTGGAATAAAACCTACTTGGTCAGGATGGATGATTGCTTTAATATGTTCTTGGATTCGGTTAGCAAGAATTTTATTGAGTATTGTTGCATCGATATTCATAAAGCGAATTGGTCTGAAGTTCTCTATCTTTGTTGGATCTTTCTGTGGTTTAGGTATCAGAGTAAATGTGGCTTCATAGAATGAGTTGGGTAAAGTTCCTTCTACTTCTATTTTGTGGAATAGTTTGTGCAGAACTGGAATTAGATCTTCTTTGAAGGTCTGGTAGAACTCTGCACTAAACCCATCTGGTCTTGGGCTTTTTTTTTGTTTTTGTTTTTTTTTTGTTTTTTTGTTTTTTTTGTTTTTTGGCTGGGAGACTATTAATGACGGCTTCGATTTCTTTAGGGGATATAGGACTGTTTAGATCATAAAATTGATCCTGATTTAACTTTGGTACCTGGTATCTGTCTAGAAATTTGTCCATTTCATCCAGGTTTTCCAGTTTTGTTGAGTATAGCCTTTTGTAGAAGGATCTGATGGTGTTTTGGATTTCTTCAGGATTTGTTGTTATGTCTTTCTTTTCATTTCTGACTTTGATAATTAGGATGATGTCCCTCTGCCCTCTAGTGAGACTTGCTAAGGGTTTATCTATCTTGTTGATTTTCTCAAAGAACCAACTCCTTGTTTGGTTAATTCTTTTAATAGTTCTTCTTGTTTCCACTTGGTTGATTTAGCCCCTGAGTTTGATACTTCCTGCTGTCTACTACTCTTGGGTAAATTTACTTTCTTTTTTTCTAGAGCTTTTAGATGTGTTGTCAAGCTGCCAGTGTGTGCTCTCTCCAATTTATTTTTGGAGGCACTTAGAGCTATGAGTTTCCCTCTTAGAAATGCTTTCATTGTGTCTCATAGGTTTGGGTATGTTGTGGCTTCATTTTCATTGAACTCTAAAAAGTCTTTAATTTATTTCTTTATTCCTACCTTGACCTAGGTATCATTGAGAAGTGTGTTATTCAGTTTCCACGTGAATGTTGGCTTTCCATTATTTATGTTGTTACTGAAGATCAGCCTTAGTCCATGGTGGTCTGATAGGATGCATGGCACATTTTCAATATTTTTGTATCTGTTGAGGCCTCTTTTATGACCAATTATATGGTCAATTTTGGAGAAGGTCCCGTGAGGTGCTGAGAAGAAGATATATCCTTTTGTTTTAGAATAAAATGTTCTGTAGATATCTGTTAAGTCCATTTGTTTCATAACTTCTATTATTTTCACTGTGTCCCTGTTTAGTTTCTGTTTCCACGATCTGTCCATTGATGAAAGTGGTGTGTTGAAGTCTCCCACAATTACTGTGTGAGGTGCAATGTGTGCTTTGAGCTTTACTAAAGTGTCTTTAATGAATGTGGCTGCCCTTGCATTTGGAGCATAGATATTCAGAATTGAGAGTTCTTCTTGGAGGATTTTAACTTTGGTGAGTATGATGTGTCCCTCCTTGTCTTTTTTGATAACTTTTGGTTGGAAGTAGATTTTATTCGATACCAGAATGGCTACTCCAGCTTGTTTCTTCAGGCCATTTGCTTGCAAAATTGTTTTACAGCCTTTCACTCTGAGGTAGTGTCTGTCTTTTTCCCTGAGATGGGTTTCCTGTAAGGAGAAGAATGTTGGGTCCTGTTTGTGTAGCCAGTCTGTTAGTCTATGTCTTTTTATTGGGGAATTAAGTCCATTGATATTAAGAGATATTAAGGAAAAGTAATTGTTGCTTCCTTTTACTTTTGTTGTTAGAGTTGACATTCTGTTCCTGTGGCAGTCTTCTTTTTGGTTTGTTGAGGGATTAATTTCTTGCTTTTTCTAGGGTCTGATTTCTGTCCTTGTATTTTTGTTGTTGTTGTTGTTGTTGTTTTCTGTTATTATTCTTTGAAGTGCTGGATTCGTTGAAAGATAATGTATGAATTTGGTTTTGTCCTGGAATAGTTTGGTTTCTCCATCTATGGTAATTGAGAGTTTGGCCACGTATAGTAGCCTTGGCTGGCATTTGTGTTCTCTTAGTGTCTATATAACATCTGTCCACGCCCTTCTGGCTTTCATAGACTCTGGTGAAAAGTATGGTGTAATTCTGATAGGCCTGCTTTATATGTTATTTGACCTTTCTCGCTTACTGCTTTTAATATTCTATCTTTATTTAGTGCATTTGTTGTTCTGATTATTATGTGTGGGGAGGAATTTCTTTTCTGGTCCAGTCTACTTGGTGTTCTGTAGGCTTCTTGTATGATCATGGGCATCTCTTTCTTAAGGTTTGGGAAGTTTTCTTCTATTATTTTCTTGAAGATATTTGCTGGCCCTTTAAGTTGAAAATCTTTGTTCTCATCAACTCCTATTATCCATAGGATTGGTCTTCTCATTGTGTCCTGTATTTCCTGGATGTTTTGAGTTAGGATCCCTTTGCATTTTGTATTTTCTTTGATTGTTGTGTCGATGTTCTCTATGGAATCTTCTGCACCTGAGATTCTCTCTTCCATCTCTTGTATTCTGTTGCTGATGCTGGCATCTATGGTTCCAGATTTCTTTCCTAGGGTTTCTATCTCCAGCGTTGAGTCACTTTGGGTTTTCTTTATTGTGTCTACTTCCCTTTTTAGGTCTAGTATGGTTTTATTCATTTCTATCACCTTTTTGGATGTGTTTTCCTGTTTTTCTATAAGGACTTGTACCTGTTTGTGTTTTCCTGTTTTTCTTTAAGGACTTGTAACTCTTTAGCAGTGCTCTCCTGTATTTCTTTAAGTGAGTTATTAAAGTCCTTCTTGATGTCCTCTACCATCATCATGACATATGCTTTTAAATCTGGGTCTAGATTTTCAGTTGTGTTGTGGTGCCCAGGACTAGGTGGGGTGGGAGTGCTGCGTTCTGATGATGGTGAGTGGTCTTGATTTCTGTTAGTAGGATTCTTACGTTTGCCTTTCTCCATCTGGTAACCTCTGAGGCTAGCTGTTATAGTTGTCTCTGTTTAGAGCTTGTTCCTCAGGTGACTCTGTTAGCCTCTATCAGCAGACCTGGAAGGCTAGCTCTCTCCTCAGTTTCAGTGGTTAGAGTATTCTCTGCAGGCAAGCTCTCTTCTTGCAGGGAAAGTGCCCAGATATCTGGTGTTCGAACATGCCTCCTGACAGAAGTTGTTATCTACTCACCAGAGGTCTTAAGATCCCTTGTAGGGTCCTGTGTGGACCTTGGGGGTCTCCAGATACTCTGCGCACAAGGAACCCCAGTGCTGGTGTGGACCAGAAGGGACTTGTGACCCTGATTTGCCAGTTTTTCTGCTTCCCTAATTAAGGCAGTCTCAGATCCCGCACGATTGGATTGGAGCAGATGCTGTGTTCCACTCACCAGAGGACTTAAGATCCCGTGGGGGACACTGTGGGGGTCCTTGCAGGTGTCCGGAGACACTGTGAGCAAGGTACCCCGGTGCTGGTATGGACAAGAAGGGAATTGTGACCCTGATGAGGCTGGTTTTTCTGCTTCCCTAATTAAGGCAGTCACATGTCCCACGTGATTGGATTGGAGTAGATGGTTTGTTCCCCTCATCACAGGTCTTAAGATCCCATGGGGGATCCTGTGGGAGTCCTTGCACGTGTCCAGAGACTCTGTGGGCAAGGAACCCCAGTGCTGGAGTGGACCAGCAGGGCCACCATTAGCTTTCTTGAAACATATAACCTATGTTGCTTCTGGAGGTATTGTTAATGCTAAGGGTCCCTGAGACCATCAGAAAAATGTGAAGTTCAAGTACAATAGTGTTGCCTATTGTCATGTTGAATTACATATTCTAGCATATGTTATGTTGAAAACATATCAATTGTGGTACCAGACATCGGTATATGTTCATGTTACTTCAGGCCTCCAGCATTCATGCCAGTAATACCTGATGCCATTTGGGACAATATTGATATGAGGGTGTCCAACAGTCAATGGAATTATTACAGATGTATGTTATCCATTTTTCTGCTCAATTTGTGCGAAGATTCTTACCATCTATAACAATTGTGATGTCACTATGCATCCTGCCTCTTGAATTACCTTGATGTCTCTGATTCTTCTTGGCAACAAACTTCACTTTGTATGCCAGATGCCTGTTGTCATAGGCATCCAGGTCAGGGGTGAATCTTACTCCCACTTTAGACTAATTAATGACATCAGAGACCTCAAAGCAAAGTGAATCTGGCTCCCACTTTAGACTAATTAATGACACCAGAGACCCCAAAGCAAAGTGAAGCTTGCTCTTACTTTGGACTAATTAATGACATCAGAGATCCCAAAGGCCATATAGTCATTCATCCATGATGTCACTGGTAACCATGTTGAGATTTATAGTCAGAGTTTGTAGCAGGAATGGTGTAGCAACATGTGTTATCTTTGAAGAGGTCCATGACATCTGAGATGCCCAATCATAAATGTCTATTGTGAACATCATTGTCAGTACTGCTGCCTAAGTTTATAATGACAAAAGAGCTGTGTACTGTTATTGAAGTTCCCTTTGATGTCAGTGATCACATCTGAATGCTGAAGCTATGCTGATATCATTGCTGTTTGCTGTGATAAGCAAGCATAATAGAATCTATTACATAAATTTCCTATTACTAATGGAGACCCTGGTAATGGTTATGAGCAGTGTTGCTTCTGGAGAAACTGCTGAATGCCAAGGTAAATGCTGATACATAATGCCATATTGAGGTAAGTGTTGTTATCTGACACTGGATAGAAAATTGATGTCTGAGATCCTACCCACCACAGGAAGTTCTGTTGATGTCCCTGATGCATTCATGTAGCTCCTGATGTGAAACATGTATGGTATTTTCATTATTATGATACTACCTGTTACCAAAAAAAAAAAAAAAAAAAAAAACAAAAAACAAAACTATGTTGATACCAGCAATTTTGATGGAGTCCAAGTTTGATTTTATTCCTATTGCTAATGGAAACCCTAGTGGTGGCTATGATCTGTGCTACTGCTTGAAAATATAATGAACCTCAAGGTCCACAATAATGCCCAAGTTTATTTTGAGGGAAGTATTCTTATCTGGTTCTGGAGATCAGATTAAAATCTGGAAACCTACCTGCAACAGGATCATCAATTGGTATTTCTCATGTATGTGTAGCTCACAATATCTAACATGTGATAAATATTGATACTTGTGATCCTGCTGGATACCTGAAGCTATTTTGAAGTCAGTGATGCAGCTATGACCAGCAATCATGATGGGGTCTTTTATTCCTGTTGCTAATTGAGACCCTGGTGATGGCTATGATCTGTGTTGTTTCTTGAGATCCTGATGAATTCAAAGGCCCATAGTGAAATGATAGGTTATATTGAGGTAAGTGTTCTCAATAATGGAGATCAGATTGATATCTAAGATCCTAACAGCCACAACAAATTCTGTTGATTTCACTGATACATGAATACATTGCATGATGTTGACTAAGTAATGTGCAAGATCCTTACTGCCACCTGAAATAATGTGGATATCAGTGATTTATCCTGCAACTAAATGAGGCAATTATGATAATGATTTATTCTTCTCTGTGATTTGAGGTTGATATCATTAATATATAACTGTCTACACACCCCATGGGATTGCCCTAGGTCCATGCTACCATTTGCAACCTGGTTGCCAGTGATCCCTGCTGTCCCTGGTTACCATGTTAATATCACTATTACATAGTTCCTGTAGAAACTATGGTGATATCAATCATCCATTCTGCCTCAAGTAGCCATGTTTAAACCCAAAGTTCATGATGCTTCTTGGATTATTGTTAATGTCAAGGATCCCTGAAGCTAGCAGAGACTTAGGTGAAATTTTAGATAAATTCTGCTGTGTCACATCATGTTGAATTACATGTTCAGAGATATATTATGTGGAGGTCACATATAGTGTGGCAATGGACACTGTTGCTTGTTACATATACTTCAAGCATCCATCATCCATGGCAGTGATACCTTCTGCCTTATGGGACCACATTAATATCACTGTCTCCTACTGCCAATGGAATCATTGTTGATGTCTGTTATCAATGCTTCTGTCAAATTTATGTCAAGTATCCTGCTACCTGTAAACATTTTGATATCATGATTCAAAGTGCCACTAGGGGAGTTTCTTTACATGTTCATATCTACATTTGAAACTCTCTTGATATCCCTGGAAACTGATACAATGGTATATTTCAGATTCCTACTCACACAGGCAACCAGGCAGTGAGTGATCACTACTAACACTTTGGAACAAATTGATATCAGTGCTCCCAAATGCTAGGGAAACTGGCCAAGGGAATTGGGAAATTGATGTCACTCATCCATGCTGCCACTGGTAACCATGTTGAGATCCTCATTCAGTGTCTTTGAAGATGTCGTGATGTCTATGATAAATCAACAAGAATAATGTGTTCTGAAGTTCATTGTCAGTACTGGTGCCTAAGGTAATAATGATATAAGTGCTGTGTGCTGCTACTGGACACATGTTTGATGCCACTGAACATATTTGCAACCTGAAGCTATGTTGAGGTCATTGTTGTATTCTGCAACCAGAAATCATGATGAACTCAATTCTTATTGCTTATGGAAACCTTGGTGATGTCTATGATCTGTGCTTTTTCTAGAGAACATACTGAATTCCAAAATTCATACTGACACTTGGTGTCATGTTGAGGTAAGTGCTCTTATGTAGCACTGGAGATCAGATTGACGCCTGAGATCCAACCTACCACAGGTAATTTTGTTGATGTCCCTGATACTTTCATGGAGCACCTGCTATCATCCATGAAATGTACAATATTCTTACTACCACCAAAAGAGGTAGTGATGTCAGTGATCTATCTTGTTCCTGGAAAAGCGTTTTATGACCCTAATTTCTTTATGCCCTCTGAATCAATGCTGATGTCACTAATATATACCTGGCAACAGACCCCATGGTATTGTCTGAGAATATTGTGGGCAATGGCAAAATTATTGTCAGTGATCCTAGTTGACACTGGAACCATGTTGACTTCACTAATGCACAGGTGCCACAGAAATGTGGATGATGTGAATCATGCATCCTGCCTCTAGTAGCCATGTTGAAATCCATTGTCTGTGTTGCTCCTGAAGGGATTGTAAATGTGAAAAATCCCTGAGACCGTCAGAATCTTCAATGAAGTTCAGTCAATAATGCTATCTTAGGTCATGTGGAGTTACATGTTCTGAGGTATGATATGATGATATATATATATATGTGTGTGTGTGTGTGTGTGTGTGTGTGTGTGTGTGTGTGTGTAGTGGCATCAGATACCACTGTATGTCCATGATACTTCAGGCCTCTAGCAGAAAATATGTCAGTGGTCCCTGATGACTCTTCTGCCCAAATTATAACTTTCATTAACTGAAAATGGAATTACTACTGATGACTGTTATCTATTCTTCTGTATAAAATCTCAGAAGTATCTTGCCATCCATAAGCAATTTGATGTAACAATGCACCTGGCAATTGGAAAAGAGATTTGTTTGCATGAAACCCTCTGAAAGTATTTTTATGTCCCTTGTACTTACTGGCAATGGATACTATGTTATATCAGAGATCCCTGCTGCCATAGACAAACAGATTAGGAGTGTTTTCTACTCCCACTTTGGACAATATTGAAGATATCTGTGATCCTGACTACCAAGGAAAATATATTGGCATTACTGATTCATGCTGTCACTGGTAACTATTTTGACACCCATAGTCTGTGTGGTCATTGAAAAGCTACATGATGTCTATGATAAATCAACCATAAGAATCTGTTGTAAAGTCCATGGTAATTATTGCTGCCTAAGTTCATAATGAGGTAAGTGCTGTTCGCTGTTACTGGAGACTATTTTGATGCCTGTAATCCTAACTGAAACCTGAAAATACCTTGATGTGAGTGCTGCATGCTGTGACCAGCAATAATGATGGAGTCCATTTATTTTTCTATTGCTGATGAAAAACCTGGTGATGGCCATGATCTCTCCTGTTGTTTGAGAACGTTCTGACTTACAAGGTTCATGTTAATGGTAGAGGTCATATTGAGGTAAGTGTTCTGAGGTGACACAGTAGATCAGATTGATGTCTGAGATTCTATCTTCCATAAGAAATTCTGTTGATCTTCCTGCCTGCTATCAACCATGTAATGTACATGGTTGTTACTGCCCCTGGAATTGCGCTGTCAAGATAAATATTGCCACCTGATAAGAGGTTTATGATCATAATTTTTCTTCCCTTTTAATCTATGCTAATGCCATTGACATATAAATGGCAATAGATTCCATGGTATGGCCTTTGTTACTTGCTGTCATTGGCCAACTTGTCATTAGTGATCTCTGCTACCACTGAGAACTATATTAATGTCACTCACTCAAAGTGCCTACAGAAAATATGATGATATCCTTTATGCTGCCATCAGTGGCCTTGATTAAACCCACAGTCCATGATGCTTCTGATGAGATTGTTAATGTCCAGGATCTATGAGACCATCTGAACATAAGGTGAAAATTTAGGTCATACTGTTCCTCCATGTCATGTTCAGTTTCATATTCTGTTACACTGAGGACACATAATGACAAAAGATACCATTTTTATATTCATGACATTTCAGGCCTCAAGCAGCAGTGATCACAATAATCTCTGCTAACTTATGGGGCAACATAAATATAAGCGTCTCCAACTGCCTATAGAATCTCTACTGATATCAGTTATCCAAATTTTTCTGCTGTTATTTATGAGAAGTATGCTTTCAGCTGCAACAATTTTTACATCAAAGATCCATCCTGCCATCAGAGAAGAAGATTCTGTACATAGTTATTCATGCCCTCTTAAATATTTTGATGGCCTTGCTACTTCCTGACATCAAACAAGGTGGTATATACCAGTTCTAAGCTGCCACTGGCAACCAGGTCCTGAGGAATTCTTACTGCCTCTTTGGAACAGGTAATGACATCAGAGATCCCAACTTCCCAATTGCCAAGTTAAAAGTATTGACATTACTTATCGATAAAGCATCTGGTAAACATGTTGAGATTCAGAGACAGTCTTGACTTTGAAGAGTCTGACTTTGAATACTGTACTGTTTATGATCCTTTAGTCAAAGAGTCGATTGTAAAGTTCATGATCACTATTGCTGCCTAATGTCATAATGAGGTAAGTGCTGTGTGCTGCTACTGGAGATACTTTCGAAACCTGGAATGGTATTTGAAACCTGAAACTATGTTGATTTGGGTAATGAATGGTTTGACCAGCAATCATGATGGATTCCATTGTTTCTATTACTGAAGGTGATGGAGACCATGATCATAAGGATGATCTCTGCTGCTGTTTAAGGTAATTCCATATTTTATGGTCCATACTGACACTGGATATCATATTGAGGTACAGGATCTGAGGTGCAATGGAGATCACATTGATATCTGAGATCCTATTGGCCACAGGAAATTCTGTTGATATCCCTGATATATGCATGTAGCCCCTGCTCTGGACCATGAGTTCACTAATATATACATCATGGGAAGACAAATCGTTCTATGTCTATACTCTTTGATACCACAAGCAACAATGTTGTCATTGATCCTTTCTCCCATTTAGGGCCACATTAATATGAGTGATTCCAACTGTCATTGGAATCTATACTGATGTCAGTGATATATGCTTCTCTCACCTGTGGGAATGGCTTTTATGAGATATATATATACTCTTAGCTGTGATAATTTTGAAGTCAATGCTCCATTCTGACACTATAGATGTGATTTCTGTTCATGGTTCTCCCTGCTCTCTGAAAGAATCACGATGTTCTGATTCTTCCTGGCAATAGACGCCATGGTATATCCAAGAACTTTGATGCCACAGGCAACCAGGATGTTAATGATACCTACTGACAGTTTGGACCAGATTGTGATACCAATTGTCCTATTTGCTAAGATAAATATGTTGATTTTACTCTCCCATTGTACCATTTGTAACCACTTGTGCTGACTCTGATGATCTTGGTAATGTCTATGATCACTGTGGACAAAAGCATCAATTATGAAATGCATGGTCAGAACTTCTGCCCAAGATCCCAATGAGGTTAGTAGTGTGTTTTCCTATAGGAAACTTGTTTTAAGCCTCTGATGTGACTTACAACCTGAACCTATGTTGCTGTCACTGCTATATGCTGAACCCAGGAAACATGATTGTATCCATAGTTTCTATTCCTTGGAAGAACCTATTAATGTCAATGATCTGTTTTGCTGCATGAGAACAGACTGAATTCCAAGGTTCATATTGATGTACAAAGTTATACATTGAGGTGAATGTTCTGAGCTGGCATTGGGGATAAGCTTGATGTCTGAGAGCTTACCTGCTGCTGAAAACTGTGCTGATATATCTGATACATGAATGTATTTTCTTTTGTAGAACTTGTTGTGGGTAATATCCTTGCTGCTGCAAGAAGATATTTGATGTAATTGATCCCTCCTGCCACCAGAGAAAAGATTTATGTCCATAATTGAATCTTTTCAATATCAGTGATACACTTGTCAGCAGATACCATACTATATCTACAATTCTTACCCCCAATAGCAAACATCATATTAGAGATTTGTGCTGCCACTTTGGACCATGATGATATCAGTGATTCCCAACTACCTATAGTAAAATTATGATGATAGCCATCCATATTGCTGCATGTAACTCTGTTCATATCTATAGACAGTGCTGCCTCTGAAGATCTTGCTAAAATCTATTATCCCTACTGCTAGAAGACTCTGTCTTGAAATTTTTGGTAAATACTCTTGCCTAAGTCATGTTTACTTAAGTGTACTGTGTTACAATCAGTTATGATTTTCATGCCTGTGACCTGACTGCCTACTGACATCAGTAATCACGACAGTGATTATTGTTCCTCTCAAGATATTATGGGGCACAGGAATCTATGAAATGTCCATGATTTATGCATATAGCCCCTCCTGGTTTTTTTAATAATTTATACGCTCTTTACTGCAACCAGAAGAACTGATCACAGTATCATTGATCCATCCTGGCAATGGAGAAGACACTTATGTTAATACTATTCCCAGGTTCTGAATCTATGCTAATGTCAAAGATACACCTGGAAACAGTAACCATTTTTTATTTCCCCCAAGATCTATGCTACCACAGGCAACCTTGATTTCAGTGACCCCTGTTGCAAATGAGTACCATATTATAATCAATAATTCAAAGTGCTGTCAGAAAGTATTTTGATATCCATAACCAATGATGGAACAAGCATCTATATTGAAATGTATGGTCTGTGTTGCTTCTGATGGAATTGTTTATATCAAGGAGCCCTGTGGCCACCAGAGTATATTCTGAACTTTAAGGTCAATACTGCTGCTTGAGGTCATGTTGTGAAGTGTTCTAAGATATGTTATATTGATTTCATTGATATAATTTGGGAAAAGATACCATTGTTGTATATCCACAATCCTTGATACCAGGATCATCCAGGATCATCCAGGATGTACATGTTCTCTGCTGCCACTTGGAACATTAATACAAGCTACTCCAAATGCCACCAAAATATATACTGATATCATCAATCCACACTTCTGCCAACTGACACCATGTTATGTATATGATGTGTACTGCCAGCTCTAACCAATTTGATGTCAAAGGTCTATCCTCCCACTAGAGTGGACATTACTGTCTATGGTCTTATATGTCCTCTGAAACTGTGTACATGCCAATGATACCTCCTGGCAACAAACAACATGGTTCATCTCAGATGATGGCTGCCATTAGCCACAAGAAGATGAGGGATACTTGCTGTCAGTTTGGACCCTATTGATTATATCATTGATCTCAGTTGCATAGGAAAATATCTTGATGTCACTTAATCCTGCTGCCTTTGTTAACCATGTTGATATCCCTAGTCAGTTTTTGCTCTCAAGAGCTTGGTGATGTCTGTGAGCCCTACTGCCAGAAGAATCTATCTTGAAGTTCATGGACAGTACTGCTACCTACTTCATGTGGAGTGTTCTGACTTCCACCTCAGATATGTGTGTGTTCCTACTTACAATGGAAAGCTATACTAATATTAATAATACTTGATTTTACCAGCAAAAAAGATGGTATACATAGGTATTATTGAGATCCTGCCTGACACAAGTAACTATAGTGAATTCCTTGATGCATGTATGCAGCCCTCAATGCAGATCATATTAATTAAATACCCTTTTTGACACAAGATTCGCAATTGATGTCAATGATCCATCCTGCCACTGGAGAAGAAATTTATTTGCATGATCTCTTCTTCCCTCTGAGTCTACGATAATATCACTGATTTTTCTTGCAATAAACATCATGGAATCTATACTGATGTTGGACCTGCACTCTGCAACAAATGTGTACGAGCTCCAGCTTCAGCCTGTGTATGCTCCTTGGTTGCTAGTTCAGTATCTGAGAGCCTCAGTGATCCAAGTTGTTTGATTGTGTTGGTATTCCTTTGGAGCTCTTATCCCCCTTGGGGCCCTCAATTTTCTCCCCAACTCTACCATAAGAGACCCAACTCCATTCAATATTTGGCTGTGGATGTCTGTGTCTGTCTGAGTCAGCTGCTGAGTAGAGCCTCCTAGAGGTCAACATGCTTCTGTCTGCAGTCCTATCACTGTATCATTAATGCTGTCAGGGATTATTTGTTGCCCATGGGATGGGTCACTAGTTTGGCCAGTTATTGATTTGCCATTGCATTAGTGTTTTTTCTATCCTTTGTCAATGTATTTCTCATAGACAGAATAAAATTTAGGTCCAAAGTTTGAAGATGTGTTGGTGTGACGATAGCTTCACTGGAGTTCCTACATAGACACAAGATGTGGACCATTCAGATTCCATAGCACAATATTGTAAGTCACAGTTAAGATCATCGACATTGATATTTGAGTGCCTTCCCTTTCCCAGGTCTCAGTCTCATCCTCAACATGCCACACCCCTACACTCTATACCCCTGCAAATTTCAGTTTTCCTTATTTCTCATGGTCATCTAGACATCTACCCTGCCCCTACCCACACTGGATTCTGAACACTGCCATGTCATTACCCATTCTTTCTCTCACTCACTTAATTTTGCCAATCTGCTGCCCATGATTTTTTAAAGTGAGATTCAAGCATCCTCACATTGTCCTTTCTTCTTGTTTAGCTTCCTTGGGTCTGTGGAGCACAGCAAGTTTATCCTGTATTTTAAGACTAATTTCAACTTATAAGTGACTACATGCCATACATGTCCTTTGGGGTCTGGGTTAACTAGCTCAGGATGATAGTCTCCATTCCATCTATTTTCCTACAAAATCCATGATGTGTTTGTTTTTAATAGCTCTATAGTACTCCACTGTGTAGATGTGTCACATTTTCTTTATCCATCTGTCAGTTGAAGGACATCTAGGCTGTTTCCAGTTTCTGGCTATTATGAATAAAGCTATGGACATGGTTGAGCAAGTGTCCTTTTCGGGACAGTGGAATATCTTTTGGGTATATGCACAGGAGTGGTATAGCTGGCTCTTGAATAGAACTTAAATAGAATATTTACAGTTTTCTACGAAACACCAAATAGATTTCCAAAATTGATGCAGAAGTTTGCAGTTCCACCAGCAATTGAGGTTTGTTCCCCTTGATCCACATCCTAACTAACATGCATTACCACTTAAATTTGTGATGTTAGCCAATATGACTATAGTATGACAGAATCTCAGAGATGTTTTGATTTGCATTTCCCTAATGACAAAGCACATTGAACATTCCTTTAAGTGCTTCTTGGCCATTCAAGATTCTTCTGCTGTGAATTATCTGTACCTAATTTTTCACCTAGGTTATTTGGTGTTTTAGAGGTTAACTTCTTGAGTTTTTGATAAATTTTGTACATTAGTCCTCTATGGGATGTCTGTTAAGTGAAAAATTTTCATAATGTGTAGGTTGCTGATTTGTACTATGGGCTATGTCCTTTGGTTTACAGAAGCTTTCCAGTTTCATGAGGTCCCATTTATCAGTTCTTGATCTTAGAGCATGAAGTATTAGTGTTCTGTTCAGGAACTTGTTTCCTGTACCAATGTGTTGAACCTATTTCCTACTATCTCTTCTATGAAATTTAGTGTATATGATTTATGTTGAGGTCTTTGGTCCATTTGGACTTCAGGTGTGTGCATGATAGATATGGATCTATTTGCATTCTTCTATATGCAAACATCCAGTTAGACCAGCAATACTTGTTGAAGATGCCTCCTTTTTCCATGTATTGTTTTATCTTCTTTGTCAAAAAGAAAATGTCCATACGTTTGTGGGGCCATCTCAGGATCGTCCATTCAATTTAATTGATCCACCAGTTTGTTCCTATAGTAATAGAATGCAGCTTTGAATATTATTTCTCTGTATTATAAATCAAGGACAGGTATGGTGGTACCTCTGGAAGTTCTTTTATTGGTTAAGATTGTTTTAGCTATCCTGTTTTTTTTGTTTTTTTATCTGTATGAATCTTAGAATTGTTCTTTCAATGTCTGGAAAAATTGTGTTAGAATTTTGATAAGGATTGCATTAAATCTATAAATTGCTTTTGGTCAGATGATCATTTTCAATATGTTAGTCCTACTGCCCCATGAGCATTGAAGATCTTTCCATTTCTGATATGTTCATCAGTTTCTTTCTTCAGAGAATTGAAGTTCTTCTCATTTAAGTCCTTATACATGCTTGATTAGAGTTACACAAAGATATTTTATATTGTTCGTGTCTATTGTAAAGAGTTGATTTCCTAATTTATTTGTTGTCCCATTTATCATTTATCAAAGGAGGGCAGGCTATGTATTATTTTCTAAATAACTTTATATTCAGCTGTTTTGCTGGAGGTGTTTATCAGCTTGCTTATGTTTACTATAATATCATCTGCAAATAGTGATACATTGACCTCTTCCTTTCTACTTTGTATCTCTGTGAACTCCATCAGTTAACTTATTGCTCTGGGTAGAACGTTTAATACTATATTAAATAAATAGTGAGAGAGTGGAGTGCATTCACTTGTCTCCAATTTAGTGGAACTGTTTTAAGTTTCTCTACATTTAATTTTATGTTGTTGATTGGCTTTCCATATACTGCTTTGATTATGTTTATGTATGTGCCTTATATCCCTGATCTCAAACTTTTGACATGAAGGGGTGGTGAATTTTTTTGAAAGCCTTTTCATCATATTATGAGATGATCATGTGAATATTTTCTTTCAATTTGTTGATATGGTGGATTATGTGGATTGGTTTTCATATATTGAGCCATCCCCACATCCCTGGGATGAAGCCTACTTGATCATCATGGATGATAGTCTTGATGTATTTCTGAATGGAGTCAAAGTTGCACTTAAAGAAATGTTCAAAGTTCTTAGTTATATGGGACTGCAAATCAAAACAACCCTAAGATTCCACCCTAAACCAAACAGAATGCCTAAGAACAAGAGCTCATGTGACAGCACATGATGGTGAGTATGTAGAACCCGAGGAACACTCCCTTACTGCTGGTGGATTGCAGGTTGGTACAACCACTATGGGAAACAATCTGGCTATTCTTCAGAAAATTGGAATATAGTTCTACCTGAAGAATCAGCTCGACTAATTTGGGCATATATCCAAAATATGCCCCAACATTCCAAAGGTCCATGTGCTCCACTATGTTCATAGTAGCCTTACATGTAATAACTGGAAACAACCCAGATGTCCCTCAATAGAAGAGTAGAGACAGAAAATGTGGTTTCTTTACATAATGGAATATTATTCAGCTATTAAGAATGAGGAAATCATGAGTTTTTCAGGCAAATGGTTAGAACTGGAAATTATCATCATGAGTTAAGTATCTCAGACCCAAAAGGACATTCATAGTATGTGCTCACGAGTAAGTGGATATTAGCCAAAAAGTACAGAATACCTAGGATACAACCTACTGAACTTAAGAGATTTAACAACAGAAAGGCACAAGTGAGGATACTTCAGTAACATTTGAGGGTGAAGAAAATAATCATAGGAGTCAGGGGGAAGGAGGAACCTGGGTGTGAGTGGGGAGATGGAACAGAAATGGGAAGAGGATCAGTTAGTTGGGACAGGAAAGAAGCCCAGAGTGGTAGAAGAATGAGTGGAAATATGCAGGTTTCAGGTTGGGGTTGAGGTACCATGGACCTCTAGAAAGTACCATGGACCTTGGAGTTAAGACTCTCAGGAATTATTGATATGCTCAACAGTGGGGAAAGGGAACTTAAATAGCATCCACCTCCAGTAGATAGACAGGGCTTCAGATAGTGGAATGCGGTTACCAAAACAAAGTTAAAATTTCTGACCCAGAATTGTTCCTGTGTAAAAGTACAAAAATGGAGAAGAGATGAAGGGAAAGGTGACCCTAAAAATTCCACCAGAGAATTCCTGAACCTGATAAATGGCTTCAGTACAGTAGCTGGATATAAAATTAACTCAAACAAATTAGTGGCCTTTCTCTACTCAAAGGCTAAACAGGCTGATAAAGAAATTAGTGAAACAACAGCCTTCACAACATCTTCACTTCTGTATTAGTCAGGGTTCTCTAGAGTCACAGAACTTATGGACAGTCTCTAGATAGTAAAGGAATTTATTGATGACTTACAGTCGGCAGCCCAATTCCCAACAATGGTTCAGTCGCAGCTGTGAATGGAAGTCCAAGGATCTAGCAGTTACTCAGTCTCACGTAGCAAGCAGGCGAAGGAGCAGGAGCTGAGTAGTATTCCCTTGTGTAAATGTACCACATTTTCTGTATCCATTCCTCTGTTGAGGGACATCTGGGTTGTTTCCAGCTTTTGGCTATTATAAATAAGACTGCTATGAACATAGTGGAGCATGTGTCCTCTTTACCAGTTGGAACAGCTTCTGGGTATATGCCCAGGAGTGGTATTGCTGCATCTTCAAGTAATACAATGTCCAATGTTCTCAGGAACCGCCAGACTGATTTCCAGAGTGGTTGTACAAGCTTGCAATGCCACCAGCAATGGAGGAGTGTTCCTCTTTATTCACATCCTTGCCAGCATCGGCTGTCACCTGAATTTTCAAACTTAGCCATTCTGACTGGTGTGAGGTAGAATCTCAGGGTTGTTTTGATTTGCATTTCCCTGATGATTAAAGATGTTGAACATTTTTTCAGGTGCTTGTCAGCCCTTCAGTATTCCTCACTTGGGAATTCATTGTTTAGCTCTGTACCACATTTTTAATGGGGTTACTTGAATTTCTGTGGTCCAGCTTCTTGAGCTCCATATATATATATATATATATATATATATATATATATATATATATATATTGGATATTAGTTTCCTATCAGATTTAGGATTAGAAAAAAATCCTTTCCCAATCTGTTGGTGGCCTTTTTTGTCTTATTGACAGTGTCTTTTGCCTTACAGAAATTTTGCAATTTTATGAGGTCCCATTTGTCAATTCTTGATCTTACTGCACAAGCCATTGCTGTTCTGTTCAGGAATTGTTCCTTTTTGCCTATAACTTCGAGGCTTTTACCCACTTGTCTTCTATAAATTTCAGTCTGGTTTTATGTGGAGTTCTTTGATGTACGTAGACTTGAACTTTGTACAAGAAGATAAGAATGGATCAATTTGCATTCTTCTAAATGATAACCTCCCATTGTGCCAGCACCATTTGTTGAAAATGCTTTTTTTCCAATGGATGGTTTTAGCTCCCTTGTCAAAGTTCAAGTGAACACACGTGTGTGAGTTCATTGCTGGGTCTTCAATTCTATTACATTGATCTCCCTCTCTCGCTGTACTAGTACCATGCAGTTTTTATCAAAATTGCTCTGTAGTACAGCTTGAGATCAGGCATGGTAATTCCACCATAGTTTCTTTTATTTTTGAGAATAGTTTTTGCTCTCTTAGCTTTCTTGTCATCCAGATGAATATGCAAATTGACCTTTCTAACTCAGTGAAGAATTGATTTGGATTTTTGATGGGAATTGCATTGAATCTGTAGATTTCTGTTGGCAGGATTGCCATTTTTCTATATTAATCCTGCCAATCCATGAACATGGGATATCTTTCCTTCTGAGATCTTCAATTTCTTTTGTCAGGGACTTGAAATTCTTGTCATACAGATCTTTCACTTCCTTAGAATCACACCAAGGTAGTTTATATTTTTTGTAACTATTGTGAAGGGTGTTGTTTCACTAATTTCTTTCTCAGCCTGTTTAGCCTTTGAGTAGAGAAAGGCCACTGATTTGTTTGAGTTAATTTTATATCCAGATACTGTACTGAAGCCATTTATCAGGTTCAGGAATTCTCTGGTGGAATTTTTAGGGTCACTTATATATACAATCATATCATCTGCAAATAGTGATATTTTGACTTCTTTCCAATTTTTATCCCCTTGATCTCATTTTGTTGTAGTATTGCTCTGGCTAGGACTTCAAGTACTATATTGAATAGGTAGGTAGAAAGTGGGCAGCCTTGTCTATTCCCTGATTTTAGTGGGATTGCTTCCAGTTTCACTCCATTTGGTTTGATATCGGCTACTGGTTTGCTGTATATTTCTTTTATCATGTTTAGGTATGGGCCTTCAATTCCTGATCTTTCTATGCCTTTTATCATGAAGGGTTGTTGGATTTTGTCAAATGCTTTCTCAGCACCTAATGATATTATCATTTGATTTTTGTTTTTGAGTTTGTTTATGTAGTGGATTTTTTTTAAAGTGTTGCTGTAGGAGTGATATGATATGGGCTAAATTGCAATAGTGTTGACCTGGCACTGATTCCACTAGGGGTTGACAGAGGAAAATGGGATTAGTAAATTCTAAACAGGCATTTGTCTGCAATCTTCAAGAGCTGCTTCAGGCTAGAGGAGTAGGGATTGAAGAACAATTGTTAGAATATTTTTCAGATTACATTGATAGCTTTCCGTATATTAAACCATCCCTGCATCCCTGGGATGTAGCCTTTTTGGTCTTGATGGATGATCGTTTTGATGTGTTCTTGGATTTGGTTTTTGAGGATTTTATTGAGAATATTTTCATCGATATCCGTAAGGAAAATTGATCTGAAGTTTTCTTTCTTAGATGGATCTTTGTGTGGTTTAGGTATTAGAGTATTTGTGGATTCATATAATGAATTGGGTAGAGTAACTTCTGTTTCTATTTTGTGGACTAGTATGAGGAGAGTTGGAATTAGTTCTTCTTTGAAGGTCTGATAGAACCTAACCGCATCTGGTCCTGGGCTTTTTTTTGTTTTTTTGTTTGGGAGACTATTAATGAGTGCTTCTATTTCTTTAGGGAAAATGGGACTGTTCAGATTTTAATCTGATCCTGATTTAACTTTGTCACCTGGTATCTGTCTTAGAAATTGTCCATTTCATCCAGGTTTTCTAGTTTTGTTGAATATAGCCTTTTGTAGTAGGATCTGATGATGTTTTGGATTTCTTTAGGTTCTGTTGTTATATCTCCCTTTTAATTTTTGATTTTGTTAATTAGGATTCTTTCCCTGTGCCCTCTCCTTAGTCTGGTTAAGGGTTTATCTAACTTGTTGATTTTCTCAAAGAACCAGCTCCTGGTTTGGTTGAATCCTTGAATAGATCTTTTTGTTTCCACTTGGTTGATTTCTGCTCTAAGTTTGATTATTTCCTACTGTCTACTCCCCTTGGGAGAATTTGCTTCCTTTAGTTCTAGAGCTTCTAGGTCTGTTGTCAGGCTGCTAGTGTGTGCTCCCTCTAGTTTCTTTTTGGAGGCACTCAGGGCTGTGAGTTTTCCTCTTAGGTCTGCTTTCATTATGTCCCATAAATGTGGGTATGTTGTGGTGTCATTTTCATTAAATGTTAAAAAGTCTTTTATCTCTTTCTTTATTTCTTCCTTGACCAAGATATCATTGAGTAGAGTGTTGTTCAGTCTCCACATGAATGTTGGTGTTCTCTTATTTATGTTGTTATTGAAGTTCAGCCTTAGTCCATCGTGACCTTTTGTATCTATTGAAGCCTGTTTTGGGACCCATTATATGGTCAATTTTGGAGGAGGTACCATGAGGTGCTGAGAAGAAGTTATATCCTTTTGTTTTAGGATAAAATGTTTTGTAGATGTCTGTTAAATTCATTTGTATCATAACTTCTGTTAGTGTCCATGAGTCTCTGTTTAGTTTATGTTTCTAGGATCTGTCCATTGGTGAGAGTGAGGTGTTGAAGTCTCCCACTATTTTTGTGTGAGGTACAATGTGTGCTTTGAGCTTTACTAAAGTTTCTTTAATGAATGTGGCTGCCCTTGCATTTGGAGCATAGATATTTAGAACTGATAGTTCCTTTTGGAGGATTTTACCTTTATGAGTATAAAGCACCCCTCCTTGTCTTTTTTGATATCTTTGGGTTGGACGTCAATTTTATTCGATATTTGAATGGCTAGTCCAGCTTGTTTCTTCAGACCATTTGCTTAGAAAATTGTTTTTCAGCCTTTTACTCTGATGTAGAATCTGTCTTTCTTCTCGAAGTGGGTCATCTGCAAGTAGCAAAATGCTGGGTCCAGTTTGTGTAGTCAGTCTATTAGTCTATGTTTTTTAATTGGGGAATTTAGTCTATTGATGTTAAGAGAAATTAAAGAAAAGTAGTTGTTGCTTCCTGTTATTTTTGTTGTTAAAGTTGGGATTCTGTTCTTGTGGCTGTCTTATTTTAGGTTTGTTGAAGGATTACTTTCTTGTTTTTTTCTCAGGTGCAGTTTCCATCTATGTGTTGGTGTTTTCCCTTTATTATCCTTTGAAGGGCTAGATTCATGGAAAGATATTGTGTGCATTTGTTTTTATCATGGAATTCTTTGGTTTCTCCATCTATTGTAATTGAGATTTTTGCTGGTGTATATTAGCCTGGGCTGGCATTTGTGTTCTCTTATGTATAACATCCGTCCAGGATCTTCTGGCTTTCATAGACTCTGCAGATAAGTCTGGTGTAATTCTAATAGGTCTGACTTTATATGTTACTTGAGTATTTTCCCTTACTGATTTTAATATTCTATCTTTATTTAGTGCATTTGTTGTTCTGAATATTACATGTCAGGAGAAATTTCTTTTCTGGTCCAGCCTATTTGGAATTCTCTGGGCTTCTTATATGTTCATGGGAATTTCTTTCTTTAGGTGTTGGAAGTTTTCTTCTATAACTTTGTTGAAGATATTTGCTGGCCTTTTAAGTTGAGAATCTTCATTCTCATCTACTATTATCCATAGGTTTGGTCTTCTCATTGTGTCCTGGATTTCCTGAATATTTTGAGTTGGGATCTTTTTGCATTTTCCATTTTCTTTGATTGTTGTGTTCATGTTACCTATGGAATCTTCTGCATCTGAGATTCTCTCTTCTATCTCTTGTATTCTCTTGATGATGCTCACATCTATGTTTCCTGATATCTTTCCTAGGATTTTTATCTCCAGAGTTGTTTCCCTTTAGGTTTTCTTCATTGTTTCTACTTCTATTTTTACATCTTGGATTTTTTTTTATTCAATTCCATCATCTGTTTGGTTGTGTTTTCCTGTAATTCTTTACGGGATTTTTGTGTTTCTTCTACCAGCTTAGCAGTGTTTACCTGTAGTTCTTTAAAGACTTGTACTTGTTTAGCAGTGTTCTCCTGTAATTCCTTGAGGGATTTCTGTGCTTCCTCTTTAAGGGCTTCTACTGGTTTAGCAGTGTTCTCCTGTAATTCCTTGAGGGATTGCTGTGCTTCCTCTTTAAGGGCTTCTACCTGTTTAGCCGTGTTCTCCTGTATTTCTTTAAGTAAGTTATTAATGTACATCCTAAAATCTTCTACCACCATCAAGAGATATGATTTTAAATCCGAGTCTTGCTTGTCGGGTGTGTTGGGGTATCCAGGACTTTCTGTGGTGGGCTTACTGGATTCTGATGATGCCCATTGTTCTTGGTTTATGTTAGTAAGATTTTTACCATTGCCTCTCGCCATTAGGTAATCTCTGGTGTTAATGTTCAAGCTGTCTCTGGCTGGAGCTTGGTCCTCCTGTGATTCTGTTAGCCTCTGTCAGCAATCCTGAGAATCCAACTCTCACCTGAGTCCCAGTCTCAGATTACTCTCTGCAGGCAAGTTCTCCTCTTGCAGGCAGGTGTCCAGAAGTCTGGAGCTCTCATCCACCTCCAGAATCCAGGTGTCAGAGCCCTCCCTGTAAGCAGACTCTCCTCTGACAAGGAAGTTGCCCAGGTGTCAGGGTCTCAGCTCGGCCTCCTGGCTGAGGATGAAGGCCCGAAGGGACCCTGTCTAATAAGCTCTGTTGCTTCTGTTGCCCACATGCCCTCCAGTGCTCAAGAGGTCTTGGGTGTGCTAGAGGTCCTTCAGAGTGGAGAGTTCTCTGGGGCCCTCAACACCCTTGGCCGTGTTAACACAGAAGATGGTGGGGCTGGCCCCGACTGGAAAGAATCCCAGCCTCTTGTTGGGCAGGTTTCCTTTGTCCCTGTTCCTGCTGGCAAAAGACCCTTTTCAACACTTTGGAGCTGATGTTGTGTTCCACTCACCTGTTATCCAGAGGTCCCAGGTGTGCTAGGGGTCCTGTGGCATGGAGAGTCCTCTGGGGCTCTTGGTGCCCTCTGGTAGGTTCAGTCGGAAGATGACAATGCTAGCCTGACCTGAATGGATCCCAGTCTCTGTTCAGGTGTTGTTCCTTTGTCCCTGTTCCTGCTGGCACAAGACCCTCTGTGATTCTTTGGAGCTGATGGTGCATTTTACTCACCCATGATCCCAAGGTATTCCTGAGTTCCTGTGGTGTGGAGAGTACTCTAGGGCCCTTGGCAGCCTCTGGCGGGTTCAGGTAGAAGATAGTGGGGCAGGATGACAGTTTTTGATCTTAGCCATTCCCACTGGTATGAGGTGGAGTCTCAGGGTTGTTTTGATTTGCATTTCTCTAATGACTACAGATATTTCTTTAGGTGCTACTTGGCCATTCATGTTTCCTCAGTTGAGAAATCTGTTTAGCTTTGTTCATTATTTTTACTAGGGTTATTTGGTTCTCTGGAGTCTAACATCTTTTGTTCTTTATATATATTTTCCAAATAACACTTGCAAGGAAGTTGTTTGTTTGCTCCCCAACAATGTCAAGCTTGGGCACATCCCTCCAGCTACACTATCAGGGTTCATGGGTATGGGTTTTCCTATTTTACCCCAATTTCAATGCTATATACATTGGGAAACATGGCTTTTGAGACACACTGGCCCTCAGTATGTGAGTTTCACACATATTTAACCAATTACACACAGGAAATATCTGTAAGAAAATAAGTCATCTATATTGAACATTTCTTGACTTTTTTCTTTCATTCCCTAAATAATATGATACAACCATTTATATAGAATGTACATTGTATTATGTATTATAAATCTCCAAGAGGTAGTTTAGAGTATGTGGGAGGATTGTGCAGGTTACAGGCAAATACTGTGGTATTACAGAGGGGACTTGAGCACCTGGGGACTTTGTTATTTGTAGAGATTTCTGAAGCCAACCCTTGAGAGGAACAAGTATATGATGTGTTCCCAAATATGGCTTGAACAATATGAGATAGTAGCAAATAGTTGTAGCAAATCACAAGGATAATGCACATCGTGGCCTTCCAGTGGATAGATATGTGATGGAATTGAGCCTTTAGCGAAAACAACTTTGCAATTCCCTTTAAGGCAGGTAGACCATGGTCCTCTAAATCCTGGAGAATCCTGTGGGAAGATCTTCGGAGGTAAGTGCTGGAGGTTAGGCAGGGATGTATTGGGGAGGAAGCAACGTCTCTTTTGTTAAGGATTTCTTTCACTACTCTGCACACACCCTTGAGTTTGCTTCCTGCCAATCATCATCAATACAACTGATAGAGAAAATACATGGATCTGAACAGAAAAGAAAGTGAAGGTTAACATCACTTTTAAATAAAACTAAAGGAGCTGGAGAGATGGCTCAGCTGTTGAAAGCACTATTTCTTTTTCTAGAGGACTCACAGTGAATTCCCAGCACCCACATTGCAGCTAACAACTGTCTTTAACTCCAGTTTCAGGGAAACTAATGCTGGCTTCTGAGCTCTGCAGGCACAAGGCACAAGTGTGGGACCCATGCATATATGTGAGCTAAGCATTTATATATAAAATTTTTTTTTTAAAGTCTCACAAATTTTAAAATAAACTAAAGCAACCCAGATGAAAGCAGGAATCAAATTTTTTAAAATCTCTTTTTCTCTTCCTTCCTTCCTTCCTTCATTCCTTCCTTCCTTCCTTCTTATTTTTTTTTAAAGTAGGATATCACATAGACTAGGAGTTACTCAGAATCATTATTTTTTTCTAAAGATTTATTTTTATTCATGTGTATATGTGTGTTATTGTTTATATAAGCGTCACATGTGTACAGCTCTCCATGGTGACTAAAAGAGGGTGTCAGACCCATTGGAGCTATGGGCAGTTATGAGCTGCCCAATATGGGTGTGTGGGACTGAATTCTGGTCCTCTAGAAGAGCAGCAATCACTCTTTACTTACCCAGTGATCTCTCCAGTCTCTCAGACATACCATGCACTCACAGTTAGCCTTTAATTTCTGATCCTCACACCCCTACATCCAAAGATCTCCCTGTACCATCATGACCAGCAGGATGAAATCTCTTGAAAACCTGGAATAAGTTTGTTAATAACAGCACATGAGCAGGAGAGAGCTAAGTGTTCTAAATAAGTCAAGCATAAAGAAGAAAGTTAACATTACATTCTCCATAAATATCAGAATACCATTTATGATACATTTATCCACTGTATATATGATATATATTTTCCCATATCCATATGATGTATATATCTCCATTCAAGCACTAAAATGACATGTATGGTATGCATTTGTTTAAATACAGATGCTAGCATTTAAGTCTTTGATAAGTCACAACCCATATAACCACAGAGATTAGGTAAAGAGTATGGAACTAAAGTACAGGGAAGAATATTCAAAGGAGGAAAAATAGAATTATAGACTTATGGGTGGGGATATATGGGGATTGGAAGTGAAGACTAAATAAAGATGGGGAAGGAACAGGAAGTGCAGACAAGTGCCTATGGCGAGGGAGAATTATAACTAAGGACTATTTGTGGGTGTGTGTATGTAGGTAATGGATGTAAAGACTAAATAGAGATGGAGAAAGAAGAGGAAGGGCAGATAAATGCCTATGGAGAGGGAGAGTTATAACTAAGGGCCATTTGTTGGGACACATGAATCTTCTTAAAATATATGCATATGTAGGAAATGTAAATGGAATCACCAAATAAAGAATAAAATAAACCAACTGGACACCACGCAGTACTAAATGAAACCCCAGTGGTTAGAATGGGTTACATATAAGTGAGTTTTTGGCCAAAAGGGACACACACAAACCCACAAACAAAGAATCCAGGCTATTGAAAATGCTGTATATTTGTTTTCCACAAACCAACGGTAATTCCCTATTGGTGACAATAATGCCTACATAAACCATTGAACCAAGAGAAATCAAGCTGGTGCTTAAATAGAGACCACCCAAAATGACTAGTGCTGATGGTACTGGATGGCACTCCTCAAGCTACCAAAGGAGGAAGGTAAATATCAATCCAGCTACAAAAGTTTTAACTTTTAATAGAAAAGTGTCTGCCAGATATACTTGTATAATAGTTTCACAAAAGTTCTAAGAGCAACCAACAAATATTATTTTCTTGATTTGAAGCCCAATCTGAAACAAAGAGAGGTATCTATACTCAAGAGAACCTTTCTGTGTTTGCTTGCCTGTATCCTTCCTTTCCCTCCCTGCCTCTCCCACCTCCAAAGAGGGACACAGACAACACAGGTCTTTTTACACTCAGCTTCTCCCTGTGAATAAAGAATTGGGAGACAAAGGTACAAAGGGCTCCAGAACAGGTAATTCATTGATATAAAGAGAGAAATATAACCTCTTGATACTTAAAGATGGCATAAAGATATTCTCCTCTAATAATTCTTACAGGATACTCATATTTTGTCTAACGTGGGTGCCACAGGAACTTTGGGTTTAAATACTTGTTTGACAGGCTGCCTCTTATAAGCTGGTGTAGCACTTAAAGATGGGAAATTTCACCTGTGGTTTGGAACTAGCTAGGGAGTATTAGTCACTGACTCCAAGTAGTGAGAACAGTTATAATCACCTGCTATGAATAGGTATTAATAATAAAGTCTGTGTCTCTAGGTAAAGAGCATAATTGATATTATAATAGGTATTAATTAAATAGATGTCTGTGGCTCCTGGTAGAGAGCACAACAAATAGAAGGCTTAAAAAAATATCTGTAGCTCTTGGTATAGAGCACAACAGAAAACAGAAAAGATAGCTGCTCTAGAAGGAAAGTGTATTATTCATGGGAAATTTCACCTGTGGTTCAGAACTAGATAAGGAATATTAGTCACTGACTCCAATAGAGCAGTGATAATCACCTGCTATGAACAGGTATTATTTAATAGAAGTCTGTGGCTCCAGGTAGAGAGCATAACAGATAGCTGGTATAACAGGTATTAGTGGAAGGTTGAATTAATTCCTTTAAAGATGGTATAAAGATATATTGCTCTAATAAGTATTACAGGGTACTCATATTCTGTCTAACGTGGGCTTCTAGGGAATTTTGGGGTTAAATCCTGATTTGAAAAGCTACTGCTTATTAACAAATATAGAAAGGAAAGGAAAAGGGAAAAGGGAAAAGGGAAAAGGGAAAGGGAAAACGGAAAAGGGAAAAGGGAAAAGGGAAAAGGGAAAAAGGGAAAGGGAAAAAGGGAAAGGGAAAGGGAAAGAAAGGAAAGAAAGGGAAGAGGAAAGGACAATGAAAAGGATAGGAAAGAGGAAATGAAAGGAAAGGAGAAAGGAAAGGGGAAAAGAAAGAAAAGGAAAGAGGAAAGGAAAAGGAAAGGAAAATAGAAGTGTGAATCACTTGTTTTAAAGATAGTATAATAAAGTTTGCAGAAGAGTCATATTCTGTCTAATGTGGACTCCATGGGAATTTTGGGATAATATCCTGACATGACAAATTAGAAAGACCTAAATAGGCTAAAATGTGTGTGGTTTTGTGTATTGTGGTTGTTTTATAATTCCTATGGGACAGAGGGCAACCAAAAGGTTTTCCTGGTTACCAGCTGAAGGATATGCTAATTTGTGGAACAGGTTTTGTCATCTGTTTTTGGAAAAGGTGATTAAAGTACTTAAACCTTCCAAGTTATATGGATCAGATTTGGTAGAGGGAGACACTTAAAAATTAGATTCCAGAGAATCAAATAACAAGTTTGTCTTAGTCAGGGTTTCTATTCGTGCACAATCCTTATGACAAAGAAGCAAGTTGGGGAGGAAAAGGTTTATTCAGCTTAAAATTCCATACTGCTGTTTATCACCAAGGAAGTCAGGACTTGAACTCAAGCAGGTCAGGAAGCAGGAGCTGATGCAGAGGCCATGGAGGGATGTTCTTTACTGGCTTGATTCCCCTGGCTTGCTCAGCCTGCTCTCTTATAGAACCCAAGACTAACAGCCCAGAAATGGTCCCACCGACAAGGGGCATTTCCCCCTTGATCACTAATTGAGAAAATGCCTTACACTTGTATCTCATGGAGGCATTTCCCCAACTGAAGCTCCTTTCTCTGTGATAACTCCAGCTGTGTCAAGTTGACACAAAACTAGCCAGCACAAAGTTTATCTTGATGATACTAAAATTTTGTTTTATGATGTATATATTACAGAATATACAGCCTTGGTGAATTTCATCATCAGACATGCTGAACTGACCTCCCTGAACCCCTGTTGTCTTGGATTTTCATCTGGATCCAGTCAGGACACAGACATCAGAGATGAATACAATCATTGGTATGGCCTTCATAAGGCCAACTAACTCTCACATTTCCCTACTCTTCCCCCTACCTTCAAACGTATCTCAACACCCATATTCAGCTTGAAGAAGTCATGAAGAGTTGTCATCCAAGTTCCCTAAGCTTCAGGGTTGGGGGTGGTTATTATAGGTTTTCTTAGATACTAAAAATTTTGAAGTTCAGGGCTTAGACCCAGTCCTTCTGTTGCTGCTATTATAATCAGATCTGAGATGTTTAAGCAGGTGAGTTAAGGGCCAAATAGGAAATTCATGGCTATGAGATAATTGTTTGGGTGTTTTCAGTTATTTTAATTAGAAATGGCTGAGAGTAGTTAACAGACAACAGTCTAGATTACTTCACATAGATAGCTGGTTTTCAAAACTTCAGAAGTCCACAGAATGTGAGCTTTAATATTATTTATTCACATGTTGTTAAGACAAGTCTACTCCTGAAGGCTTTCCAATCTTTGATTCAAAGAAGAAACTGAGTATCTTTGAGGTACTCCATTTGTGACAAAATAACCACTAGGCAAGAATTGCCTCATTTCATCTACAGACATAATACAGTTCAAAGAAAGGATACAATTACAGGTTAGGACAGCTTGATTCTGATGAGACAGAGTAGGGTAGTCCTTAATATTAATGTATCTGAAAGTCTGTCAGATGACCCTGGCCAGTAGGCTGAATACCGATGCTCCAATGTGTTGAAGTAAGGGACTATCCAGGTGATCAGTTGTCTCTATAAATTGGCTAAGTTTTGGAAGCTGTTTTAGGCTTCCTATATATTTTCAGTTAATATCAGTGGTTCTTGAATTTCTGATGGGGTTGAAAAACTACATAGTCTCCTAGAGAACTGAGGCTTTTTACTTTAAGAGGAACAGATTTGAGAGGATGTTTTTCAGATGGCATTGTATCTAAAGCCCAGTGATAGCCAGGCGCAGAACCTGGCTTTATGTAAGGATAGATGACAGAGGTTCTAATTAATTAACAACCATAATGAACTGGGTGTTAGGTCTCTTGTAATTTATCAATAACAAAATAGTAATAGTTATGTTCAATTGTATCTGAGATAAAATAGTCTTTTAATAGTACAGAAAGGGGGAAATGTTGTGGGTAGCCATGGGGATAATTATATTTGATATTAATTCCATTCTCCTGTGAGTGGCTGCAAACAAGGAGGTAGTCAGCACTCAGGTGATTTCCTAAAAACCGGCTTCCCACCTTAATTTGTAAAATAAAGGAAAGCTGATGATTGGGCATGTAAAAGGAAGGTGGAGTGGAAGGTGGGAGAGAGAAGAAGGAGAAAATGGAAGAGGGAGAGGATGCAGAGGTGGAGGAAAACAAAGAAAAGCAGAGCAGAAGCCCATCGCCTGGGGAAACTGCAAGTTCTAAGGGGTCTCATAAGCTGTGGAAGATGGTAGCATAGTGGTAGATCTGTCCAATCTTGGTGCACAGCATGTAACCATATTAACTGAGTTGTGTTTTCATTGCTGGGGCATATTTGGGAGGAGATTTACATCAACACCATGGTGTTACCACAATGCTGGTAAGAATGACTCTTTTGGGGTTTTCCTTATACTTGGTTGTCATCCTGATAGCTGAGGGTACCAGGCCAATGTCCAGTTCTGGATGTTGTAATCCCCTAATGAAGCATAATGCAACTATAACCCTGTTTTCAGTGCCCATGATATTATTTCTGACATATTTACACACTTGTTGAAAAAAGCAAGCTTTAAGAATTACAAGCAATTTTACATGTATATTTTGATGGATAGAGCAAAGCGTCAACCACTTTACATATATAGTCATATTTGATATGGAACACAGCTCCAACTTTACTTTTCTCACACTGCTTACTTATCTGTGTAAAATGTTTCAGATAGTATAAAATGAAAGGTGATTACTTTTTGTTTTCTTCTCGTGAATAATTATGAGTATATGTAAGGAAAAGCATCTTCCAAATATACTCCAACAATGATCTGTTTATAAATTATGGATAAAAAAAAACAAATTTTCTCCTAGAATCCACATATATTTATATCTAAGCATCTCGTTATAGATTAACCATGTGTAAGCAAGCAAGGTAACTTTTTTTTTTCAGCCAGTTACTCTTACTGGTAGCCTGCTATTTGCTTTTATAAAGAAAGGGTCAATTACTTTATTATTTATCACAAAAATTGATGCTATAAAAATCTTTTTCTAAATTAGGCATTTTTCTCTTTACATATCCAATGCTATCCCAAAGTGCCCCATACCCTCCCCCCCACTCCCCTACCCACCCTTTTTGGCCCTGGCGTTCCCCTGTACTGGGGCATATAGAGTTTGCAAGTCCAATGGGCCTCTCTTTCCAGTGATGGCCGACTAGGTCATCTTTTGATACATATGCAGCAGGAGTCAAGAGCTCTGGGGTACTGGTTACTTCATAATGTTGTTCCACCTATAGGGTTGCAGATCCCTTTAGTTCCTTGGGTACTTTCTCTAGCTCCTCCATTGGGGGCCGTGTGATCCATCCAATAGCTGACTGTGAGCATCCACTTATGTGTTTGCTAGGCCCCAGGATAGTCTCCCTAGAGATAGCTATATCAGGGTCCTATCAGCAAAATCTTGCTAGTGTATACAATGGTGTCAGCGTTTGGAGGCTGATTATGGGATGGATCCCTGGATATGGCAGTCTCTAGATGGTCCATTCTTTTGTCTCTGTTCCAAACTTTGTCTCTGTATCTCCTTTTATGGGTGTTTTGTTCCCAATTCTAAGAAGGAGCAAAGTGTCCACACTTTGGTCTTAGTTCTTCTTGAGTTTCATGTGTTTGGCAATTGTAACTTATATCTTCGGTATTCTAAGTTTCTGGGCTAATATTCACTTATCAGTGAGTACATATCATTTGAGTTCTTTTGTGATTGGGTTACCTCACTCAGGCTAATGCCCTCCAGGTCCAACAATTTGCCTAAGAATTTCATAAATTCATTCTCTTTAATAGCTGAGTAGTACTCTATTGTGAAAATGTACCGCAATTTTTGTATACATCCCTCTTTTGAGGGGCATCTGGGTTATTTCCAGCTTCTGGCTATTATAAATAAGGCTGCTATGAACATAGTGGAGCATGTTTCTTTCTTACTAGTTGGAACATCTTCTGCATATATTCCCAGGAGAGGTAATGAGGGATCCTCCGATAGTACCATGTCCAGTTTTCTGAGAATCCTCCAGACAGATTTCCAGAGTGGTTGTACAAGCTTGCAATCCCACCAACAGTGGAGGACTGTTACTCTTTCTCCAAATCCTCACCAGCATCTGCTGTCACCTGAATTTTTTACCTTAGCCATTCTGACTGGTGTTAGATGGAATCTCAGGGTTGTTTTGATTTGCATTTCCCTGATGATTAAGAATAATGAACATTTTTTTTAGGTGTTTCTCAGGCATTCGGTATTCCTCAGGTGAGAATTCTTTGTTTAGCTCTGAGCCCCATTTTTTAATGGGGTTATTTGTTTTTCTGGAGTCTACCTTCTTGAGTTCTTTATATATATTGGATATTAGTCCTCTATCTGATTTAGGATAGGTAAAGATCCTTTCCCAATCTGTTGGTGGCCTTTTTGTCTTATTGACAGTGTCTTTTGCCTTACAGAAGCTTTGCAAGTTCATGAGGTCCCATTTGTCAATTCTCAATCTTACAGCACAAGCCATTGCTGTTCTATTCAGGAATTTTTCCCCTGTGCCAATATCTTCGAGGCTTTTCCCCACTTTCTCCTCTATATGTTTCAGTGTCTCTGGTTTTATGTGGAGCTCCTTGATCCACTTAGATTTAACCTTAGTACAAGGAGATAGGAATGGATCAATTCCCATTCTTCTACATGATTACCACCAGTTGTGCCAGCACCACTTAATGAAAATGCTGTCTTTTCTCCACTGGATGGTTTTGGCTCCCTTGTGGAAGATGAAGTGAGCATAGGTGTGTGGGTTCATTTCTGGGTCTTCAATTCTATTCCATTGTTCTACTTTTCTATCATTATACCAGTACCATGAAGTTTTTTTATCACAATTACCCTGTAGTAAAACTTTAGGTCAGGCATGGTTAGTCCACCAGAGGTTCTTTTATCCTTGGGAAGAGTTTTTGCTATCCTAGGTTTTTTGTTATTCTAGGTGAATTTGCAGATTTTTCTTTCTAATTCATTGAAGAATTGAGTTGGAATTTTGATGGGGATTGCATTGAATCTGTAGATTGCTTTTGGCAAAATAGCCATTTTTACAATGTTGATCCTGACAATCCATGAGCATGGGGGATCTTTCCATTTTCTGAGATCTTCTTTTATTTCTTTCTTCATAAACTTGAAGTTCTTATCATACAGATCTTTCACTTCCCTAGTTAGAGTCACGCCAAGGTATTTTATATCATTTGTGACTATTGAGAAGGGTGTTGTTTCCCTAATTTCTTTCTCAGCCTGTTTATTCTTTGTGTAGAGAAAGGCCATTGACTTGTTTGAGTTAATTTTATATCCATGTACTTCACTGAAGCTGTTTATCAGGTTTGGGTAATTCTTTGAATAGTTCTTGTTTCCACTTGGTTGATTTTGCCACTGAGTTTGATTATTTCCTGCCGTCTACCGCTCTTGGGTGAATTTGCTTTGTTTTTTCTAGAGCTTTTAAGTGTGTGGTCAAGCTGCTAGTGTGTGCTCTCTCTAGTTTCTATTTGGAGGCACTCAGAGCTATGAGTTTCCCTCTTAGAAATGCTTTCATAGTGTCCCATAAGTTTGGGTATTTTGTGGCTTCATTTTCATTAAACTCTAAAATGTCTTTAATTTCTTTCTTTATTCTTCCTTGACCAAGGTATCATTGAGAAGAGTGTTGTTCAGTTTCCATGTGAATGTTGGCTTTCTATCATTTATGTTGTTATTGAAGATCAGCCTTAGTCCATGGTAGTCTGAAAGGATGCATGGGACGATTTCAATATTTTTGTGTCTGTTGAGGCCTATTTTTTGACCAATTTTGTGGTCAATTTTAGAGAAGGTACCATGAGGTGTTGAGAAGAAGGTATATCCTTTTGTTTTAGAATAAAATGTTTTGTAGATATCTGTTAAGTCCATTTGTTTCATCTCTTCTGTTAGTTTCACTGTGTCCCTGTTTAGTTTCTGTTTCCACGATCTGTCCATTGATGAAAGTGCTGTGTTTATATCTCCCACTATTATTGTGTGAGGTGCAATATGTGCTTTGATCTTTACTAAAGTTTCTTTAATGAATGTTTCTGCCCTTGCATTTGGAGCATAGATATTCAGAATTGAGAGTTCTTCTTGGAGGATTTTACCTTTGATGAGTATGAAGTGTCCCTCCTTGTCTTTTTTGATAACTTTAGGTTTGAAGTCGATTTTATCTGATATTTGAATGGCTAGTCCAGCTTGTTTCTTCAGACCATTTGCTTGGAAAATTGTTTTCCACTCTTTCACTCTGAGGTAGTCTCTGTCTTTTTCCCTGAGATGTGTTTCCTGGAAGCAGCAGAATGTTGGGTTCTGTTTGTGTAGCCAGTCTGTTAGTCTATGTCTTTTTATTGGGGGAATTGAGTCCATTGATATTAAGAGATATTAAGGAAAAGTAATTGTTGCTTCCTATTATTTTTGTTTTTAGAGTTGGCATTCTGTTTTTGTGGCTGTCTTCTTTTTGGTTTGTTGAGGGGTTACTTTCTTGCTTTTTCTAGGGCATGGTTTCAGTCCTTGTATTGATTTGTTGTTGTTGGTTTTTTTTTTTTTTTGTTTTGTTTTTTTTTTTTTTTTTTTTTTTTGCTTTTCCTGTTGTTATCCTTTGGAGGGCTGGATTCGTGGAAAGATAATGTGTGAATTTGGTTTTGTTGTGCAAAACTTTGGTTTCTCGATCTATGGTAATTGACAGTTTGGCTGGGTATAGTAGCCTGCGCTGGCATTTGTGTTCTCTTAGGTTCTGTATAACATCTGTCCAGGATCTTCTGGCTTTCATAGTCTCTGGTGAAAATTCTGGTATAATTCTGATAGGCCTGCCTTTATATGTTACTTGACCTTAATTCCTTACTGCTTCTAATATTCTCTCTTCATTTAGTGCATTTGTTGTTCTGATTTTTATGTGTCAAGAGGAATTTCTTTTCTGGTCAAGTCTATTTGGAGTTCTGTAGGCTTCTTGTATGTTCATGAGCATCTCTTTCTTTAGGTTTGGGAATTTTCTTCGATAATTTTGTTGAAAATATTTGCTGGCCCTTTAAGTTGAAAATATTCATTCTCATCTATTCCTATTATCCATAGGTTTGGTCTTCTCATTGTGTCCTGGATTTCCTGGATGTTTTGAGTTAGGATCTTTTTGCATTTTGTATTTTCTTTGATTGTTGTGCCAATGTTCTCTATGGAATCTTCTGTACCTGAGATTCTCTCTTCTATCTCTTGTATTCTGTGGCTGATGCTTGCATCTACAGTTCCAGATTTCTTTCCTAGGGTTTCTATCTCCAGTGCTGCCTCACTTTGTGTTTTATTTATTGTGTCTACTTCCCTTTTTAGGTCTTGGATGGTTTTATTCAATTCTATCACCTGTTTGGTCATGTTTTCTTGCAATACTTCAAGGGTTTTTTGTGCTTCCTCTTTAAGATCTTCTATTTTTTTAGCAGTGTTCTCAAGTATTTCTTTAAGTGAGTTATTAAAGTTCTTCTTGATGTCCTCTACCATCATCATGAGATATGCTTATAAAATCCAGGTCTAGTGTTTTGGGTGTGTTGGGATGCACAGGACTGGGTGGGGTGTGAGTGATGCGTTCTGATGATGGTGAGTAGTCTTGGTTTCTGTTAGGAAGATTCTGATGTTTGCCTTTTACCATCTGGTAATCTCTGGAGTTAGTTGTTGTAGTTGTCTCTGGTTTGATCCTGTTCCTCAGGTATTTATGTTAGCCCCTATCAGCAGACCTTGGAGACTAGATCTCTCCTGAGTTTCAGATTTCAGAATACTCTCTGTAGGTAGGCTCTCCTCTTGCAGGGAAATTGCCCAGATATCTGGTGTTCAAACCTGCCTCCTGGCAGAAGTTGTGATCTACTCACAGAGGTCTTAAGATCCCGTGGAGGGTCCTGTGTATACCTTACGGGTGTCAGCCTACTCTGGGCCCTAGCTACCCCAGTGCTGGCGAGGAATGGAAGTGACTTGTACCCCTGATCAGGTCAGATTTTCTGCTTCCCTAATTAATGCAGTTTCAGGTTCCTCGTGAGTGGATTGGAGCAGACACTGTGTTCCAATCACCAGAGGTCTTAAGGTCCCTTGGTGGGTCTTGTGGGTAGCTTGCGGGTGTCAGCCGACTCAATGCCCATGCTACCCTGGTGCTGACGGGAATGGAAGGGTGCTATAAAAATCTTAATAGAACCACAGAACTAAACTTTTATACAAAAAAAAATCAGCTCTTTCTACTTTGAATCCTCAGAGTGCACATGTATTCATTAACCATGTTTTTATTAAATCATATCAGGAAACTGAGGGGAAAAAGTGGGTAAGGAATTAATCATCACCTGATCACCATCTCAGATTTTGCAAAAAAAAAAAAAAAAAAAAAAAAAAAAAAAAAAAAAACAAAGCATGTTTTTTCACAGTAATTCTTTCCAAGTGTAATGATTTAATTATTAATCTGCTCCAGCAGCAATGCTTGAAAATGTTCAATCAAACTGACACTTTGGGTGACAATGACATTGGCCAGTAAGGGGTTGGAACCGCCTCCCCCTTAGAGTTTTTATACAACTAATAGATTATAAGGAATGTGATGGTGATCATAGCAAGCAGAACAAAACCCACAACAGCATGAAGTCCTCAGGACACAGTCCTCGGTGTTCTGCCTCTCTCAGGCACACCTTGCTTGGGCTAACTGCGGGGCAACATTCCATACGTTCTAATGGTTTTGCTGTTCCTTTTGCATAGCACCAAACATCTATCTATCTAGTATGTTGCTTCAGGTTTTATAACATACATATGGAATTTAGAAGTACATGTCATAATGTCTTGTCTTTCCTTCTACCATACACATTTTGAGGATAAAACACAGATTAGTTAGCATGGCTGCAATTACCACTTATCTATCTATACAGTCCCAATACTGTGTTGTAAAAACAGACTTAAAGGATTATGTAAACTCTTATTCCCAAATGTACATGATATCATCGATTGCCCCTGTTACCCATGGAATGTGTACACTTCAATTTTCATATGGTTTACCTTACCAAGAATCCATCAAAGCCCAATAGTTCAGAGGTAAAATGTACAGTCCTGAGAGCCCCTCTGCCATGTTTAATTTATTTTTCTTTGTAGTAAAATTTAAAGTAAAGTAAATTCTCAAATAATATTACCCTGCTTACTGTCCCCACAAATTTTTCTCCCCACAGTTCTTTTTCTACTTCCCCTCCCTTCCAAATCTACTTCCTTTCTGTCATCATTCATCAAATTCCCCTCTCTTTCAACTATCTCTCCCTGCATTCCCTTCCTCAACCCCATCTCCCTTCACCATGTCACCTGATCTCTTTCTTGTCCACCTTGGTCCACTAATAAAACCATTCTATTTCCCCATACCATGGGCATCCATGTGTTTGTGCCAGTCCCTTCCTCTATATCTAACTTCGGTGGATCTACCAATTATAGACTGGTCATCACTTATGTAATGTTGAATGTCTTAGTGTTTCTATTGCTGTCACAAAACACTATGACAAAAGAGCAAGTTGGGGAGGGTAGGACTTATTTGGCTTACACTTCTTCATTGTTGTTCATCATTGAAGACATACAGAACAGGAACTGAAATGGGCCAGGAACCTGGAGGCTGGAACTGATACAAAGGTCATGGATGGGTACTTCTTAGTGGCTGGTTCCACATGATTTGCTCTGTCTGCTTTCTCATAGATAACTCAAAACCACAAGCACATTGATGGCAGTAACAACAATGGGCAGGATCCCTCCCCATCAATCACTAATTAAGAAAATGCCCTGCAGTCTTGCCTGAACAGCCTAATCTTATGGACATTTTATCAAAAGAGGTTTCCTTCTCTCAGAATACTTTACATTGTGGCAAATTGACAAAAACAATACAGCCCAGTCAATATCAACATATAAATCAATACATAGCATATCTATCTTCCTTGGACTAGGTTATTTTACTCAGGAAGATTTTTTTTCTATTTCCATGCATTTGCCTGCAGATTCCTTATGTCAATTTTTTCATAACAGGTGAGTAATATTCCATTGTTTAGATATACCACATTTTTACCAACTCTTCAGCTTATGGACATGCAGATTGTTTCCAGTTACAGACTATTATGAATACAGCAGCAATTAACATGGTTGAGCAAGTATCCTTATGGTAAAATGAAAGCATTTTGGGAATCTTTCCAAACTATCAGGTGTCTGTTATGTCCTTCTCTTGATTTTTGGTTTTAATAATTTGGATATTATTTCTTTGTCTTTTCGTTAATTTGGATAAGTGTTTTTCATCTTAGTGATCTTGTCAAAGAACCTATACTTATTTCATGGATTTTAAAAATATTTTTTCTCTTTCTATTCTATTGATTTCCACCCCAAGTTTTACTATTTCCTGCCACCATTTCTTTTGGGTGTCATTTTTTTCTTTTTGTTCTAGAGCTTTTGGGTGTTCTTTTAAAGTGCTAATATGAAATTTCTCTAATATTTTATTGGATATTTTCTTTATATACATTTCAAATGTTATCCCCTTTCCTGGTTCCCTCTCTGAAAAACACCTTCCCCTTATCCTCCCTCCCCTTGCTTACCAACCCAGCCACTCCAGCTTCCTGGCCCTGGCATTCCCCCCACATTGAGTCATAGAACATTCATAGGACAAAGGGCCTCTCCCCACATTGATGTCTAACTAGGCCATCCTGTTCTGTATATGCAGCTGAAACCACGAGTCCCACCATATGTGCTCTTTGGTTGGTGGTTTAGTGCCTGGGAGCTCTGGGGATACTGGCTAGCTCATACTGTTGTTCCTCTTATGGGTCTTCAAACTCTTCAACTCCTTAGGTCCTTTCTCTAGCCTCTTAAATGGGGACCCTATGTGCATGGCTGTGAGGATCCACTTATGTATTTGTAAGGTTCTGGCAGAGCCTGTCAGGAGAGAGCTATATAAGGCTCCTGTCAGTAAGCAGTTGTTGGCATCCACAACAGTGTCTGGGTTTGGTGATTGTATATGAGATGGTATATTAGTTAGGGTTTTATGGCTGTGAACATAAACCATGACCAAGGCAAGTCTTATAAAAAACAACATTTAATTGGGGCTGGCTTATAGATTCAGAGGTTCAATTCATTACCATAAAGGTGGGAGCATGGCAGCATTCAGGCAGGCATGGTGCAGGAGGAGCTGAGAGTTCTACATCTTCATTCAAAGGCTACTAGTGGAAGACTGACTTCCAGGAATCTAGGGTGAGGATCTTATGCCCACACCCACAGTGACACACCTACACCAACCAGGTTACACCTATTCCAACAAGGCCACACCTCCAAATGGTGCTACTCCCTGGTCCAAGAATATACAAACCATCACAGATGGATCCCCAGGTAAATAAGTCTCTGGATGGTCATTTCTTCAGTCTCCATTCCACATTTTGTCTCTGTAACTACTTCCATTGCTCTTTTGTTCCCAGCTTCTAAGATGCATTGAACTATCCATCAAATATCCCCATTAAAAATGGGGCTCAGAGCTAAACAAAGAATTCTCACCCAAGGAATACTGAATGGCTGAGAAGCACCTGAAAAAAAAAAATGTTCAGCATCCTTAATCATCAGGGAAATGCAAATCAAAACAACCCTGAGATTCTACCTCACACCAGTCAGAATGGCTAAGATCAAAAATTCAGGTGATAGCAGATGCTGGTGAGGATGTGGAAAAAGAGGAACACTCCTCCATTGTTGGGGGGAGTGCAAGCTTGTACAACCACTCTGGAAATCAGTCTGGCGGTTCCTCAGAAAATTGGACATAGTACTACTAGAGGATCCCGCAATACCTCTCCTGGGCATATATCCAGAAGATGTCCCAACTGGTAAGAAGGACACATGCTCCACTATGTTCATAGCAGTCTTATTTATACCCAGATGCCCCTCAACAGAGGAAAGAATATAGAAAATGTGGCACATTTACAAAATGGAGTACTACTCGGCTATTAAAAAGAATGAATTTATGAAATTCCTAGGCAAATGGATGGAACTGGTGGGCATCATCCTGAGTGAGGTAACACAATCACAATAGAACTCACATCATATGTACTCACTGATAAGTGTATATTATCACAGAAACTTAGGATACACAAGATATAAGATACAATTTGCGAAACACAAGAAACGCGAGAAGAATGAAGAACAAAGTGTGGATACTTTGCCCCTTCTTAGAATTGGGAACAAAACACCCATGGAATGGAGTTACAGAGACAAATTTGGAGCTGAGAGGGGACTTTTGGGATAGCATTGGAAATATAAATGAAATAATACCTAATAATAAAAAAATAATAAAGCTGCTTTTCTCAGACCCGCCAAAAGACATGTAAATAACCTGTCCTTTGCTAGAATAACACCTGGGGAATTATAATTCCACTGATCATCTGGACCAGGTACTGCCTCTGCTCTCATTAGATATGCTCTATCTTTTGATGAATCTCATCTGCATGTTCTCTCGCTAGTTCCCAAAGTCGCCCACGTTCCTTGGGAAGCAAATTGTTTGTAAGTATCATGTGTATACCATGAGAAGTCAAACTGTACATCTGAGTGATAAACTGAAATTCTTTGATAAACACAGAAGAATTAGAAGTATAGGAGCCCAATCTCTTCTCTATCCAAGAAAGTTTGCTCAGTGAGAAGGGAACGTGTACTCTGACCGTCTGAACATTGCATCTACCCCTGCAACCTCCCTTAAGAGAAGGACAGTTGCTGGGTTGGATTCCTTTAGGGGTGGAGAGCTTGGGGTTTTGGTCGTGGCCTTAGAGTGAGTGATAGGTGGTGTGAAAGTAGGTACTAAGGTAGAACATTGGGTGGGACCTGTAGATGGTGTAGAAGGAGGAGAGCTGGGGGTGGCAGGCCCTGGGGAGTCTCAGAAGGGGGGAAACCAAGGCAGCAGTTTGGGTTATAAATTTCACAGAAGCTGGCCTACTGCGAAGAGGAGGTGGTTCATATGTTGGGTCCAGTATCGTAGTATCATTTAGTGGGAGTTGTTCAGGATTTATGGTAACAGAAGTTGATTTGGAGAGCAAGAAGAAAACATAGCATGATTGGAACGGAGATGAATGAAAGATTTTACATAGATAACCTCTTCTCATTTACCAGTTTGCTGGCAGTATGTATAAAGATTCTTTTAATTTTGATGCCTTTAAAGGAGGCGTCAGCTTCAAAGACTTAAGATTTCCTAGGAGACATCCCAGTGGTGTATCTGATGATACGTTTGAAGACACGTTGTTGCCCGTATTCTGGAGGTTCCTGGTGTTCATACCAGCATTCTGTGAACAGCTCAGAAACCAAAAAGGAAATCAACCAGGCTAGAGTGCACAAGTCCTCACGAGGACCTCTAGTGGCTACCCAGTAAGCCCTGGACTTACTGTGGAAAGTGCTCCACCCTGGCAAGGGATTTCAGCCAGCAGCTAGAGCCCTGAGGAGAGAGAGCAACTTTCAGGAGAACAGGATCCAGATGGGCAATGTCTGCTTCTATGTCAGCTGGAACGCTAGCCCCTTAGTTCTCAGGCAGAACTGGCCAGGCTCTGTTCGGGGAACTGGAGGCCCTTCCCCACTGATGAGCCCTACTGATGGTATACTGGTGTCTGTGTGGGAATTTTTAGCGAACCAGTAAAATGGGAGCGTGGAAGCCTGGACTATAAGGCGTGTGGAAGTGGCACAGTTCACTTATTTTAAATTTTGTGGGTTCTGTGGCAGCTGCGGGTCAGGTGGTGGAAAAGGCAGGCAGTGGCTCCCATCCCCGGCTGGTCTTTTGTGAGTGCCAAGCTGTTTCTCAGGGAAAGGAGGTCAATTCCCCTTATGACATGGATTTAAAGACACAGCGGAAGGTGGGGTCACTAAGAATTCTGGCTTAGAGCAAGGAGGGAAAGGGAAGTGCAGACCACTGTGCAAAGTGGGCAGGGCTGCAAGACAGTGGGATTCTTACCTTGGATGCTGTGCTCTGTGCCCACTGCTGCGTCCACTGGGGTGACCCCTCAGGCACACCAGACACTGGTGGATGGTGGCTCTTTATCAGAGTCTCGGCACCATTTATATGTTAATTAACACCAGATAATATTAATCTAGATATTTTGATCGGATAAACCAAACAGCAGACCAGGCCAAGGTGGTTCCACATGGGAGAGGTTTATTGTGCAGGGACAGAGGCTAGCAAAGCCTTTAGAAGGGCAGAGAAGAGGAAAAAGAGAAAAAGAGGCTGGAGAGAAGAAAGAGAAGAAAGTGTGAGGAGGGGGTGATCCCCTAATTTATATGGAAAATGTCACACCAGTGAGGGTGGGAACTGAGCGAAGTGGATTGTGGGATTGAGGGTTGTTGTTCTGGCAACGTAGGTCAAGGGTCACATAGTTAGGCAGGACCTTGGAGAGTCCTGGTGCTAACATTTACAGCTTTCAGAATGCTCCAAACTGATTTCTAGAATGACCCCACCAGTTTGAAATCCCAATAAGATGTTGGGATTCCCTTTACTCAACATCCCCCACCCCAGCCCTCAGTTGTTGGTTGTTTTGGTGATCTTTGCTATTTTTACTGTACTCAGACAGATGGAATCTTTATCCTGTCCAACTAACTACATTAGTGCAGAGGAGGTCTGTGATTGGACAGGGACAAGGGGTCAGAGCTAGGAGTTATGGAGAGGAGGAGAGTCCTAGAGTGTAGGGAGGAGAACCAAGATGGCTTTGTATGTGTACCTGTGTGCCATTTACTAGCCACAAATGGCTATGATTTCACAAGTTTAGAAATTTTGGGATAATTGTTTTATCATTATCAATTGTCTCTGAAATTATTGTATTATACCTTGTAAATTGTGATATTATTGATACATAAATCTGATTGGTTAATTAAGCTTTAAGAGTCGTGATTCTACAAGGCTACTGGGTGTTGTGAGATGCAACTGTGAGGTTGGCAGTGTCATTTCGTTACTGTAATGTGAGATTGTGACTAGAGGGATTATAGCAGAGAGGGAACTAGTGGCTCAAGGGAAACATGAGACAGATACTGCAGGTTCAAGCTGCAGAGAGTTGGCAGGCCTGCAGGAGCACAGAAGTGTGGTCCAGCACCAGGGAGAGTTGGCAGGTTTATTTTTAAAACAAATTTCCCACAACAGTTTTGATATATAATTTCCTTATTACTGGATACAATGAACAATTTTTGAGTTATTCATAGACATATTTTCATCACTTGATATCTCTGTTCCAGACTCATTTTTTATATTATTGAGTTTAGAATTACTATATTTGTCTCTTATACTTTATGTGTTTGAATAGCATGTTTCATTTCAAAAACAAACAAGACCAAGACAATTACACATGAAAGAGGATTTTTGTTTCTTTGTTTGTTTTATTTTGTTTTGTTTTTCAAGACAGGGTCTCTCTGTAGAACTTGGCAACTTGGCTGTCCCAGAACTCACTCTGTAGACCAGGCTTGCCTTGAACTCAGAAATCTGCCTGCATCTATCTCCCATGTGGTGGGATTAAAGTCATGTGCCAGAAACCGCTGGCAGTCTGGAAGAGTTTTATTGAGAGGGAGAGACAAGGTGGTGGCAGACAGAGAAGAGGGGGAAAAGAAAGAGAGGGAGGGGTGTTCCCCTTATTTATATGGAAAATGATGTAATACAGGTAAAGGTGGGAGGTGAGCCAAGTGTATTCTGGAAACATGGTAGCTTACATCTTGGAAACAGTTCTGTAGGTCGCTCTGTCACCTATGTGATGTCATCAGTTTGGGAGGTCCTGATGCCAACATAACTCCCTTCATGTTATAAAGAAAAGGAAAGAAAAAGGGAAAGGCAATGATGAAAAGGGAATGAGGGCATCATGTCTTTTAAGCTGCTTCCTGCTGAATTTTACCATCTAGATCCTCTTGGTAAATGTTCACATCAGGTTCCTCTGTGGACAGCAGCTCTTCTGTGGGCAGTGGCTGGTAATCCTCTAACACGAACTGATTAGTAGTTTGGCTAGAAACTTTCTGTATTTGTTGTTGAAGAAATATGGAAACATGATGAATGAGGCAGGGAGAAAATTATAATGCCAAGAACATGACTAGGAACGGTGTTATGAAAGGGAGTATCCACTTCCATATAGGATTTTCGAAAATCGTAGAACTGGAGGTCTCATGGTCTCTGAAGTTCTCGATGTCAACTGTAGCTCCTGGATTTTATCACTATCCAGGACTGGTTGACATAGAAACAGCATTCTTCTTGGATTGTAGCCACATGTGCCCACACTAACTGGGTTCCTGAGTGGGAGGCCAGAGCTTTATGGGAGAGAATGGTGAGAGAAGTAATGGAGACCAAGACATATTTTCTGATCAAGGCCCAAAGTTTAATAAGTGTCTGTGCTTATAAAGGGGGGAGGGGAGGCCCATCCACCACCAATCCATTCTTGATGCCTGTCACCAGCCTGTAGGCAATCTGCTGGACAGAACTGGTTTGGCAAGTAGGTGTAAATTACTGGATTGTTTGCTGTCTCTGGAATATCTCAAGAACCTCTCAGCAGGTAGCAGTGTCTTGGAGAAGAGCAGGCAGGTGACAGAACAATAGAGCCATCTAGGTGAGAAGGCTCCACCCAGGTGCTCTTATTCTCAGTGGCAGTGAAGTCTGAATCAGCCTGCTTCAAGGCTGGGGTAGGCTACAGTGGAGGAACAGGCAAAGACCACCTTCTTTAGCTTCAGAATATCTAGCCCCTGTAGATTCTGAAGCACCACGACTGCCGAAGAATCTGTTTCTGGATACTGAGCACATTTTCAGATATTTTTTGAAGAAAGCTTTTTAACTGGGAAGTGAACTTATTATATTGGGTCATGGAAGTCATTATCCCTGCAATTCCAGTACCAGCACCTATGGCTATTCCCATAGCAACCAAGAGTGAAATGACTTGAATCGCCCTCTTATGTTGACCAGCTATCATATATTCAACTGTGATTGTCAGGGGCTCCTTTCCCTGGATTACTCCCTGTTCAGGGAAAAGGAGTACCATTGTGCAAAGTCCTGACCAGCTGATGGGTAGGCAATGATATTCCTGAGTGCCACAAAGAATTGACGTGTTCAGGAATACATGACATTGTGGCAGGGATACTATATTGAGGGATATGGTTTCATTGAAGTCTAGGGAACTTAGTGTTCCTACAGGACGTGTCCCAGAGGTCTTAAAACAGTTTGTCATGCCAAAGAGAGGGATAGAGATAAGGTATGGAGTCATGGCAACATTGGAGTCAAGGCAACTGACAAAGGCTGAGGTAAAGTTACATGGCAGTATCACTGGAGAGGCTGTAAGTGACAATTGTGAGTTAGCTCCAGGGGGTACACATAATGAGCAGTCTTTAAAGTGTTGAGGCTGGTGTCATTAAGGAGTTGGTATGCTGAGGTCAAGTTTGAAGCAAAAGGCAAAATAACATGTTAGTGCCATTTATGAGGGGTGATATCAAAGAGGTAAGGACCTCAGAGGAGTGTTTGATTATCTCCCCTACTTTTCAGATATCTAGTGGTTGGGCAATTGAGACATATTTTCTTTGGATATGGTTGCTACTTACTAGGGAACTGGGTTGATTTTTACTCTAGAGCTTACCAATAACTCCTACCTCTCACCTGGAATCCCATGAGTCTTTTATGTAGAAAAAGATTGTCTTGTGGTGTTGATAGAAGAAATGATTGGTTCATGATCCTAGCATATGTATCTGACAAGACCAATATGGGCAGCCCCCATATTCATCTGGCAGTTTTCTACAATAATCTTTTGTCTGGTTAAAGAAAAAGCAAGTATAGACATCATAATATTTAGATGGGATAACAGATACAGTGATGATAGCAATTTGGATCAGTTCCTGGCATCCAGCTATGGAGCAATTTCCTGACCCTATTTGGAAAGAATGTTTGTTATCTGTGGGGATTTCTTGGACTTTGACCCTCCAGATGTTAGGGCTACCCAGATGGAAATGAACATCATGGGGAGGATAAGAAACCCATATCTCATCCAGTGAGGTCAAGCTTGACTGCCAGAGTGGAGTCTCATTTTCTGGGACTGGGGACATGATGGGTGGTCTCAATGTAGTCTGGAACTTAATAGATAGAGAATGGTCCTGTTAGGGTGAATGTTTATGAAGAAGTGTCATTTTTAGGTGGAGGAATGAAAGGTTTGAGGTGAGACAGATGGATCCAATGAGAGAGTCCCTTGAGTTTAGCAGCTGTAGGGGTCACAAGGATTACCTTAAAAGGGCCCTGCCATTTAGGAGAGAGATGTGATGCCAATGATCTGTAGGGGATAGAAAGACTTGACAAGAAGTGGACAGGAGACAGTGTATGGCCGTAGTAGATGGTGGTCAGCAAAGTTCCATAGGAGGGAACAGTGATGGCAAAGTATGGGGTGAATATATGGTCTGGGAGTGGAGAACATTTAGGTGAAAGACCAGGAATTAGGAATGAATGTCCATACATGAGTTCAAAGGGTAAGATGAGGAGAAGTCACTTGTGGAGAGCTCATAGCCTAGAAAGAAGCAGTGGTTGGAGTTTTACCCAATGAAGGTGAAGTTCTTGTGACAGCTAAACAAGAGTGTATTTTTTTAAAAGAGTAGTTAGTTCTTTATACCTTACCTGAAGATTGAAGGTGGTAGGGAATATGAAAATGCCAGGGCATGTCTAGGGACTTAGATACGATTTGAGAACCTTGGCAAGTAAATTCAGGATTATTGTCTGATTAGAGGGAGGCTGGGACATCAAACTGGGGAATGGTCTCTCAAAGGAAGAGGAGATCAGATCACTTTTGTCATAGAAGTAGAAAAATTAAACCTCTGACTCAGTACAGCCCTTATCAGCCTGTTCAAATTTTTATATTGTTGGAGCAACATAAGAACCTGTAAAGCACTGACCCGCTGTCTGTTGAAAGCCACTATCTTGTGAATAATGCAGGGGCCTATGGTAAATAAAAGAAGCAAGATTAATAAGGGGTCCATGAGGGCAGATAGTAAAGTACTCATCCAGGGGATTTTGTGAACCAACATTCAAACCATCCTTCATTAGCTTCTCACTCTCGTTTTCAGTTTTCTTTTTTTTTTTTTTTTTTTTGTTTTTTTGTTTTTGTTTTTGTTTTTCCATTTTTATTAGGTATTTAGCTCCTTTACATTTCCAATGCTATACCAAAAGTCACCCATACCCACCCACCCCCACTCCCCTACCCACCCACTCCCCCTTTTTGGCCCTGGAGTTCCCCTGTACTGGGGCATATAATGTTTGCGTGTCCAATGGGCCTCTCTTTTCAGTGATGGCCGACTAGGCCATCTTTTGATACATATGCAGCTAGAGTCAAGAGCTCCGGGATACTGGTTAGTTCATAATGTTGTTCCACCTATAGGGTTGCAGATCCCTTTAGCTCCTTGGGTACTTTCTCTTGCTCCTCCATTGGGAGCCCTGTGATCCATCCATTAGCTGGCTGTGAGCATCCACTTCTGTGTTTGCTAGGCCCTGGCATAGTCTCACAAGAGACAGCTACATCTGGGTCCTTTTGATAAAATCTTGCTGGTATATGCAATGGTGTCAGCGTTTGGATGCTGATTATGGGGTGGATCCCTGGATATGGCAGTTTCTACATGGTCCATCCTTTCATCTCAGCTCCAAACTTTGTCTTTGTAACTCCTTCCATGGGTGTTTTGTTCCCAATTCTAAGGAGGGGCATAGTGTTCACACTTCAGTCTTTATTCTTCTTGAGTTTCATGTGTTTAGCAAATTGTATCTTATATCTTGGGTATCCTAGGTTTGGGGCTAATATCCACTTATCAGTGAGTACATATTGTGTGAGTTCCTTTGTGAATGTGTTACCTCACTCAGGATGATGCCCTCCAGGTCCATCCATTTGGCTAAATTCATTCTTTTTAATAGCTGAGTAGTACTCCATTGTGTAGATGTACCACATTTTCTGTATCCATTCCTCTGTTGAGGGACATCTGGGTTCATTCCAGCTTCTGGCTATTATAAATAAGGCTGCTATGAACATAGTGGAGCATGTGTCCTTCTTACCAGTTGGGGCATCTTCTGGATATATGCCCAGGAGAGGTATTGTTGGATCCTCCGGTAGTACTATGTCCAATTTTCTGAGGAACCGCCAGACTGATTTACAGAGTGGTTGTACAAGCCTGCAACCCCACCAACAATGGAGGAGTGTTCCTCTTTCTCCACATCCACGCCAGCATCTGCTGTCACCTGAATTTTGATCTTAGCCATTCTGACTGGTGTGAGGTGGAATCTCAGGGTTGTTTTGATTTGCATTTCCCTGATGATTAAGGATGTTGAACATTTTTTCAGGTGCTTCTCTGCCATTCGGTATTGCTCAGGTGAGAATTCTTTGTTCAGTTCTGAGCCCCATTTTTTAATGGGGTTATTTGATTTTCTGAAGTCCACCTTCTTGAGTTCTTTATATATGTTGGATATTAGTCCCCTATCTGATTTAGGATAGGTAAAGATCCTTTCCCAATCTGTTGGTGGTCTTTTTGTATTATTGACGGTGTCTTTTGCCTTGCAGAAACTTTGGAGTTTCATTAGGTCCCATTTGTCAATTCTCGATCTTACAGCACAAGCCATTGCTGTTCTGTTCAGGAATTTTTCCCCTGTGCCCATATCTTCAAGGCTTTTCCCCACTTTCTCCTCTATAAGTTTCAGTGTCTCTGGTTTTATGTGAAGTTCCTTGATCCACTTAGATTTGACCTTAGTACAAGGAGATAAGTATGGATCGATTCGCATTCTTCTACACGATAACAACCAGTTGTGCCAGCACCAATTGTTGAAAATGCTGTCTTTCTTCCACTGGATGGTTTTAGCTCCCTTGTCAAAGATCACGTGACCATAGGTGTGTGGGTTCATTTCTGGGTCTTCAATTCTATTCCATTGGTCTACTTGTCTGTCTCTATACCAGTACCATGCAGTTTTTATCACAATTGCTCTGTAGTAAAGCTTTAGGTCTGGCATGGTGATTCCGCCAGAAGTTCTTTTATCCTTGAGAAGACTTTTTGCTATCCTAGGTTTTTTGTTATTCCAGACAAATTTGCAAATTGCTCCTTCCAATTCGTTGAAGAATTGAGTTGGAATTTTGATGGGGATTGCATTGAATCTGTAGATTGCTTTTGGCAAGATAGCCATTTTTACAATGTTGATCCTGCCAATCCATGAGCATGGGAGATCTTTCCATCTTCTAAGATCTTCTTTAATGTCTTTTTTTTTCTTTCCATTTTTTATTAGGTATTTAGCTCATTTACATTTCCAATGCTATACCAAAAGTCCCCCATACCCACCCACCCCCACTCCCCTACCCGCCCACTCCCCCTTTTTGGCCCTGGCGTTTCCCTGTTCTGGGGCATATAAAGTTTGCGTGTCCAATGGGCCTCTCTTTCCAGTGATGGCCGACTAGGCCATCTTTTGATACATATGCAGCTACAGTCAAGAGCTCCGGGGTACTGGTTAGTTCATAATGTTGATCCACCTATAGGGTTGCAGATCCCTTTAGCTCCTTGGCTACTTTCTCTAGCTCCTCCATTGGGAGCCCTGTGATCCATCCATTAGCTGACTGTGAGCATCCACTTCTGTGTTTGCTAGGCCCTGGCATAGTCTCACAAGAGACAGCTACATCTGGGTCCTTTTGATAAAATCTTGCTAGTGTATGCAATGGTGTCATCGTTTGGATGCTGATTATGGGGTGGATCCCTGGATATGGCAGTCTCTACATGGTCCATCCTTTCATCTCAGCTCCAAACTTTGTCTCTGTAACTCCTTCCATGGGTGTTTTGTTCCCACTTCTAAGGAGGGGCATAGTGTCCACACTTCATTCTTCATTTTTCTTGAGTTTCATGTGTTTAGGAAATTGTATCTTATATCTTGGGTATCCTGAGTTTCTGGGCTAATATCCACTTATCAGTGAGTACATATTGTGTGAGTTCCTTTGTGAATGTGTTACCTCACTCAGGATGATGCCCTCCAGGTCCATCCATTTGGCTAGGAATTTCATAAATTCATTCTTTTTAATAGCTGAGTAGTACTCCATTGTGTAGATGTACCACATTTTCTGTATCCATTACTGTGTTGAGGGGCATCTGGGTTCTTTCCAGCTTCTCGCTATTATATATAAGGCTGCTATGAACATAGTGGAGCATGTGTCCTTCTTACCGGTTAGGACATCTTCTGGATATATGCCCAGGAGAGTTATTGCAGGATCCTCTGGTAGTACTATGTCCAATTTTCTGAGGAATCAACAGACAGATTTCCAGAGAGAGCTTCTCACTCTCGTTTTCATTTTTCTAAGCTTTCTCTGAGTTTGACCATAGAGTCTCTCTAATTGCCCCTGAATGGTCAATATAGAAGCAACACTCTTCCTTTAGGGCTGGTACTGTTGTCTCAAAACTAAAAGCTGCAATGTACTAAGTCTTTCTCTAATAAAGGCTACTAGCCTATCTAACACACATGGACCTATAATTAAAAAGCAGAAGCAAAATCAAAAGGAGTCCCATAAGGGTAGAACATAGGGTGGTCAAGAGTACAAAATAAGGTCCTTTCCGCCAATTATCAAGGTTTTCTGCATGGAGACATCTAACGTAGACAGAATCTCTAACTTGGAAGAGATGTGGGGCTTGCAGGTCTCCTTCTCATGAGTAGGCCTCGTGGAGCTACTTCTATGCTCGCTGTCTCACCCACTTGAGTGCCTTGAACCTAGAGGACAAAGCCTGTGGATGCAGCATATCAGCACTATGTACAGAGGCTATTTTTACGAGTGGAGGGGATTCCCCATAGAGTAAACCATAGGGGGTCAGTCCACACTGTCCAGGAGTGTTTCTAACATTGAAGAGCACAAAGGGTATGAGAGCTATCCAATTATTAGCGCCAGTCTCCGAGGTCAATTTGGTAAGTGTCTCTTTAATTGTTTTATTCATCCTCTCTACCTGTCCTGAGCTTTGGGGCCTGTATGCACAATGTAACTTTTAATCAATCCCCAGTATCTTGGCAAGTCCCTGACTTACCTGGGCAACAAAGACAGGTCCATTATCAGACCTGATTATCTTGGGTATCCCAAACCTCAGGAAGATTTCTTCTGGGATCTTCTTGGCCATCACATTGGCCGTCTCAGTCCTGGTAGGAAAAGCTTCTACCCAGCTTGGAAAGGTATCTATAAAAACTAATAAGTACTTGTTGACATTTCTAGCTGGCTTAATTTCTATAAAATCTCCCTCCCAGTAGGCCTCAAGCCGGTTGCCCCTGAACCTCTTATCAGGAGTATACATAGAGTTCCCTGTATTAGTCATAGCACAGACCTTGCAGCTTTTGACTATTTCTTCTGCCATGTCAGGGAGTCCTATAACATAGTAGTCAGAGGACCTAACCACACCTTTTAATTTCTTGGCCCCCAAGTGTGTCAAGTAATGTAAGTTGGTACCAGTCCTAATTTGTCCATAACTTGATAGTCCTCAAGGGTTTATCTAAAGCTGGTCTCTCTGATATCATAATAACCTTTAGGCTCCTTGACTGCCAGGATCATTGCTCCTTGGGCTGCCTCTTTGGCGGTTAGATCTGCCATCCGATTCCCTTTAGCCACAGCATCTTAGATCTTTCTCTGCAGATGTCAACATCCGTCTTTGTCGGAATATTGCTCCGTTCAGTGGCAAAAGCATACCTGCTGTCAGTGTACGTTCCCTTTGCCATTTGTAGAGCTTTTATCAAAGCCACAAGTTCGGTTTCTGGGCAGATGTCCCTTCAGGGAAACTGCTGGACTAGATCAATTGCTTTCCATCCACCACTGCTGCTCCTGCCTTCTACTTTCCTTCAACCATGAAGCTACAGCCATCCCTGTATCAGCTCAGACTCCCAGGCCAAGGCTGATCCTTCAGATCATTTCAAGTACCAATTTCTTCTGCCAGAATGTCAGCGCAGTGATGAGTAGGTGAAGAGTCATCAGTCTCTGGCAGTAGGGTAGCGGGATTGAGGAAAACAGGGGGAGCGAAAATCACTCGTTTAGTCAACAAAATGCTCTGATAATGTGTCATACGTGTGTTGGTCATCCATCGGTCAGGAGGCTGTTGGATAATGCTTTCAAGTGTGTGGGGTGACACTACAGTTATTTGCTGTCCCAGAGTGAGCTTATCAGCATCCTTGACAAGCAGAGCAATAGCAGCAATAGCTTTCAGGCAAGAAAACCACCAGCTGGCAACAGGGTCTAACTTCTTGGATAAGTAAGCCACTGGCCTTTTCCAAGGTCCCAAATTCTGAGTAAGGACTCCTCTGGTGACCCTTGTTCAGTGGGGCCTTTTTATTTTCTTCAAAGGCTTTGATCTGGAGTCCACACAAACATCTCCTCTTCCTTGGTTAGGGGGGTACAACAGGGCAGTTAAGGTCACAAACCCAGGTATCCAGAACCCGCAGAAGCCAGCAGTGTCCAAGAATTCTCTTAATTGCCTTGGTGTAGTTATGGTGGGGATCTGAGTTTCAGTTTTTTTTCTGGCTTCCTTTAGCCACTGCTTACCGTCTCAAAGCATATATCCCAAATAAATAACTTCAGTCTGACACAGCTGAGCCTTTTTAGCTGAGGCTCCTAGGTACCCCAACTTACTCAATTCTGTTAAGCACACTGTTCTTCAGTTGCTCAGGTTCCCTATCTGACTACGTCCTTTCTTTTCTTTCTCTCCTAACACTGTGGTCAAAATTCTAGTCAAATTTCTTTCTTGTCTATGATCCCTCCTGTTTTTTCTTTCTTGTGCCTCCCACCTCTCTCTCTCTTCCACCTCCCATCTCTCTCTCTCTCTTTCTCGTATTACACCTTCTCTGCCCCTTTCACTAGATCACGTAACTTTCTCTCTCTTGTAATACACCTTCTCTTACCTTAGGCAAATTAGTGGGCCATTTTGAGGCACCTCAGAGACCAAAGCCTGGTGATAGGATTTCAATCTCTCCATAACTTTAGCCATGTTGTAGTCCCAACCAGGGCAAGTCAAAGGGAATCCTGTGTTAATCTCATTTTGTAGCTCTGTAGGCCACCCATCGGCTCCTGGGATATTTTTTCTAGTCTCTAACAGAATTATCTCTTGCTCTTCAGTTAGGGTTAGGCTGCAGCATCTGCTGAATATCATCCCAAGTAGGCTGATGAGAGAACATAAGGGATTCCACCAACACTGTGAGGCATTGGGGATCCTCTGAGAAAAGGGGTTGGTTAGTTTCCCAGTTATAAAGATCAGCAGAGGAAAATGACCAGTACTGATGGGGTTTAAGGTTGGGTGGGTCCACTGGAGTCCATTCGGACTCTGCACTCTCCAGCTCAGTGTACTCGGAGCAGGTCCAAAGGCCTGGACACTTGGGGGGGGGGTTGGTGGTGGCGACTCTGGACAGTGGGAACTTCCTATGGCACAGCTGACCTGGGGAGCCCAGTGGGTGCCTCGCAGGCCCCAAGGCCTCACCCTCTCCCCTCCCCTCTGCCCAACCTGTGGGCACAAGGTGCATGGCAGGGGGGTGTCCCGGGACCTCCATGTCAGTGTTCACCTGCCAGGTCTGCCTCCACAGCTCCCCAGGCTGCGGTTTTCCATGGGATCCTCGCCTTGGCCAGTACCTAGCAGCAAACTTAGAACTGGTGCTGAATCAGGGAAATCCGACTGTTTAATTAAAACAAAATATTGCAAAGGCCTGCAGAAGGTGTTGAGGCTGTAGATAAGGGGGAGTTAGTGGACTAGGCCACTCTGGAGGCTTCATAGATTTTTGGAGGAGCCAATGGATTAGCTGGTGGCTCTGTCGGGAGAAGCCTTCACTTTTGATTTCTCTTGTAACACCAGAGCACAACAACAATTTTGGGAAGCAAAACGCAATTTTAACAGTGTAAACAATCTATTCTCTTTAAAAATCAACACCAAAGATGCTTAATTCTCTTTTCTTCCATGAAGCAGTGTGTTTATTCTCTGATAGTGCTATTTAGTTGAATAAAATTCCATAGGTATTTATGAAAAAAAAATCAACACCGAAAACATTACTTGCTACAAAGTTTGACTGCCTTTTCTTGAACACAAACACAAAAACATGCAGCCCCCAATACTTTAAAGAGACACTGCCCTAAATCCTATCTTTCATAAGTCTGGTTTCTAGGATAAGAATTACATAGAGTATTACCCAATTTAGGCATATCTTTTAGAGACTCTAAACTTGAGTTATCAAATTTAACACTAACCATCTGTAGCAATGTAACAATTATTAATCTTAACCAACAACTTATGAACTTACTGTGAAGACATGCAGAGCACATCATCAAGAAAAAGGAACCAGATGAAGCAGTTCATTTTAGACCAATTAGAGAATATTAATTTTTGTAGCTACAATCATAGAATAAAAAAACACTTTACCATTGTCAAACACACTAGTCACAAACAATTTATTAGCTTTTTTACTCTGAAACTAAGAGGCTGTTTCTTCTTCCTTGAACCATGGGCAACAGCTATCTATCTTACCTAAAAATTTTCTTACTAATTGTACTTCAAGCCTTACTCCTCTGGCCTGAAACAACTCCTGAAAACTAAGGGCAACCGCCTGATTCATGACTTTAAACCCTTTCTTCTTCCACCTAAGCAGCTTCCTAAGAAGCTGCGGCCGACCCGCCTGTTTCCGTTTCTAGTTCCGATTAACACACTGCTCACCCAAGCAGAACCAGCGTTGGGTTAGCACTGATTCAAGCTTAATTCATATCCTACCTCAAACTCAGCAACACTTTACAAAACTGAAATTTTAAGGTAGCGCTAGCATGTGTACCTGTCCGTTGCTCCAATGCCCGATAGGAAGATCCTTTCTTGTGGAGCTCCACAGCAGCAGCTTTTCTCTTAGCATCCCTCTGCCATTCTTTAGGTCCCAGTTCTGGCGCCAAAATGTTGTGTATGCCAGCAGCTCCCAACATGAACGGTTCGACTGAGAAGGCTACTGGAGCTGTAAGAGAGGAATGTATACGGGGTGAAAGAAGAAACAGAGCTAAGACAAATTCATTTTGATCAAAGCTCAAATTTTATTGTTGCGACACTAGTTATGAAGGAAGAGGGAGGGGACCCGATTCCCGCCGAATAATGTCGGGTCCAGTAGAAAGGTGAGCACGTGTGTGGCTCTGAACAGCAAAGCAGCCTGATCTGGGGCACAAGCCCCTTCCGCTCGACTCGAGCCCCGGGCAATCTTGCCAGCAGAGTCTGGACCAACACCCGCAAGGGCCCACACGGGACTCCCCACGGGATCCTAAGACCTCTGGTGAGTGGAACACAGCGCCTGCCCCAATCCAATCGGGCGGAACCTAAGACTGCGGTACATAGGGAAGCAGGCTACCCGGGCCTGATCTGGGGCACAAGTCCCTTCTGCTCGACTCGAGCCCCGGGCTACCTTGCCAGCAGAGTCTTGACCAACACCCGCAAGGGCCCACACGGGACTCCCCACGGGATCCTAAGTCCTCTGGTGAGTGGAACACAGCGCCTGCCCCAATTCAATCGCGCAGGAACCTGAGACTGCAGTAGATAGGGAAGGAGGCTATCCGGGCCTGATCTGGGGCACAAGTCCCTTCTGCTCGACTCGAGCCCCAGGCTACCTTGCCAGCAGAGTCTTGCCCAACACCTGTAAGGGCCCACACGGGACTCCCCACGGGATCCCAAGACCTCTGGTGAGTGGAACACAGCACCTGCCCCAATCCAATCACGCAGGAACCTGAGACTGCAGTACATAGGGAAGCAGGCTACCCGGGCCTAATCTGGGGCACAAGTCCCTTCTGCTCGACTCGAGCCCAGGCTACCTTGCCAGCAGAGTCTTGCCCAACACCTGCAAGGGCCCACACGGGACTCCCCACGGGATCCCAAGACCTCTGGTGAGTGGAACACAGCGCCTGCCCCAATCCAATCACGCAGGAACCTGAGACTGCGGTACATAGGGAAGCAGGCTACCCAGGCCTGATCTGGGGCACAAGTCCCTTCTGCTCCACTCGAGCACCAGGCTAACTTGCCAGCAGAGTCTTGCCCAACACCCGCAAGGGCCCACACGGGACTCCCCACGGGATCCTAAGACCTCTGGTGAGTGGAACACAGCGCCTGCCCCAATCCAATCGCGCGGAACCTGAGACTGCGGTACATAGGGAAGCAGGCTACCCGGGCATGATCTGGGGCACAAGTCCCTTCTGCTCGACTCGAGCCCCGGGCTACCTTGCCAGCAGAGTCTTGCCCAACACCCGCAAGGGCCCACACGGGACTCCCCACGGGATCCTAAGACCTCTGGTGAGTGGAACACAGCGCCTGCCCCAATCCAATCACGCAGGAACCTGAGCCTGCAGTACATAGGGAAGCAGGCTACCCGGGCCTGATCTGGGGCACAAGTCCCTTCTGCTCGACTCGAGCCCCGGGCTACCTTGCCAGCAGAGTCTTGCCCAACACCCGCAAGGGCCCACACAGGACTCCCCACGGGATCCCAAGACCTCTGGTGAGTGGAACACAGCGCCTGCCCCAATCCAATCGCGCGGAACCTGAGACTGCGGTACATAGGGAAGCAGGCTACCCGGGCCTGATCTGGGGCACAAGTCCCTTCTGCTCGACTCGAGCCCCGGGCTACCTTGCCAGCAGAGTCTTGCCCAACACCCGCAAGGGCCCACACGGGACTCCCCACGGGATCCTAAGACCGCTGGTGAGTGGAACACAGCGCCTGGCCCTATCCAATCGCACGGAACCTGAGACTGCCGTACATAGGGAAGCAGGCTACCCGGGCTTGATCTGGGGCACAAACCCCTTCCACTCCACTCGAGCCCTGGGCTACCTTGCCAGCGGAGTCGCCTGACACCCCCAAGGGCCCACACAGGATTCCACACGAGATCCTAAGTCCTCTAGTGAGTGGAACACAACTTCTGCCAGGAGTTTGGTTCGAACACCAGATATCTGGGTACCTGCCCTGCAAGAAGAGAGCTTGCCTGCAGAGAATACTCTGCCCACTGAAACTAAGGAGAGTGCTACCCTCCAGGTCTGCTTATAGAGGCTAACAGAGTCACCTGAAGAACAAGCTCTTAACAGTGACAACTAAAACAGCTAGCTTTAGAGATTACCAGATGGTGAAAGGCAAACGTAAGAATCCTACTAACAGAAATCAAGACCACTCACCATCATCAGAACGCAGCACTCCCACCCCACCTAGTCCTTGGCACCCCAACACAACCGAAAATCTAGACCCAGATTTAAAAACATTTCTCATGATGATGATAGAGGACATCAAGAAGGACTTTCATAAGTCACTTAAAGAATTACAGGAGAGCACTGCTAAAGAGTTACAGGCCCTTAAAGAAAAGCAGGAAAACACAGCCAAACAGGTAGAAATCATTAAAGAAAAACAGGAAAACACATCCAAACAGGTGATGGAAATGAACAAAACCATACTAGAACTAAAAGGGGAAGTTAGACACAATAAAGAAAACCCAAAGCGAGGCAACACTGGAGATAGAAACCCTAGGAAAGAGATCTGGAACCATAGATGAGAGCATCAGCAACAGAATACAAGAAAAGGAAGAGAGAATCTCAGGTGCAGAAGATTCCAAAGAGAACATCGACACAACAGTCAAAGAAAATACAAAATGCAAAAGGATCCTAACTCAAAACATCCAGGTAATGCAGGACACAATGAGAAGACCAAACCTACGGATAATAGGAATTGATGAGAATGAAGATTTTCAACTTAAAGGGCCAGCTAATATCTTCAACAAAATAATAGAAGAAAACTTCCCAAACATAAAAAAAGAGATGCCCATGATCATACAAGAAGCCTACAGAACTCCAAATAGACTGGACCAGAAAAGAAATTCCTCCCGACACATAATAATCAGAACAACAAATGCACTAAATAAAGATAGAATATTAAAAGCAGTAAGGGAGAAAGGTCAAGTAACATATAAAAGAAGGCCTATCAGAATTACACCAGACTTTTCACCAGAGACTATGAAAGCCAGAAGATCCTGGACAGATGTTATACAGACACTAAGAGAACACAAATGCCAGCCCAGGCTACTATACCCGGCCAAACTCTCAATTACCGTAAATGGAGAAACCAAAGTATTCCACGACAAAAACAAATTCACACAATATCTTTCCACGAATCCAGCCCTTCAAAGGACAATAATAGAAAAGAAGCAATACAAGGACGGAAATCACGCCCTAGAACAACCAAGAAAGTAATCCCTCAACAAACCAAAAAGAAGACAGCCACAAGAACAGAATGCCAACTCTAACAACAAAAATAAAAAGAAGCAACAATTACTTTTCCTTAATATCTCTTAATATCAATGGACTCAATTCCCCAATAAAAAGACATAGACTAACAGACTGGCTACACAAACAGGACCCAACATTCTGCTGCTTACAGGAAACCCATCTCAGGGAAAAAGACAGACACTACCTCAGAGTGAAAGGCTGGAAAACAATTTTCCAAGCAAATGGACTGAAGAAACAAGCTGGAGTAGCCATTTTAATATCGGATAAAATTGACTTCCAACCCAAAGTTATCAAAAAAGACAAGGAGGGACACTTCATACTCATCAAAGGTAAAATCCTCCAAGAGGAACTCTCAATTCTGAATATCTACGCACCAAATGCAAGGGCAGCCACATTCATTAGAGACACTTTAGTAAAGCTCAAAGCATACATTGCACCTCACACAATAATAGTGGGAGACTTCAACACACCACTTTCTTCAAAGGACAGATCGTGGAAACAGAAACTAAACAGGGACACAGTGAAACTAACAGAAGTTATGAAACAAATGGACCTGACAGATATCTACAGAACATTTTATCCTAAAACAAAAGGATATAACTTCTTCTAAGCACCTCACGGGACCTTCTCCAAAATTGACCATATAATTGGTCACAAAACAGGCCTCAATAGATACAAAAATATTGAAATTGTCCCATGTATCCTATCAGACCACCATGGCCTAAGACTGATCTTCAATAACAACATAAATAATGGAAAGCCAACATTCACGTGGAAACTGAATAACACTCTTCGCAATGATACCTTGGTCAAGGAAGGAATAAAGGAAGAAATTAAAGACTTTTTAGAGTTTAATGAAAATGAAGCCACAACGTACCCAAACCTATGGGACACAATGAAAGCATTTCTAAGAGGGAAACTCATAGCTCTGAGTGCCTCCAAGATGAAACGGGAGACAGCACATACTAGCAGCTTGACAAAACATCTAAAAGCCCTAGAAAAAAAGGAAGCAAATTCACCCAAGAGGAGTAGACGGCAGGAAATAATCAAACTCAGGGGTGAAATCAACCAAGTGGAAACAAGAAGAACTATTCAAAGAACTAACCACACGAAGAGTTGGTTCTTTGAGAAAATCAACAAGATAGATAAACCCTTAGCTAGACTCACTAAAGGGCACAGGGACAAAATCCTAATTAACAAAATCAGAAATGAAAAGGGAAACATAACAACAGATCCTGAAGAAATCCAAAACACCATCAGATCCTTCTACAAAAGGCTATACTCAACAAAACTGGAAAACCTGGACGAAATGGACAAATTTCTGGACAGATACCAGGTACCAAAGTTGAATCAGGATCAAGTTGATCATCTAAACAGTCCCATATCACCTAAAGAAATAGAAGCAGTTATTAATAGTCTCCCAACCAAAAAAAGCCCAGGACCAGATGGGTTTAGTGCAGAGTTCTATCAGACCTTCAAAGAAGATCTAATTCCACTTCTGCACAAACTATTTCACAAAATAGAAGTAGAAGGTACTCTACCCAACTCATTTTATGAAGCCACTATTACTCTGATACCTAAACCACAGAAAGACCCAACAAAGATAGAGAACTTCAGACCAATTTCTCTGATGAATATCGATGCAAAAATCCTCAATAAGATTCTCGCTAACCGAATCCAAGAACACATTAAAGCAATCATCCATCCTGACCAAGTAGGTTTTATTCCAGGGATGCAGGAATGGTTTAATATACGAAAATCCATCAATGTAATCCATTATATAAACAAACTCAAAGACAAAAACCACATGATCATCTCGTTAGATGCAGAAAAAGCATTTGACAAGATCCAACACCCATTCATGATAAAAGTTTTGGAAAGATCAGGAATTCAAGGCCCATACCTAAACATGATAAAAGCAATCTACAGCAAACCAGTAGCCAACATCAAAGTAAATGGAGAGAAGCTGGAAGCAATCCCACTAAAATCATGGACTAGACAAGGCTGCCCACTTTCTCCCTACCTTTTCAACATAGTACTTGAAGTATTAGCCAAAGCAATTCCACAACAAAAGGAGATCAAGGGGTTACAAATTGGAAAAGAGGAAGTCAAAATACCACTTTTTGCAGATGATATGATAGTATATATAAGTGACCCTAAAAATTCTACCAGAGAACTCCTAAACCTGATAAACAGCTTCGGTGAAGTAGCTGGATATAATTAAACTCAAACAAGTCAATGGCCTTTCTCTATACAAAGAATAAACAGGCTGAGAAAGAAATTAGGGAAACAACACCCTTCTCAATAGTCACAAATACTATAAAATATCTTGGCGTGACTCTAACTAAGGAAGTGAAAGATCTGTATGATAAAATCTTCAAATCTCTGAAGAAAGAAATTAAGGAAGATCTCAGAAGATGGAAAGATCTCCCATGCTCATGGATTGGCAGGATCAACATTGTAAAAATGGCTATCTTGCCAAAAGCAATCTACAGATTCAATGCAATCCCCATCAAAATTCCAACTCAATTCTTCAACGAATTGGAAGGAGCAATTTGCAAATTCATCTGGAATAACAAAAAACCTAGGATAGCAAAAAGTCTTCTCAAGGATAAAAGAACTTCTGGCGGAATCACCATGCCAGACCTAAAGCTTTACTACAGAGCAATTGTGATAAAAACTGCATGGTACTGGTATAGAGACAGACAAGTAGACCAATGGAATAGAATTGAAGACCCAGAAATGAACCCACACACCTATGGTCATGTGATCTTCGACAAGGGAGCTAAAACCATCCAGTGGAAGAAAGACAGCATTTTCAACAATTGGTGCTGGCACAACTGGTTGTTATCGTGTAGAAGAATGCGAATCGATCCATACTTATCTCCTTGTACTAAGGTCAAATCTAAGTGGATCAAGGAACTTCACATAAAACCAGAGACACTGAAACTTATAGAGGAGAAAGTGGGGAAAAGCCTTGAAGATATGGGCACAGGGGAAAAATTCCTGAACAGAACAGCAATGGCTTGTGCTGTAAGATCGAGAATTGACAAATGGGACCTAATGAAACTCCAAAGTTTCTGCAAGGCAAAAGACACCGTCAATAATACAAAAAGACCACCAACAGATTGGGAAAGGATCTTTACCTATCCTAAATCAGATAGGGGACTAATATCCAACATATATAAAGAACTCAAGAAGGTGGACTTCAGAAAATCAAATAACTCCATTAAAAAATGGGGCTCAGAACTGAACAAAGAATTCTCACATGATCAATATCGAATGGCAGAGAAGCACCTGAAAAAATGTTCAACATCCTTAATCAACAGGGAAATGCAAATCAAAACAACCCTGAGATTCCACCTCACACCAGTCAGAATGGCTAAGATCAAAAATTCAGGTGACAGCAGATGCTGGCGTGGATGTGGAGAAAGAGGAACACTCCTCCATTGTTGGTGGGAGTGCAGGCTTGTACAACCACTCTGGAAATCAGTCTGGCGGTTCCTCAGAAAACTGGACATAGTACTACCAGAGGATCCAGCAATACCTCTCCTGGGCATATATCCAGAAGATGCCCCAACTGGTAAGAAGGACACATGCTCCACTATGTTCATAGCAGCCTTATTTATAATAGCCAGAAGATGGAAAGAACCTAGATGCCCCTCAACAGAGGAATGGATACAGAAAATGTGGTACATCTACACAATGGAGTACTACTCAGCTATTAAAAAGAATGAATTTATAAAATTCCTAGCCAAATGGATGGACCTGGAGGGCATCATCCTGAGTGAGGTAACACATTCACAAAGAAACTCACACAATATGTACTCACTGATAAGTGGATATTAGCCCCAAACCTAGGATACCCAAGATATAAGATATAATTTGCTAAACACATGAAACTCAAGAAGAATGAAGACTGAAGTGTGGACACTATTCCCCTCCTTAGATTTGGGAACAAAACACCCATGGAAGGAGTTACAGAGACAAAGTTTGGAGCTGAGATGAAAGGATGGACCATGTAGAGACTGCCATATCCAGGGATCCACCCCATAATCAGCATCCAAACGATGACACCATTGCATACACTAGCAAGATTTTATTGAAAGGACCCAGATGTAGCTGTCTCTTGTGAGACTATGCCGGGGCCTAGCAAACACAGAAGTGGATGCTCACAGTCAGCTAATGGATGGATCATAGGGCTCCCAATGGAGGAGCTAGAGAAAGTAGCCAAGGAGCTAAAGCGATCTGCAACCCTATAGGTGGAACAACATTATGAACTAACCAGTACCCCGGAGCTCTTGACTCTAGCTGCATATATATCAAAAGATGGCCTAGTCGGCCATCACTGGAAAGAGAGGCCCTTTGGACTTGCAAACTTTATATGCCCCAATACAGGGGAACACCAGGGCCAAAAAGGGGGAGTGGGTGGGCAGGGGAGTGGGGGTGGGTGGATATGGGGGACTTTTGGTATAGCATTGGAAATGTAAATGAGCTAAATACCTAATAAAAAATGGAAAAGGATTCAAGAAGGAAAAAAAAAAAAAAGAAAGGTGAGCACGTGTGTGGTTCCGAACAGCAAAGCAGCAGATTCCATCAGTGGGCGTGGCAGAAAGAATGAGCGGGAAGCTCCACCCTTGAGCAAGCAGGTTTCAGGCTGGGGGAGGGGAGGCTACAGCAGAATAATAGGCATCAGAGTAAGGAGAAATGCCTAAGTAAAAGGTGTTGGATATTAGACAAGTCTCATCCCCTTATAAATCCTCTAATGTTAATTTGGGCTGCCCCAGTCACAATACGTTTTGTAGGTTAGTGGACTGACAGACTAGTTAATTAGGGAATGGCTTGGTATCTAAGCATAGCCAGCATTCTTGGCACATTTCTGGCGGATAATAATCAATTTCATTCCTCAGATCCCATCCCTTGGAACAGAATCTTGTTTCTCCAGGTTTTCCTTGTTCTCCAAATGCAAGATTTTTTTTCACCAAAAATTTTAGATGTTTTTATTTTATGACCATTGAATTATATTTTTCTATGGTGTATTTTTTGGGGGGAAGGGACTTTCTATATATTTTTCTGTGTATTTTTAGGAAGCCTCTATTTTACAACCCGAATTTTTGAAATGGATTCTCTGTTTCTGGGGGCGGCTACAGGGCTTGCATAGAACTGTAAACTCTGTATTCCAATCCCCAAAAAACTAAATTCCAACATCTTTCCTTTTTCCAGTGCAACCAGACATATAAAGTAGATATCAATGACAAAAGTCAAGAAAAATATGGGTTTCTGGTCTCTAGTCATGCTAGCTAATACCTTCCCTGCATTTGTCTTCCTTAGTTTCCAAGTCCAGTCCTGAGTGCCATGGGTTTGGATGATTACCCTATCCTCATACCAATAGGGCAAAACATAAGAATAGAAGACCAGGGAGTGGAAGAATCTTGGGACTAATGAGATGTACCCATACTCCAAGATATATTCCATTTGGCAGGAACATCCATGGCTTCTAATTTCTTGATCTGGAAAGGGTGGATCCATGGCGTAATGTCAGCAGCTACCTTCATAATCATATTTCTCATGGAGAAAATCACCATGTAGCATCCCTTCCAAGCTGGTTCCAGCTGTTTTCAGTGCCCCTATGGCTACCTGTTTGACCCATACTTTATCTCCAGATTTGAACAAGCAGAAACTGGTGATGGCTTTAGATGTAGGCTGAATCTCTCAGATATCCTGATAAATACTCTTTATGGGGAACTAGAGATCTTGTAGTAGCTTGATAATGAACATTAGAGAGATCTATCAACTGCTGGCCTCTGAGCTTGGGAAGCAGTGGGGGAAATCTTTCAAATGTAATCTCATAGGGACTAATTTATTATCTATATGGGGTACAGAAGCCCAAAGCAAAGGAAGGTCTATTCAACATTTGCTGGACTCTAATGAGAGCTTTGCTAAAGTTTCTCTTAATGTCCTCTTTTATTTTAACCTGCCCAAATTCTGAGGATTATATGCATAATAATGTTTTCAATATGTGTGCAAATCTTTTGTTAATTGTGAAGTTATGGCTATGAATGCTGGGTCACTGTCAGATGCCATTGCTAGAAGATAATCAGTAGACCAGTTCCTGGAGGAGATTTTAAGCTACTATCTGAGCATGTTTATTCCAGATGAATGCTTCAACCCACCTGGAAAAGGTGTAACTTCCCCCCCCACAGCCTGAAAACAGGCTGAGCAGGCTTGACTTGTCACTAGGAGATCACCTGGAGTGGAGCCTGCCACCCTATTATTCTACCACTGCTGCTGCTGCTACCTGCTGCCTAGCTGTTCCAGAGCCTACACGTGGTCACATGCAACTGGACTCCAAGGATGATTCGGCGGGAATGGGCCCCCCTCTTTATAAGCACGTTTTCCCCAATATTAAAATTGAACCTTGATCAGACTATTGTCTTGGTTCCTTCCTTTCTCTCATAGCCTAGATTCCCTTTTTTCTTCCAGATTCCAAGATGCCTTCCAGGCTCGAACCTGGACATGTGAGCCGCTGGCTGGCCTCAACAATTTGGCAAACCAATGCAGGACCTGAGAAAGGCAGAGGACATTTGGAAGAAACACTGCTGATTTGTAGCTCCATGCAAGAAGAAAAGAATTAAAATTCGTACCACAGAAGGTTGGTATGTTCTAAGATGGATCAGTGCTAAACCCGCACACTGGATTCACTTAGGTTTAGCAGTGAGCTATCGGGAACTAGGAACTCAACAGGCAGGCAGTTGGCCGCAGCTTCTAGAAGCTGCTTTATTTGGAGAGAGAAATATTAGGGCTTAATAAAAGGGATTTAATAATCAGGCAGATGGCCGCAGTTGGAAACTGCATTAGGCGGGAGGAAAGTGGATATTGAATCTCTCACAGGGACAGAGAGAAAATTGGGGAATCCCCCTCTTGTGTGTGTGCCAGCTAGTGTCTTCATTCTAAGTATCTGTCTTATGTTTCTGGAATTGAACATGTGTTTGTTGTATTGGTTTGTTGTCTGTGTTTAGTCTCGTGACTCTGAAACATGGTGAAGTCTGAGTTTAGATCCACCTGAGTTTGTTTTCTCTGGTGTTTATAGACAATGGGATTTTATGAAATGTGTGCTTGGTATTTGCAGCTGTCCCTTCAGGCTGTGGTCAGCAGATGTGCTAGGAAGACCGTCACCTTACCAGGGGACACCCTGGGAACTGGGAGAGCAAGAGTCACCTGGTGTTCTCCAGAGATCGGTCAAGATGGACCAAGTTTTGTTTATGAAATGGAAGCTTACCCTTCTAATTCTTTTGCCTGCTCGTTGAGGATAAGTAGGGGTTCCACGTGTCTGGAGCTGTTGGTTTCTGCTTTGTGTGTTTTTTGTATGTGTTTAGAACTATGTGAAATTTAGAAAAGTGCTGGTATAGCTCCTTTTTCTTCTTTTTTTTTAACTAGTAATATGCTCTGCGTGTCTTCACAATCAGCTCATAAGTTATTGGTTAAGATTAAATAATTGTTATATTGGTAACAGAAGGTTAGCCTTAAATTGGCAACTCAGGAGTCTTTTCAAACATGTGGCAGAGCAGGCCAAAAAACTGGGCCTCCTAAGATACTTTTAACTGAGATAATATTTAATTGTGATTGTTATCCTAGAAAGTAAGATTAAGATAAAATTTAAAGCAATGTCTCTTTAATGAAGCGTTAAATCTTACATTGTCATGCATTCATAGATATAAATTGGCAGCCAAATTTTGCAATGTAGTAGTGAAGTTTTAATGTTGATTCTTAAAGTGATAAATTGTTTTGAAATTGGGTTTTGCTTTCCCAAAATTATAGTTATAATCTAATGTTGCAAAAGAAACTTAGTAATTCTAATATCATCCTCATGGCAAGAGGAACTAAGCTCAGAGCAGCTTTTGCTTGGTTTGTGTGACTTTCCTTTGTCTTGCAAACAGTGCCTAGGGAAGCTCTGGAGATTTGCCTCTAGGGGAAATTCCTTTTAGCTAAAAGAGCACCTTTACAGATCTAGTCAGATGCTGTTTTAATAAAGTTCACATCCATAGTTCATAAAGGGTCAATCAGACTGTAAAATTTATAAAGGCATTATAATCTGGCTTGCCTACATTTTATATAGTTATTATAGATATAAGAGTGTGTTTCTTTTTTCTCTCTCTCCTTTGCATCTTAATGATTGTAAAGGTTTTGCTTCAAGTAAGTTTATAATAACTGGAATATTTTGCCTCTAGATATGGCTAAATATTGATCTACATTATGTGAGAAATTTTTATCTTTTCTGCTTCTATTCAAGAAGCCAAAAGTTTGAATCTTCCAGGGTATATTGTTTATTAAGTAGAAGCATTTTATTAGCTAATGCCTCTCAAGGGAAATTTACTTTAAATCCTTGCTCTCACACAATAGAGCTTTTAAGTTCTGGGGAGTAGCTGTTGCTCCTGAAAAGATTCAGAGGCAATAACTTTTTATTACTTAGGGTTTTAGTTTACTACAGAAGGCTTTGCAGAAAATAATGAAAGCTTTTACAATTGTCATTAATTATTTTTATTAGGTATTTTCCTCATTTACATTTCCAATGCTATCACAAAAGTCTCCCATACCCTCCCCCCACGACTTGCCTATCCACCCATTCCCACTTTTTGGCTCTGGTATTCCCCTGTACTGGGGCATATAAAGTTTGCAAGTCCAATGCGCCTCTCTTTGCAGTGATGGCCGACTAGGCCATCTTTTGACACATATGCAGCTAAAGACAAGAGCTCCGGGGTACTGGTTAGTTCATATTGTTCTTCCACATATATGGTTGCAGTTCCCTTCAGCTCCTTGGGTACTTTCTCTAGCTCCTCCATTGGAGGCACTGTGATCCATCCAATAGCTGACTGTGAGCATCAACTTCTGTGTTTGCTAGGAAATGGCATAGTCTCACAAGCGACAGCTATATCTGGGTCCTTTCAGCAAAATCTTGCTAGTGAATGCAATGGTGCCAGCGTTTGGAAGCTGATTATGGGATGGATCCCTGGATATGGCAATCACAAGGTGGTCCATCCTTTCATCACTGCCCCTAATTTTGTCTCTGTAACTCCCTCCATGGGTGTTTTGTTCCTAATTCTAAGAAGGGGCAACGTGTCCACACTTTGGTCTTCGTTCTTCTTGAGTTTCATGCATTTAGCAAATTTTATCTTATATCTTGGGTATCCTAAGTTTCTGGGCTAATATCCACTTATCAGTGAGTACATGATCTGTGAGTTCCTTTGGATAGGGTTACCTCACTCAGGATGATGCCCTCAAGGTCCAACCATTTGCCTAGGAATTTCATAAATTCATTCCTTTTAATTGATGAGTAGTACTCCATTGTGTAAATGTACAACATTTTCTGTATCCATTCCTCTGTTGAGGGGCATCTGGGTTCTTTCCAGCTTCTGGCTATTATAAATAAGGCTGCTATGAACATAGTGGAGCATGTGTCCTTCTTACCGGTTAGGACATCTTCTGGATATATGCCCAGGAGAGTTATTGCAGGATCCTCTGGTAGTACTATGTCCAATTTTCTGAGGAATCAACAGACAGATTTCCAGAGTGGTTATACAAGCTTGCAATCCCACCAACAATGGAGGAGTGTTCCTCTTTCTCCTCATCCTCGCCAGCATCTGCTGTAACCTGAATTTTTCATCTTAGCCATTCTGATTGGTGTGATGTGAAATCTCAGGGTTGTTTTGATTTGAATTTCCCTTTTGATTAAGGATGATGAACATTTTTTTCAGGTGCTTCTCTGCCAATTGTATTTCTCAGGTGAGAATTCTTTTTTCAGTTCTGAGCCCCATTTTTAATGGGGTTATTTGATTTTATGGAGTCTAACTTCTTGAATTCATAAATATATTAGATATTAGTCCCCTATCTGATTTGGGATAGGTAAAGGTCCTTTCCCAATCTGTTGGTGGTCTTTTTGTCTTATTGACGGTGTCTTTTGCCTTGCAAAATCTCTGCAATTTTATGAGGTACCATTTATTGATTCTCACTCTTACAGCACAAGCCATTGTTGTTCTATTCAGGAATTTTTCTGCTGTACCCATATCTTTGAGGCTTTTCCCTACTTTCTCCTCTATAAGTTTCAGTGTCTCTGGATTTATGTGGAGTTCCTTAATCCACTTAGATTTGACGTTAGTACAAGGAGATAGGAATTGATCAATTCGCATTCTTCTACATGATAACAGCCAGTTGTGCCAGCACCATTTGTTGAAAATGCTGTCTTTTTTCCACTGGATGGTTTTAGCTCTCTTGTCAAAGTTCATGTGACCATAGGTGTGTGGTTTCATCTCTGGGTCTTCAATTCTGTCCCATTGGTCTACTTGTCTGTCACTATACCAGTACCATGCAGTTTTTATCACAGTTGCTCTGTAGTACAGCTTTAGGTCGGGCATGGTGATTCCAACACAGGTTCTTTTATCCTTGAGAAGAGTTTTTGCTATCCTAGGTTTTTTGTTATTCCAGATGAATCTGCCGATTGCCCTTTCTAATTCGTTGAAGAATTGAGTTGGAATTTGGATGGGGATTGCATTGAATCTGTAGATTGCTTTTGGCAAGATGGCCATTTTTACTATATTGATCCTGCCAATCCATGAGCATGGGAGATCTTTCTATCTTCTGAGATCTTCTTTAATTTCTTTCTTCAGAGACATGAAGTTCTTATCATATAGATCTTTCACTTCCTTAGTTAGAGTCACACCAAGGTATTTTATATTATTTGTGACTATTCAGAAGGGTGTTGTTTCCCTAATTTCTTTATAAGCCTGTCTATCCTTTGTATACAGAAATGCCATTGTCTTGTTTGAGTTAATTTTATATCCAGCTACTTCACTGACTTTTTATCAGGCTTAGGAGTTCTCTGGTGAAATTTTTAGGGTCACTTATATATACTATCATATCATCTGCAAAAAGTGATATTTTGACTTTTTCTTTTCCAATTTGTATCCCCTTGATCTCCCTTTGTTGTCTAATTGCTCTGGCTAGGACTTCAAGTACAATGTTGAATAGGTAGGGAGAGAGTGGTCAGCCTTGTCTAGTCCCTGATTTTAGTGGGATTGCTTCCAGCTTCTCACCATTTACTTTGATGTTGACTACTGGTTTGCTGTAGATTGCTTTCATCATGTTTAGGTTTTGGCCTTGAATTCCTGATCTTTCCAACACTTTTATCATGAATGGGTGTTGGATTTTGTCAAATGCTTTCTTAGCATCTAAGGAGATGATCATGTGGTTTTAGTCTTTGAGTTTGTTTATATAATGGATTACCTTGATGAATTTCCGTATATTGAACCATCCCTGCATCCCTGGGATGAAACCTACTTGGTCAGGATGGATGATTATTTTGATGTGTTCTTGGATTCAGTTACCAAGAACTTAATTGAGTATTTTGCATTAATATTCATAAGGGAAATTGGTCTGAAGTTCTCTATCTTTGTTGGGTCTCTTTGCTGTTTAGGTATCAGAATAATTGTGGCTTCATAGAATGAGTTGGGTAGAGTACCTTCTGTTTCTATTTTGTGGAATAGTTTGTGAAGAACCTGTATTAGATCTTCTTTGAAGGTCTGATAGAACTCTGCATTAAACCCATCTGGTCCTGGGTTTTTTTTGGTTCAGAGACTATTAATGATTGCTTCTATTTCTTTGGGGGATATAGGGCTGTTTAGATCATTAACCGGATCTTGATTCAACTTTGGTGCCTGGTGTCTGTCTAGAAACTTCTCCATTTCATCCAGGTTCTCCAGTTTTGTTGAGTATAGCCTTTTGTAGAAGGATCTGATGGAGTTTTGGATTTCTTCAGGATCTGTTGTTGTGTCTCACTTTTCATTTCTGATTTTGTTTATTTGAATGCTTTCTCTGTGCCCTCTAGTGAGTCTGGCTAAGGGTTTGTCTATCTTGTTGATTTTCTCAAAGAACATGCTCCACATTTGGTTGATTCTTTGAATAGTTCTTCTTGTTTCCACTTTGTTGATTTCGCCCCTGAGTTTGATTATTTCCTGTCATGTACTCCTCTTTGGTGAATTTGCTTCATTTTGTTCTAGAGCTTTTAGGTGTATTGTCAAGCTGTTAATGTGTGCTTTCTCTAGTTTCTTTTTGGAGGCACTCAGAGCTATGTGTTTTCCTGTTAGAAATGCTTTCATTGTATCCCATAAGTTTGGTTATGTTGTGGCTTCATTTTCTTTGAACTCTAAAAAGTCTTTAATTTCTTTCTTTATTCCTTCTTTGACCAAGTTATCATTGAGAAGAATGTTTTTCAGTTTCCACGTGAATGTTGGCTTTCTATTATTTATTTTGTTATTGAAGATCAACTGTATTCCATGGTTATCTGATAGGATGCATGGGACAATTTCAATATTTTTGTATCTGTTGAGGCTTGTTTTGTGATCAATTATATGGTCAATTTTGGAAAAGGTACCATGAGGTGCTGAGAAGAAGATATATCCTTTTGTTTTAGGATAAAATATTCTGTAGATATCTGTGAGATCCATTTGTTTCATAACTTCTGTTAGTTTCACTGTGTCCCTTTTCAGTTTCTGTTTCCATGATCTGTCCATTGGTGAAATTGGTGAGTTGAAGTCTCCAACCATTATTGTGTGAGGTGCAATGTGTTTTTTTGAGCTTTGCTAAAATTTCTTTAATGAATGTGGCTGCCCTTGTATTTGGAGCATAGATATTCAGAATTGAGAGTTCCTCTTGGAGGATTTTACCTTAGATGAGTATGAAGTGCACCTCCTTGTCTTTTTTGATGACTTTGGGTTGGAAGTCAATTTTATTCAGTATTAGAATGGCTACTCCAGCTTGTTTCTTCATACCATTTGCTTGGAAAATTGTTTTCCAGCCTTCATTCTGAGGTAGTGTGTATCTTTTTCTCTGAGATGAGTTTCCTGTAAGCAGCAAAATGTTGGGACTACTTTGTGTAGCCAGTTTGTTGGTCTATGTCTTTTTATTGAGGAGTTGAGTCCATTGATATTAAGAGATATTAAGGAAATGTAGTTGTTGCTTCCTGTAATTTTTGTTCTTAAAGTTGGCATTCTGTTCTTGTGGCTGTCTTCTTTTTGGTGTGTTGAGGTATTATCTTCTTGTTTTTTCAAGGGCGTGGTTCCAGTCCTTGTATTTGTGTTTTTTCTGTTATTATCCTTTGAAGGGCTGGATTTGTGGAAAGATAATACATGAATTTGGTTTTGTTGTGGAATACTTTGGTTTCTCCATCTATGGTAATTGAGAGTTTGGCTGGGTATAGTAGACTGGGCTGGAATTTGTATTCTCTTAGTGTCTGTATATCATCTGTCCAGGCTCTTCTGGCTTTCATAGTCTCTGGTGAAAATTCTGGTGTAATTCTGATAGGCTTGCCTTTATATGTTACTTGACCTTTTTCACTTACTGCTTTTAGTATTCTATCTTTATTTAGTGCATTTGTTGTTCTGATTATTATGTGTTGGGAGGAATTTCTTTTCTGGTCCAGTCTATTTGGAGTTCTGTAGGCTTCTTGTATGTTCATGGGCATCTCTTTCTTTAGATTTGGGAAGTTTTCTTCTATGATAATGTTGATGATATTTGCTAGTCCTTTGAATTGAAAATCTTCATTCTCATCCACTCCTATTATCCATAGGTTTGGTCTTCTCATTGTGTCCTGGATTTCCTGGATGTTTTGAATTAGGATCTTTTTGCATTTTGCATTTTCTTTGATTGTTGTGCCTATGTTCTCTATGGAATCTTCTGCACCTGATATTCTGTCTTCCATTTCTTGTATTCTGTTGCTGATTCTCGCATCTATGTTTCCAGATTTCTTTCCTAGGTTTTCTATCTCCAGCGTCACCTCACTTTGGGTTTTCTTTATTGTGTCTACTTCCCTTTTTAGGTCTAGTGTGGTTTTGTTCATTTCCATCACCTGTTTGGATGTGTTTTCCTGTTTTTCTGTAAGGACTTCTATCTGTTGGTTTGTGTTTTCCAGTTTTTCTTTAAGGACTTGTAGCTCTATAGCAGTGTTCTCCTGTATTTCTTTTTTTTTTTTTTTTAATTAGGTATTTTCCTCGTTACATTTTCAATGCTATCCCTAAGGTCCCCCATACCCACTCCCCCAATCCCCTATCCACCCACTGCCCCTTTTTGTCCCTGGTGTTCCCCTGTACTGGGGCATATAAAGTTTGCAAGTCTAATGGGCCTCTCTTTGCAGTGATGACTGACTAGGCCATTTTTTGATACATATGCAGCTAAAGGCAAGAGCTCCCGGGTACTGGTTAGTTCATATTGTTGTTCCACATATAGGGTTGCAGTTCCCTTTTTCTCCTTGGGTAATTTCTCTAGCTTCTCAATAAGGGGCCGTGTGACCCATCCAATAGCTGACTGTGATCATCCACTTCTGTGTTTGCTAGGCCCCGGCATACTCTCACAAGAGAGAGCTATATCTGGGTCCTTTCAGCAAAATCTTACTAGTGTATGCAATGGTGTCAGCATTTGGAAGCTGATTATGGGATGGATCCCTGCATATGGAAATCACTAGATGGTCCATCCTTTCGTCACAGCTCCAAATTTTGTCTGTGTAACTCCTTCTATGGGTGTTTTGTTCCCATTTTTAAGAAAGGGTAGAGTGTCCACACTTTGGTCTTCGTTCTTCTTGAAATTCATGCGTTTGGCAAGTTGTATCTTATATATTGGGTATCCTAAGTTTCTGGGCTAATATCCACTTATCAGTGAGTACATATTGTGCGAGTTCCTTTGTGATTGGCTTACTTCACTCAGGATGATACCCTCCAGGTCCATCCATTTGCCTAGGAATTTCATAAATTCATTTTTGTAAATAGCTGAGTAGTATTTCATTGTGTAAATGTACCACATTTTCTGTATCCATTCCTCTGTTGAGGGGCATCTGTGTTATTTCCACTTTCTGGCTATTATAAATAAGGCTGCTATGAACATAGTGGAGGATGTGTTCTTCTTACCGGTTGGGACATCTTCTGGATATATGCCCAGGAGAGGTATTGTGGGATCCTCCGGTAGTAATATGTCCAATTTTCGGAGGAACCGCCAGACTGATTTCCAGAGAGGTTGTACAAGCTTGCAATCCCACCAACTATGGAGGAGTGTTCCCCTTTCTCCACATCCTCGCCAGCATCTGCTGCCACCTGATTTTTTGATCTTAGCCATTCTGACTGGAGTGAAGTGGAATCTCAGTGTTGTTTTGATTTGCATTTCCCTGATGGTTAAGGATTTTGAACATTTTTTCAGGTGCTTCTCTTCCATTCGGTATTCCTCAGGTGAGAATTCTTTGTTCAGCTCTGAGCCCCATTTTTTAATGGGCTTATTTGATATTCTGGAGTCCACCTTCTTGAGTTCTTTATATATATTGGATATTAGTCCCCTATCTGATTTGGGATAGGTAAAGATCCTTTCCCAATCTGTTGGTGGATTTTTGTCTTATTGACTGTGTCTTTTGCTTTGCAGAAGCTTTGCAATTTTATGAGGTCCCATGTATCGATTCTTGATCTTACAGCACAAGCCATTGCTGTTCTATTCAGGAATTTTTCCCCTGTACCCATATCTTCAAGGCTTTTTCCTACTTTCTCCTCTATAAGTTTCAGTGTCTCTAGTTTTATGTGGAGTTCCTTAATCCACTTAGATTTGACCTTAGTACAAGGAGATAGAAATGGATCAATTCGCATTCTTCTACATGAAAACTGCCAGTTGTGCCAGCACCATTTGTTGAAAATGTTGTCTTTTTTCCACTGGATGGTTTTAGCTCCCTTGTCAAAGATAAAGTGACCATAGATGTGTGGATTCATGTCTGGGTCTTCAATTCTGTTCCATTGGTTTACTTGTCTGTCACTATACCAGTACCATGCAGTTTTGATCACAATTTCTCTGTAGTACAGGTTTAGGTCCGGCAAGTTGTTTCCACCAGAGGTTCTTTTATCCTTGAGAAGAGTTTTTGCTATCCTAGGTTTTTTGTTATTCCAGATGAATCTGCCGATTGCCCTTTCTAATTCGTTGTAGAATTGAGTTGGAATTTTGATGGGGATTGCATTGAATCTGTAGATTGCTTTTGGCAAGATGGCCATTTTTACAATGTTGATCCTGCCAATCCATGAGCATGGGAGATCTTTCCATCTTCTGAGATCTTCTTTAATTTCTTTCTTTTGAGACTTGAATTTATTATCATACAGATCTTTCACTTCCTTATTTAGAGTCACGCCAAGGTATTTTATATTATTTGTGACTATTGAGAAGGGTGTTGTTTCCCTAATTTCTTTCTCAGCCTGTTTATTCTTTGTGTACAGAAAGGCCATTGACTTGTTTGAGTTAATTTTATATCCAGCTACTTCAACAAAGCTGTTTATCAGGCTTAGGAGTTCTCTGGTGGAATTTTTATGGTCACTTATATATACTATCATATCATCTGCAAAAAGTGATATTTTGACTTCTTCCTTTCCAATTTTATCCCCTTGATCTCCATTTGTTGTCTAATTGCTCTGGCTAGGACTTCAAGTACAATGTTGAATATGTAGGGCGAGAGTGGATAGCATTGTCTAGTCCCTGATTTTAATGGGATTGCTTCCAGCTTCTCACCGTTTACTTTGATGTTGGCTATTGGTTTGCTGTAGATTGCTTTTATCATGTTTAGGTATGGGCCTTGAATTCCTGATCTTTCCAAGACTTTTATCATGAATGGATGTTGGATTTTGTCAAATGCCTTCTCAGTATCTAAGGAGATGATCATGTGGTTTTTGTCTTTGAGTTTGTTTATATACTGGATTACATTGATGGGTTTCCGTATATTGAACCATCCCTGCATACCTGGGATGAAACCTACTTGGTCAGGATGGATGATTGTTTTGATGTGTTCTTGGATTCGGTTAGCAAGAACTTTATTGAGGATTTTTGCATCGATATTCATAAGGGAAATTGGTCTGAAGTTCTCTATCTTTGTTGGGTCTTTTTGTGGTTTAGGTATCAGAGTAATAGTGGCTTCATAAAATGAGTTGGGTAGATTACCTTCTACTTCTATCTTGTGGAATAGTTTGTGAAGAACTGGAATTAGATCTTCTTTGAAGGTCTGATAGAACTCTGCACTAAACCCATCTGGTCCTGGGCATTTTTTGGCTGGGAGACTATTAATAACTTGTATTTCTTTAGGGGATATGGGACTGTTTAGATGGTCAACTTGATCCTGATTCAACTTTGGTACCTGGTATCTGTCCAGAAATTTGTCCATTTCGTCCAGGTTTTCCAGTTTTGTTGAGTATAGCCTTTTGTAGAAGGATCTGATGGTGTTTTGGATTTCTTCAGGATCTGTTGTTATGTCTCCCTTTTCATTTCTGATTTTGTTAATTGGGATACTGTCCCTGTGCCCTCTAGTTAGTCTGGCTAAGGGTTTATCTATCTTGTTGATTTTCTCAAAGAACCAGCTCCTTCATTGGTTGATTCTTTGAACAGTTCTTCTTGTTTCCACTTGGTTGATTTCACCCCTGAGTTTGATTATTTCCTGCCTTCTACCCCTCTTGGGTGAATTTGCTTCATTTTCTTCTAGACGTTTTAAGTGTGTTGTCAAGCTGCTAATGTGTGCTCTCTCTAGTTTCTTTTTGTAGGCACTCTGAGCTATGAGTTTTCCTCTTAGGAATGCTTTCATTGTGTCCCATAAGTTTGGGTATGTTGTGGCTTCATTTACATTAAACTCCAAAAAGCCCTTAATTTCTTTCTTTATTCCTTCCTTGACCAAGGTATCATTGAGAAGAGTGTTGTTCAGTTTCCATGTGAATGTTGGCTTTCTATTATTTATTTTGTTATCGACGATCAGCCTTAGACCATGGTGGTCTGATAGGATGCATGAGACAATTTCAATATTTTTGTATATGTTGAGGTTTGTTTTGTGACCAATTATGTGGTCAATTTTAGAGAAGGTTCCATGAGGTGCTGAGAAGTAGGTATATCCTTTTGTTTTAGGATAAAATGTTCTGTAGATATCTGTTAAGTCCATTTGTTTCATGACTTCTGTTAGTTTCACTGTGTCCCTGTTTAGTTTTTGTTTCCATGATCTGTCCATTGGCAAAAGTGGTGTGTTGAAGTCTCCCACTATTATTGTGTCATGTGCAATGTGTGCTTTGAGCTTTACTAAAGTTTCTTTAATGAATGTGGCTGCCCTTGTATTTGGAGCATAGATATTCAGAATTGAGATTTCCTCTTGGAGGATTTTACCTTTGATGAGTATGAAGTGCCCCTCCTTGTCTTTTTTGATGACTTTTGGTTGGAAGTCAATCTTATCAGATATTAGGATGGCTACTCCAGCTTCTTTCTTCATACCATTTGCTTGGAAATTGTTTTCCAGCCTTTAATTCTGAGGTAGTGTCTATCCTTTTCTCTGAGATTAGTTTCCTGTAAGCAGCAAAATGTGGGGTCTTGTTTGTGTCACCAGTTTGTTAGTCTATGTCTTTTTATTGGGGTGTTGAGACCATTGATATTAAGAGATATTAAGGAAAAGTGATTGTTGCTTCCTGTTATTTTTGTTGTTAAAGTTGGCATTCTGTTCTTGTGGCTGTCTTCTTTTAGTTTTGTTGAGGGATTATCTTCTTGTTTTTTCTAGGGCGTGGTTCCCGTCATTGTATTGGTTTTTTTCTGTTATTATCCTTTGAAGGGCTGGATTCGTGGAGAGATAATGGGTGAATTTATTTTTGTCGTGGAATACTTTGGTTTCTCCATCTATGGTAATTTAGAGTTTGGCTGGGTATAGTAGCCTGGGCTGGAATTTGTTTTCTCTTAGTTTCTGTATAACATCTGTCCAGGCTCTTCTGGCTTTCATAGTCTCTGATGAAAAATCTGGTGTAATTCTGATAGGCTTGCCTTTATATGTTACTTGACCTTTTTCCCTTACTGCTTTTAGTATTCTATCTTTATTTAGTGCATTTGTTGTTCTGATTATTATGTGTCGGGAGGAATTTCTTTTCTGGTCCAGTCTATTTGGAGTTCTGTAGGCTTCTTGTATGTTCATGGAAATCTCTTTCTTTAGATTTGGGAAGTTTTCTTCAATAATTTTGTTGAAGATGTTTGCTGGTCCTTTGAGTTAAAAATCTTCATTCTCATCCACTCCTATTATGTGTAGGTTTGGTCTTCTCATTGTGTCCTGGATTTCCTGGATGTTTTGAGTTAGGATCTTTTTGCATTTTCCATTTTCTTTGATTGTTGTGCAGATGTTTTCTATGGAATCTTCTGCACCTGAGATTCTCTCTTCCATCTCTTGTATTCTGTTGCTGATGCTGGCATCTATGGTTCCAGATTTCTTTCCTAGGGTTTCTATCTCCAGCGTTGCCTCACTTTGGGTTTTCTTCATTGTGTCTACTTCCCTTTTTAGGTCTAGTATGGTTTTGTTCATTTCCATCATCTGTTTGGATGTGTTTTCCTGTTTTTCTATAAGGAGTTCTACCTGTTTGGTTGTGTTTTCCTGTTTTTCTTTAAGGACTTGTAACTCTTTAGGAGTGTTCTCCTGTATTTCTTTAAGTGAGTTATTAAATTCCTTCTTTATGTCCTCTACCATCATCATGAGATATGTTTTTAAATCCAGGTCTACCTTTTCAGGTGTGTTAGGATGCCCTGGACTGCGCAAAGTGGGCGTTCTGGGTTCTGATGATGGTGAGTGGTCCTGGTTTCTGTTAGTAGGATTCTTACGTTTACCTTTCACCATCTGGCAATCTCTGGATTTAGTTATTATAGTTGTCTTTGTTTAGAGATTGTTCCTCTGTTGATTTTGTTACCCTCTATCAGTAGACGTGGGAGACTAGTTCTCTCCTCTGAGTTTCAGTGGTCAGAGCAGTCTCTGCAGGCAATCTCTCCTCTTTCAGGGAAGGTGCACAGTTATCTGGTGTTTGGACCTCCTCCTGGCTGAAGATGAAGGCCCAAAACAGGATCTTTCCCAGGAGCTGTGTTGCTTTGGCCAGGAAGGTGGCCGGTTGTCTGGAGCCGAAGATGGCGGCGCCTCAGAAGCTCTCTGGCTCTCGCCTGTTCCAGAAACGGCTGGCCTCTGTATTCCACACCCTCCCCCATGCAGCCTGCCCTCCGCGGGGTCCCGGAGCCAAGGAGGCTCCCGCTGCCGGGGCCTGTGGCAGAAACCTCTCGGGCCGGGCGGACCCCTGTGCTCTCACCATGAAGGTGGCCCCTCCTGTATTTTTTAAGTGCGTTATTAAAGTCTTTCTTGATGTCTTTTTATTGGGGTGTTGAGACTATTGATATTAAGGAAAAGTAATTGTTGCTTCCTGTTATTTTTGTTGTTAAAGTTGGCATTCTGTTCTTGTGGCTGTCTTCTTTTAGTTTTGTTGATGGATTATCTTCTTGGTTTTTTTAGGGCGTGGTTCCCGTCCTTGTATTGGTTTTTTTCTTTTTTTCTGATATTATCCTTTGAAGGGCTCGATTCGTGGAGAGATAATGGGTGAATTTATTTTTGTCGTGGAATACTTTGGTTTCTCCATCTATGATAATTAAGAGTTTGGCTGGGTATAGTAGCCTGGGCTGGAATTTTTGTTCTCTTAGTGTCTGTATAACATCTTTCCAAGCTCTTCTGGCTTTCATAGCCTCTGATGAAAAATCTGGTGTAATTCTGATAGGCTTGCCTTTATATGTTACTTGACCTTTTTCCCTTACTGCTTTTAGTATTCTATCTTTATTTAGTGCATTTGATGTTCTGATTATTATGTGTCAGGAGGAATTTCTTTTCTGGTCCAGTCTATTTGGAGTTCTGTAGGCTTCTTGTATGTTCATGGGCATCTCTTTCTTTAGATTTGGGAAGTTTTCTTCAATAATTTTGTTGAAGATGTTTGCTGGTTCTTTGAGTTGAAATTCTTCATTCTCATCCACTCCTATTATGCATAGGTTTGGTCTTCTCATTGTGTCCTGGATTTCCTGGATGTTTTGAGTTAGGATCTTTTTGCATTTTCCATTTTCTTTGATTGTTGTGCCGATGTTCTCTATGGAATCTTCTGCACCTGAGATTCTCTCTTCCATCTCTTGTATTCTGTTGCTGATGCTGGCTTCTATGGTTCCAGATTTCTTTCCTAGGGTTTCTATCTCCAGTGTTGCCTCACTTTGGGTTTTCTTCATTGTGTCTACTTCCCTTTTTAGGTCTAGTATGGTTTTGTTCATTTCCATCATCAGTTTGGAAGTGTTTTCCTGATTTTCTATAAAGACTTCTACCTGTTTGGTTGTGTTTTCCTGTTTTTCTTTAAGGACTTGTAACTATTTAGGAGTGTTCTCCTGTATTTCTTTAAGTGAATTATTAAATTCCTTCTTTATGTCCTCTACCATCATCATGAGATATGTTTTTAAATCCAGGTCTACCTTTTCAGTTGTGTTAGGATCCTCTGGACTGGGCAAAGTGGGCGTTCTGTGTTCTGATGATGGTGAGTGATCCTAGTTTCTGTTAGTAGGATTCTTACTTTTTCCTTTCGCCATCTGGCAATCTCTGGATTTAGTTGTTATAGTTGTCTTTTTTTAGAGATTATTACTCTGTTGATTTTGTTACCCTCTATCAGCAGACGTGGGTGACTAGCTCTCTCCTCTGAGTTTCAGTGGTCAGAGCAGTCTCTGCAGGCAAGCTCTCCTCTTTCAGGGAAGGTGCACAGTTATCTGGTGTTTGGACCTTCTCCTGGCTGAAGATGAAGGCCCAAAACAGGATTTTTCCCAGGAGCTGTGTTGCTTTGGCCAGGAAGGTGGCTGATTGTCTGGAGCCGAAGTTTGTGCCACCTCAGAAGCTCTCTGGCTCTTGCCTGTTCCAGAAATGGCTGGCCTCTGTATTCCACACCCTTACCAGTGCAGCCTGCCCTCCGCGGAGTCCCGGAGCCAAGGAGGCTCCCACCGCGGGGGCCTGTGGCAGAAAACTCTCAGGCTGGGCGGACCCCTGTGCTCTCACCAGGAACGTGGCAGGTTGTCTGGAGCTGTAGATGGTACCACCTCAGAAGCTCTCTGGCTCTCGCCTGTCCCAGAAACGGCTGGCCTCTGTATTCCACACCCTCACCCGTGCAGCCTGCCCTCCGCGGAGTCCCGGAGCCAAGGAGGCTCCGGCCGCCAGGGCCTATGGAAGAAACTTCTCGGGCCGGGCGGACCCCTGTGCTCTCACCAGGAAGGTGGCCCCTCCTGTATTTCTTTAAGTGAGTTATTAAAGTCTTTCTTGATGTCCTCTACCATCATCATGAGATATGCTTTTAAATCCGGGTCTAGCTTTTCGGGTGTGTTGGCTTGCCCTGGACTTGGCAAAGTGGGAGTGCTGGGTTCTGATGATGGTGAGTGGTCTTGGTTTCTCTTAGTAAGATTCTTACATTTACCTTTCGCCATCTGGTAATACCTGGAGTTAGTTGTTATAGTTGTCTCTATTTAGAGAATGTTCCTCTGGTGATTCTGTTACCCTCTATCAGCAGACCTGGGAGACTAGATCTCTCTTCTGAGTTTCAGTGGTCAGAGCGCTCTCTGCAGGCAAGCTCACCTCTTACAGGGAAGGTGCACACTTATCTGGTGTTTGGACCTTCTCCTGGCCGAAGATGAAGGGCCAAAATAGAACCTTTCCCAGAAGCTGTGTTGCTTTTACCTGTCCCAGAAGCTGTTAATTTCAGTAGTCCACACTCTCATCTGTGCAGACTACTTTCTGTGAAGTCCCGGAACCAAAATGGCTCCCGAGGATCCTGAGGGTAGGGCCTCCCCGGCCGGGCAGACACCTGACCTCTGGCCGGGAAGGTGGCCAGATATCTGAAGCTCGAAAATGGCGCTGCCTCAAAAGCTTTGTGGCTCTTGCCTGTCCCAGAATCTGTTAGCTTCTGTAGTCCACACTGTCACCTGTGCAGGCTGCTTTCTGCTGAGTCCAGGAACCAAGGTGGCTCCTGCTGCTCCTGAGTCAAAATCCTAGCCTCCCAGGCTGGGCAGACCCTGTCCTCTGGCCGGGGAGATGGCCGGATGTCTGGAGCCCGAAAACGGCGCTGCCTCAGAACTCTGTGGCTCTCGCCTGTCCCAGAAGCTGTTAGCTTCTGTGGTCCACACTCTGGTCTGTGCAGACAACTTTCTGTGGAATCCCGGACATCAACCACTCTTTAAGAGAAACAATTCAAAGTGCTATTAATCACTGCCCATGTTACGTGAATACTGACTATAACAGTCAAGTATTTGAGATGTTTTGTCAACAAGTAATTAATTCTAAAGGACAAGATATTGTGGAACTTTAAAACTTTAACTTTAAGAATGAAGACCAAAGTGTGGACACTTTGCCCCTTCCTAGAAATGGGAACAAAACACCCATGGAAGGAGTTACAGAGACAAAATTTGGAGCTGTGACGAAAGGATGGACCATCTAGTGATTGCCATTTCTAGGGATTCATCCAATAATCAGCTTCCAAACGCTGACACCATTGCATATACTAGCAAGATTTTGCTGTAAGGACCCAGATATAGCTGTCTCTTGTGAGACTATGCCAGGGCCTAGCAAACACAAAAGTAGATGCTCACAGTCACCTATTGGATGGGTCACACGGCCCCCAATGGAGGAGCTAGAGAAAGTACCCAAGGAGCTAAGGGGAACTGCAACCCTATATGTGGAACAACAATATGAACTAACCAGTACCCCGGAGCTCTTGTCTCTAGCTGCATATGTATCAAAAGATGGTCTAGTTGGCCATCACTGGAAATAGAGGCCCTTTGGACTTGCAAACTTTATATGCCCCAGTACAGAGGAACACCAGGGCCAAAAAGGGGGAGTGGGTAGGTAGGGGAATGGGGGGTGGGGTGGGTATGGGTGACTTCTGGGATAGCATTGTAAATGTAAACGAGGAAAATACCTAATTAAAAAAAAGTTTACGATAAAAACAAAAAAAAAACCTTTAACTTCTTAAAAGACAAAGAAAGGGGAAATTATATCCCTGTGCATATTATTTAGTTTATTGCTGTGCACATTATTTAAATCATACTTTTATTTTAGAATTTTGAAATTTAGATGTCAAAGAACTTAATGCTTTATAGTATCTTAAAACGATCTACTTATGGGCATATGGTTTGATCCTAAACAGCTACCTTATTAGGGAATTGAAAAACATAGGTTCTCTCCATGGAACACTGCAGAAGCATGATGGCTAATTCGTTTGACAAGCTGGCAGGTGAGTTGGCTCAGTGCCCTGACTGAAGTGACAAGGAAGCTAAATTGGGTACATGTTTTCGACCCATCCTTGCTTGCCATTTTTCCAGTTTGGACTAGTGAAACTCTCTTGCTTCAAGCTTTTAAAACTTTATGGCAAAATGAACATCAGAGACTGTATATTCTGACTTAGAAAGATTAGTCATATAATAGTCATGATGATTTTTCTCTTTTCTTAAAGGTGACCAGTTATTCTAACTCAGTCTTGGACTGGTCTAGTAATAAGTCCAATATTAGAGATTCCTATTGAAGATAGCTAAAAATCTTGATTATCTAGCAAAGTTAATTCAGAGCACAGCCTCCACTTCCAGAGAATCTCTGGCCTTTTTACTGATTTACCAGCTCCCACACACCTGGAGGCCAGAGCCTGAGCTTGATTGTTGCTAATTTGCAACTGAATAAAGTACCTGGGCTTCCACAAAGAAACTGTGTACTGTTGCCTTTCACTGTCTGGATTTTGTTTTTCAAGCAGGTCAATCAACACCCTTCAGCCTGACTGTACCAGGTGTGCATCCCTGCCCCCAAGAGTGTGCAGATGGCAGCTACTAATTTTCATTCTAAAAGCATTCCAGTATATATTGTGGCTTTTGGTCTGATTCATCAGGCCATAGAGACAATAAAGATGAGGAGGGTGACCTCTAGCTCCCAATATAGCCTAAGAGTCACAAATTGTGGTGTGACAATTGGCATAATTCTTGTAGAGGCATTGCTGAACCCATACATGTGAGCTGCTGGCCGGCCTCAACAAAAGGTACCTGCAAACCTAGCAAGTAAAGTTTTCCACCCCCTGGCAGGCTGGAACTTGCTGAAGTCAGTTTCCCTAAAGTTGCTGAGGTGTTTATTTCATATTTGGAACCCTTCCTAGGTAAGGGCTCCCTGTTGAACCAGGATGTCCAGTTTAAGTGAAATGTACTTTAATCTGAGTAACTCAGAAAGTTGCATGGACCCCAGATGCCTGGTGAAGGTCAATTACCAACAATCTTGCCAGTAGTTTGTGTGAGAATGATCTTTGCCTCTGATGTCCTCCATCAACCTGTGGATGTGAGCTGTATATTTCTTCTTTACAATGGAGTCTCAGGTGGCACCAGGTTGGGTTATGTCATCAGAATATAAATAAGTGTTTGGGGTGTTTGTTGGGGAGTCAGGTCAGCAACCTGGCAGTGGAGGACCACAGTTCATAGGATAAGTCGAATAGCCTCTAGAAAGTTCAATAAATTCTCTTTGTTTTTAATATCCTCTCTTCTAGTGTTAAGATGCAGACTTTATCGTTCATACATACATGCAGTGGACAGAGTAGTAAAAATCATAGCAAAGTCCATCAATATGGTAGTAGAGTTTCCATTTTCCTATCTGAGAGCTTGCTCAGATTAATAATTTTTTGTTCTCAGGGCCAAGATACCTGGCTTATGACTAGGTCATTTACAATAAAGTACCTGCTGTACAGCTGCCAAGCTTGCTATATAAGTGTGCAAAAATTTGGAATTCAGACCACAAGAATGCTGTAAGTTTAAAGATGCTTGTCCCCCAGTCTTCCCAGGAGAACCCTGTGCTGGTAGATGAGAGATTTGGTTGTGGCTGAGAGATTAGGGTATAAGGGAAGATGAACAAATGCCAAAAGGGTGAATTCCAGCAACTTCAGCTGGGCCCCTGGGAGAGTAGGCAGCTTCAATCTACCAGAATATAGCTCTGGGGTGGATTCAGGGCAAAGCACAGGCAGGTCTATTCAATTTTTCAAGCTGGAGCCAGGAGTATGCTAGGAGATAAGAATATCTGCCAATACCTTTGATTCTTTTTTCCATTGACTAAGGTCTGAGTCTTCAGGCACCCAGTCATCTGGGTCCAGGTTGATGCTGCAGCATGTCTTCCAACCCACCTACCACCAGAGGGCAGCAGCGTACATTCACAACAATTGTTGAGAAGTCAGGAAGCCCAGGAATCTTATGTGTGGATGAGGACATAGCAAAAGGAGAAGCATTCCATACCACCTGCCTTCATGCCTGCCACGCCCTGGGTTTGGGCCCCCATCTGAACCGTCTCCTGCACATAGCCATGCTATCATAATGAGGAATCTTGAGATCTGTGACAATCTCTCTCTTCTCCCCAGCCCACAGCTCCATCACACCCTACTCTAATCACTAAGGATCACTCAAGATACTTCACTGTCTTCTGTTTTTCCAAAGTCCCTAAGTCACTTTAAGACTTTCTATGTCCTCTGTAAACAGTCACATACTCATGTCTGGGGCTAGGTATACATGTGGAGATAAGAGTGCAAGAGACAAGAATGAAGGAGAGAAAAGTGAGGAAGGAAAAATAAAGAGCTATTTATGTGGTAGGTCTGTGTTCCCCAAACACCATGGGATGATCCAAGGATATCCAGCATAAGGTGTGACTTCTTCAAAATAGCCTTGAGTGAGCAGCTTAGCCCAGAGAAGACCTAAGGATCCAAAGCATTGCTGCATATTACTCTTATGTGCAAAGAGGCCAGGAAGCTATCCCAGGAAATTTCATCACATCCCTCAATGGCAGATGCATTCTACTGAGAAGAGAGCAACGGGTTCACTTGGCAAATATTGCTGTCACATGATGTCAATGTATCTGCATCTCCTATGACTTTAACTCATCTGGAGCACTGCCTGCCTCAGGAGCCAGCACTTTTCCAAGCTGCCACAGGTCAACCTGGTCCTTGGTTTTCCTAAAGACTCCTTAGTCTGAGGGAATTTACTTTCCCATACTTCTGAGACCCAAATAACCCATTTCCCAAATCCAGCCAGGAAAACCAAATGGAAATATTTGGGGCATCTATGAGAAAATTCTCCTTCAGGTCAGCATCACTCTGTGAAGGCCAAGTTACCCTTATCTCAAGTCTACACCAATGGTAATGAATTTTTAATAAAAATTTCTCAGGAGAAATTTCTTTTACTATGACTGGCCTTTTTGTTTAATCTCAAAACCAGAGTTAATAATATACTCTGAGGTTACTTCAGACGTAGAACAATGCCAGTGTATGCTTTTCCTTTGTATAACCTGTCCTTAAGGGACTAATGGAACAACCAACCTTACTTGCCTTGAGTTTTAAGTAACCAATCATTATAATCTGATGTAAGGCATAGCTGTTATTTTAAAATATGTTTTTCAATGCTTCTGACCCAGAGTGTAATGAATGTGTATCTATGTAAGTGTTACAATGATCACATTTGGAAAATGGTAAATAGGATAAAAGCTGTTTTTAAAAATGAATACCCACCACAAATATTGAATAAAACATACAAATAGTGCATGAAAAAAATGGTATTTGTAATGTTTTTTATCCAGATTAATTGAAGTCAGTTATTTATTCACTTGAAAAACACTGTGAAACATTTCTTTAGGTATCACTAATTTTTCCCCATATGGTGCTTTCTGTGTGGCTCAATGGGGATAGAGACAAAGAAAGAGAGAGAGGGAAGAGGGAGAGAGAGGGAGAGAGAGGGAAACAGCAAGCGAGAGCGAGGGAGAGCAAGCGAGAAGTAGAGAGAGAGCAAGAGAGAGAGTGAGAGAGAGAGAGAGAGAGAGAGAGAGAGAGAGAGAGAGAGAGAGAGAGAGAGAAATTGATTCAGTTATTCAGGCTGGTACAGACCCAGATTCATGCAACAGAGAGAAACAGTGGAAGATATGGAGGGAGAGAAATAAAGAATTCAAATCTTGGATCATTCTTCGTTAAATTCACCAAGGAAATGCATTTATATTTATTTTCCATAATTGCCGCAGACTCTCTGGGCCCCTTTGTCTGTGTGGAACCAGTCTCTAGTCGCAGGTGGGCAAAGCATAGGATGAATTGACAAACAGATGCACACAGGAGAGTTTGTGTGAAATTTGAATGTTTTTTTTTAAACCAAGCATCAGACTTTTTATGCAGAAGACAATAAGAAAGTTGGGTGACATATTCATAAGGTACAAATGAGGTAACCAGAATCTTACATAAAACAGAGTAATGCAAACACAAGAGGTCTAAAGGGAACCACCTCGGATAGAATTCATAACAACTAGGATCAACAAGGGCTCCACCTAAGATTCACTAATCTTAGAAGCCAGGGTCAAGGGCTTTGCGCCCTTGCCATAGTTCCTATTTTAGTCTATTGTATAGTCCACCTTCCCCTTAGGGCATTGTAAATACGTGTGTGTGTGTGTGTGTATAGGTGTAACTTCGCTATAGTTCTAAGTATCTATTCTGGTTACTCCTTTGGTCTGAAACTTCCTTCTTCCTCAGTGATGGTAAATTCCTGTGTAAGGTAGTGACCTAGCTTTTATTCAAATTGATAGTGTAGTACCAGAGGCTATTCTGATCAGCAACATTCTTGCTGAATTTCAAGCCCATGGTCTTGCTCAAGGACGTTCTAGAACTGTTGGAACACTGGCAGAAGGCTTTAGCTATGTCAGAATTAAATCTTAAAAGGCACTTATAATAAGAAAATACTGAAAGAGAGCACGTGGATCCATATACTAGACTAACTCGGGAATGGAAAATTAATGTATGGGTTAGAGTGAATGCCAGACTCCAGGAGGAGAGCTTCCTTGAAGCTCTTTGCCTCATGAGTGACTTTCAAACCTCTCAGCTTAAGCTGACTCGAACAGAGCGCGTGGCACATAATATAACACTGATGGGTTTTGGGTGCTCTAAAATCATTTCTACATTCAAACAATTGCATTTTGGTATTCAATATGGGGGATATTTTTCTGTTTTAGGGCACATTGCTGTATTACCTAGCGTTGTCAGAAAGTGGGGACCTTGAATATATTTTGAAAGCCAGATGTCAGCACTTGATTGCCGAGTAGTCCCTGAAAAAGCACAACTTTATCACTAGGATGTAAAAGAATAGTAATTTGGTCCGGTAAATCAATAATAATAATAATAAATAATAATAATAATAATAATAATAATAAGGCAGCTTTGAGTGACCATTGCAGGAGACAAATCTCCAGGCTAAAGAGCATCAAAGTAATGGGGATGGGCATTGACAGAGAGGAGGTCATGTCAACTATTTACCAGACTCTCAGGAATACAGGAGATAGGAGTATTCCAGGTGCTGAAGTATAACTCTATATGATCTTCCTGAAGTTATTCTTGGATTAGCTAATACAAATGTTTATGTTTGTCCCCTTAATTACTCATTAGTGTGCTGAAACAAGAAACCCTTCCAGTCAAGAACATTGGATAGGAGTTTTTCAGTTGCTCCTTGAGAAAGAATATTCTGGGACAGAATTTTACAACTCCATTGAGACAGAAACTTCTACCCTAAAGAGAGCAATGTAAGGGGGAAATATAGAGTTGAAAATGGCAGCTTTGCTTTGAAAGCTTGCACACACTTATTCTGTACTTTGATGGGGGAATTACCTTTGCCATGAATCCTTTGACTGTCAAAAGTTGGGGAATTGGTAAACCAATTAGAAACATCATCTACTGTGCCTACAATGTCTTTTTTGAGAACAAGTTTGATGGAAACTCGAATATAAAGTTTATTAAAAAATTCAACTGAGTTCAGTATCTGTCTGTGGAACCAGATTTTTGATTTTGTCAAGTAAATCAAGGTTATGTGGAAGGAGTTAACATAGTTGTCAGAAATCTTTATTATTTCAATTATGTATAATTTTATGATTGAAATTACAGATTCCAGCCAAATCACAAACTTTGTTTAGTGGTTGTAATCATATTTCTTACTGTTTTAGGATTTAGGGATGGAGTTGAGTGGCAAGGTGCTTATTACACTTGATGCAGTGTCTGCTTCTTTAGCAATATTACCTTCTGCTGAGTCAACCCTAGTATCATAGAACTGGGATGTAAGAGGCTGTTTCATAATAATGCATTGCCACACACTACCTGATCCTCTACTGAGCAAAACACACCAACTCATTACATTCCAAACTCACCATTGGCTACTCAGTATCTTGGCTACTTCTGGCTAATGTGTGCCTCTCAGAATGAGTCATATGACTCAACCTGGGAGACAAAGACCCCGTTGTGTCACCATTTCCACTGTACTGTGAGAATTAAATTCTCCCAAGGGACAGGAACCATACTATATAACTATCTTTTCCTTTCTGGAAAAGTGATCAGAACCCTCAGATACAAAAGCATGGACACTGGATCCAGGGGCTGAACACAGGCCCTCTCACTTGGATGTTGGTACAGGATCCTCAGTTATCATCTTGACTCCTCAAATGCAGAGTGATGCCCAGGGTGGTCATGCCTGCCAAGGATTTGCTATCGCTGTGGTCCATACCACACCCAAAGTCCTAGAGAACATACAGCATAAAAAGATGGGTCGCTGCCATGGGGGACACAATCACCTACCTCAACTAGTTACTAGGCTCCTAAATAGCTTCAAACCTGGATGGGATAGGATATATTTCATCTTACGCTGGAAGGGGGAAATGCTGTGGTTATTCTGTTTCCTTAACAAAAGAAAAATAATGATAGTAATTGCTAACCAAACTGTGTGCTCTTCTCTAGGGCAGATATTGCTCCCACTCTCAACATTCAACAGTTAGCTGTAGTTTTTGTATAGGGTTGAGGCCTTATGGGCGTTCTATGTCCACTTTGCCACATATCCTGTCCATCTTCATCTCATGTTTAAACTATCATACTGGTGAGTCCTGATTAGTATAGAGAGAGTAAGGAGGTATATATGGGAGGGCCTGAAGGGAGAAAAGATAAGCGATAAACAATGTAATTATAGCATAATCTCAAAAATTGAATGAAATTTCCTTCCTCTGGCTGGCCTTCCTGGTTGGTCCTCAGTGGGAGGGGATGTGCTTAGTTTGGCTGGGACTACCTGTTCCAGGGCAGGGTGAGACCTGAGGGGACTTCCTCTACTCTGAGAAAACAGGGAGGGAGTAGTGGGGAAGGGATGTAAATTGAATAAATAAATAAATAAATAAATAAATAAATAAATAAATAAATGAAAGAAACCTTTGAAGTTGGTTGTGCTGGCTCATACCTTTAATCCCAGCATTCAGGAGTCAGAGACAGTCACAGATCAGAGTTGGAAGCTAGCCTGTTATACATAAAGAGTTCCAGGAAAGCCAAAGATATAGATTAAAACCTGTCTTAAAAAAAAAAGAAGTAAAGAAAAAGAAAGAAAGAAAATTAGGAGCTGAAGGGGTTAGCAGCCCCAAAAGAGGAATAACATTATGAACTAACCAGTACACCCAGAGCTCCCAGGGACTATATCACCAACCAAAGAGTACACATGGTGAGAATCATGGCTCTATCTGCATATGTAGCAGAAGATAGCCTAGTCATTCCTCAGTGGGAGGAAAGGCTCTATGTCTGTTCTATGCCCTACTGTAGAGGAATGTCAGGGCCAGGAAGCAGGTGTGGGTAGGTTGGTGAGCAAGGGGAGGGGGAGGAGATAGGGGGTTTGGGGAGAGGAATACAGGAAAGGGAACAACATTTGACAGGCAAATAAGGTAAATATCTAATGAAATATATTTTTGGTCTATAAAAAGTTTAAAAAAATAAAATTCAAAAAAATATTATTAGCTGTGATACTCCTACATGGAATGTCAGCAGTCCATACATGGGATTCAAGATTAAACATTAGAATGAAAAAAAGAAAAAAAAAATACCAGCAAAGTAAAGGCAGAACAAAGAAAAAAAAATCCTTTAGGGGACCAGAGGCTTTCCCTAAAGTTATAGCCTGACTGTGATATCTGTTCCTCAACACAGTTTGACGTGTCTGGTTACAGTGGGAGAAATTCTGCCTAGCCCTACAGAGACTCGATGTACAAGGGTTGGTGGATACCCACAGGAGGCCACTGCCCTCTCAGAGAAAGCGATACAGGATAGTGGTAGGGTCTCTCTAAGGGACAAGCAGTAGGGAACACTTGATATAGATATTTAATTTTAGAAAAGACTTTGATGTCAGTGACAATGATTCCCCCAAAAGTTCTTTTATTGTTTATAATGTTTTGGGTATACTGTTTTTGTTTGTTTGAAATTAAGAATTGCTCTTTCTATTTTTGTGAAGAATTGTCTTGGAATTTTGATGGTATTTGCATTAAATCATTGGATTACATTTGGTAAGATGTCCATTTTCACTGTTAATCCTACTGATTCATGAGTAAGGGAGATCTTTCTGTCTTCTGAGGTCTTCTTCCCTTCCTTTCTCCAGGGACTTGAAGTACATTTCATACATGCCTTTCACTTGATTGGTGAGTTACACTGAGGTATTCTATGTTATGTGTGGCTACTTGAATGGTGTTGTTCCCTAATTTCTTTCTCATCTACTTTATCATTTGTGTAAAGGAAGGAAACTGATTTGTTTGAGTCAATGTAATATCTAGACACATTGCTGAAATTGTTTATCTGTCATAGGAGTTCTCTGATAGAGTTTTGAGGGACATTTATGTATCATATCACCCATGAATAGTCATACCATGACTTCTTCCTTTCCAATTTGTATATCCTAAGATCTCCTTTTGTTGTCTTATTGCTCTAGCTAGAACTTTGCTGGTGGCCAGCCCTGGCAGGTTCTTCTCTTTCGTTTGTTTTGGTGAGGCAGCAGAGTGGGGAGATCATCAGTGGAGTGTAAGTCTTCATATTACAAGATACAGGGGTAAGACTGTCTTTCAAGATATCTAGAGTTGCTGTATAATAATAAAAAGTTTACTTATCTAAGTCTAAGTTACTTTGCTGCTGTAGCTGACCTGCCTCCTGTGTTTCTCTGAGACCCGAAACTGTGGTCTCTGGCACTTAACACCTCATCCTAAAATAGCATGGGATTAAGTAAAGAATTAATTGCTAGAGACTTTTCTCTTTTGTCCAGATGCCTCTTACTTCTCAGTCTAGGGGGAAGCATGGAACAATAAACTTCTATTGGATGAGACGAAGAGAATAGTGCTCACAGAAGGAAAAATTTTGCATAAGAAAATATGCATAAACACATAAATTCACATAGAGTTACACAAATGCAAATTCATACATTCCAATTCAAACCCGTTAGGTTCAACTTGCATGAATTGTGTCAATTACATACTTACATGCACACATCCATACAGACCTATGCATATGACGCAAAGATCAAGCACTGGTGCAGGACACTAAATCATTCTGGATGAAAAATGTGCTCCAATCTTTATTGCATAAAGAAAAAAGTTTCTACCCTTTTAATGCTGAATAAATTTAACACAAGATTTTAAGAAGAAAGCTTTGTTCTTTAATAAGGCTAAGCTTGCCTTAGTAAGAAAAGACCTGTTCTGTCCATAGGAAGGAGAAACTTGCCTGCTACTTCTGGTATCTCTGCAGGTTTCTTTTCCTCTTTCCCTCTGCATTCTGCACATTGCTCTATTAGTTTTTTTTAATGTTACCTATATTTTAGAATTTATTCCACTCTGCATTTTTTCTAATCTTGCTCTCTTCTCTTGCCCCCTTTCTCTCAACTTCTTCTCTTCCAATGCTATTTCTATACTTCTAAGTTCTTCTTCAGCTCTGTTATGTCCATAAACTGTTCTATCTGAAAATTTCTCAGCTCATTTCTTCTCTCTTCTCTTTATCCTCAGCACTTACACATCTTACAGAATACATGACCACATGTTAAAAAGATCATCAAATGTTCACACATAAAATCTTAAATTGAAATAGAATTTTACAACAGAGAATGCTTACATGCATATACACTAGGAGTAATTATCTGGCTAAATATTCATCACCTGTCACAGCTAAGAAGGTTCACTGAAAGGTAAAAACCATAAGTAAGTTATTAGTGAAGTTTTGTATAGTAAACATAGTCAATATTATATTTTCTACACCAGAGCCTTTAATTAATTGTTAGTTATATTTTTACGACCTTTGGTTAATTATTTTACAACCATTTGGAATGTAGTAGTAGTACATTGTAGTAGTACAATGTAGTAGTAGTAGTAGTAGTAGTAGTAGTAGTAGTAGTAGTAGTAGTAGAAGAAGAAGAAAGTCTGGTTATTATGTAGAGGAATTAACTGGTAACACATGGGAGACTGGCAGAGTTCTCATTGCAGTTTTGACTATCACAAAAGGATCTAGTAGCAGACACACTACAAAAGAGCTTAATAAACACTGATATAACTTTAGGAAATCTGATAGGATCATCTTCAAGATTTAAGAGATCATGTATTTTCATATATAGCATCACTACAAGCCAGAATATCTTTGTAGATCTGCAGAGATCTGCTCAGAAGTGTGGGCTAATTCCTAGTGTTATGTTCAATTTATATGTTCAATAATAACAAGAAAAGCATTAGCAGGAATCGTTCCTGAAATGATTTTCTCCTGGGACATGCCTATTGGTGCAAATCTCTCGTGGATTATAATCCAAGACAGACCATCTCAGGAAGATCACTTATTACTTATTACCTTGTCATATGATGACTCCTGACAACTTCAAGTACTACATTGAATAAATAGGGAGAGAGTGGGCAGCCTTGTATTGTAACTGGGTGCTGGTTTCCTTCATATTGGTTTTATTATATTATATTAGTTGTGTGTCAGGAGTTCCTGATCTCTACAAGACTTTTATCATGAAGGAGCTTTGGATTTTGGCCTAGGCTTTTTCAGGGTCTTTTGAGATGATAATTTTTTTCCTTTGAGTTTATTTATATAGTGGGTTACTTGATGGATTCTGGGGACAGGGAATGGGGAAGATTTTTCTGTGAGCTGGAACTAGGACACATGGTCTCCAGAAGAATATGCAATAGAGGATGGTCTTATTGGACATCAATCGGAGGAGAGGCTTTTGGTCCTATGAAGGCATGATGCCCTACTGTAGGGGAATGCCAGGACAGGGAAGCGAGAGTGGGTGGGTTGGTGATCAGAAGAAGGGGGATGGGATTGGGGTTTTTGGAGGGGAAATGGGAAAGGGGGATAACATTTGAAATGTAAAAAAAAATCTTATAAATAAAAGAAAGCTTGAAACACTCAGAACAAAACAATCAAACAAACAAAACAAAAGGCCTTTGGTGGGAAGGACATGTCTCCTCTATCCCATATGCTGAGGTGAGAATATCCAGGGAAGCTTGTAGCTATAAGAAATGAACTTTGCTGCAAGTAGGGGAAGAGAAAGTAGCTAGGGATCCTGTAGTAAAATGTGTGTGCTTGGGCACTATGTTTTCTATCAGAAAGACTTAGAGGGAGCCAGGGCAATATTCCTATATCTCTGAGGATATGTGTAAACTGCTGGGCTGCTATTGTTGGCCATCTCTGATGAATATGGCCTCAAATGGAAGTGGTATACTATGCCTTCTGTATCTAGTAGGCCAAGAGATCTGCAGCCCTGTCTGTTTGAGGAGCCTGTACTGACTCTGGCTGCCAGAATCACTAGAACCTTCTTTCTCCCTGGACTTGAAATACTGAAGGAATCTTTTGCCCTGCCTCTCTGCCACTCTCAAAACATGCCAAGCAAAGCAAAGCAAAGCACTGGGGGACTCAGCAAGATAATTAGGTTTCATGATAGTATTTTGTCTAGAATGCTAAACTATCCTTTACCTAGGTCCTTGGACCTTTGCTCAGAAAAACACCCTAAAAAGTGGACTGTCACCAGGCATCTAGGTGGCAACCTAGCATCTTAGGCATTTCAGGCTACAGGTGGATTTCCCAGAGTGAGTCAGGTAAATGGCCTTTAGGTCGAAGACTACACAAGGCTCTCATTTCCACTGGACTGAGACAATCCAGTCATGGGTATTACACCATTAAGGCGTAGAGATTATACACATATAAGACAAAAGTAACACCACTCTTAGTTTAAATAGAAGACAGAATCCTCAGACACCAAACCATGAATACTGGGCCCAGGTCCTCTCACTGTGCTACAGCAATATCCCGACTTGGTGTAGCATCCTCAGCTGTAATCTTGACAGTAGCATGCTAGACTAACATATCTCATCAGTGCTGTGCTGACACTGTGGAACTATAACCAAGCTTTTAGAGACCACTGCATATAGATGAAGTTGGGAAGGTGCCACTGCATATATAAGTACCTGCATCAACCAGGGCTTAGAGCAAGAAGTGGCTTCAAAACTTGCTGAAGGCAGGTCTCCTGTGGACACATGGATCATCCTGCACAAAAACCTCAGAAACAAAACCACGGACACTGAAACCAGGTTTATAGTTCCATTATGCTTCGTTAGAAAATTACAATATCCTGAATTGGACATTGGCCCAGGACCCTCAGCTATCAGGTTGACCCCAGGGTATAAGAAAAACCCCAAGGCAGTCTTACCAGCAATGTGGTACACCATGGTTACACTACACAACCAAGGTCTTAGAGATCAATGGACAAGGGAAAATTCATACATGCAGAGACAGACACCTTCATTGTATAAGGGATGGTGTGAGATAATGCTTCAAACCTTGGTGAAGGCAGGTCTCAGGCAGAGACAGGCGAAAAATTACCCCATTGTCTTTACCTCTGAGGTCTTGTGTTTCTCAGATAGGAGTTCAGATTCTTATGAGAGAGGACATTTATTGCCAAATCTCTTTTATCATATTGTCCAAAGACCACAGTCTATGCCATCAGGTACCCTAGGCATGGATTAGAGTGTCAACTTAATGCCATCTTTTGCAGCTTGCTCATGGCTCATCAGGGAATATCCCCCCAAAGTATGTGGTGAAATAACAGGTTATGCACGATCCCTATCTTGAGAGAAAAATATTTCATAAGAAAAATGCTGCATCTCTGCTTCTTCCTGCCTGTGGGGCTCTGCATACTGACCCATAGGGATCTCCTTGGGATTGCTCATCATCCATTATGATTTCCTGGTCTATTGAAATCTAATACTTCTCCCCACCACATCCCCTCAAGGTTACTGAGTATATTTTTATTTTTATATTTTATCTAAGGGTCCCCATGTCTCTCTATGGAAGACATAGCTGAATTTAGTATGTAGAATTGTATATCTTAATATATAGAAGGACAATATATTTTAAATATAGCAGTAGAATTAATAAATCTTGATGCAAACTGGGTGTGGAGTCAGATAAAAGTTGATTTTAATGGCAGTTAGACATCACTGGCAATGTGGATAGGATATCACTATTGGGGTAGTGTTGGTCTATTCTCCAAGAAAACATACAAAGATGTGGGTAAATTTATTGTGGGGTATGGCCCAGCCAATGAAGCAGGTAAATAACACCATCCACAACAGCCACAAACCACAGAAAACATCTTGGGTAAGTACCCACACAAATAAAAGTTGAGTATGACAAAATATTTTAAATGTTTATAGAAAGAAATCAAAGAGGACACTAGAAGATGATATTTAGATCACTAAATTGCCTAATCATTAGAGAAGCTTCCTATAGCAGCTGATGGGTGCAGAGATCCACTGTCAAGTATTAGGTGGAGATCAGGAAATTCCTTGGGATATGTGGAGAAAAGATTGCAGGAATAAGAGGGGTCAAGGATACCAGGAAATCACAGTCTACAGCGTCAACTCATCAAGGCTCTTAGGTGTTCATTAATATGGAAGCAACAACTACAGAGCCCCTGTGGGGCTGTACTAGGACCTCTACATTCATGATATAGTTGTGAAGCTTGGGGTTTGTGTTGTCCTCCTACCAGTGGGAAGGGGGTTGTCTAAGACTCTTTTGCCTGTTTGTGGAACCATTTTCCTACTAGTGGATTACTACATACTGTCTTGTTATTAAAGTATATGTTTGGGTTTGTTGCATCTTGTAATGTTCCAGGATTCAGTTTGAGTATTTTACTGAGTAATTTTGCATCAATGTTCATAAGAGAAATAAGTCTAAAGTTTTATTTCTCTGTTGAGTCTCTGTATGAATAAGGTGTTGCTATGAACTGTGGTAGAACTATGACACCAGAGGGTCGCTGTCGAGTCAGAGAATGAGTTTGCAAGTGTTCCTTATGTTTCCATTTTCTGAAAGAATTCAACATACATTGAGTTAGTTCTTTGAAACTCTGGTAGAATTCTGTGTTAAATTGAATTGACCATTGACATTTTAGTTATGTATTTGTTTGGGAGATTTTTAATGCCTGCTTCTATTTCTTTAGTGTTACTGGGCTGTCTAAAGTGTTTATGTGTAATTGATTTAACATTCATAATTGGTATCTTCTAGAAAACTCTTTTTTCGTTAAGATTTTAAAATTTTGCAAAGTACAGGATTTTTTTTTTCTTTTTAGATATTTTCTTTATTTACATTTCAAATGCTATCCTGAAAGTTCCCTATACCCTCCCCCTGCCCTGCTCCCCTACCCACCCACTCCCTCTTCTTGGCCCTGGTGTTCCCCTTTACTGGGGCAAATAACGTGTATAAGACCAAGGGGCCTTAAGCAATAGTGTCTGAGTTTGGTGGCAGATTATAGGATGGATGCCCGGGTGTTGTAGTCTCTGGATGGTCCATCCTTTCATCTTAGCTCCAAACTTTGCCTCTGTAACTCCTTCATTGGGTAATTTGTTCCTTATTCTAAGGAGGAATGAATAATCCACACTTTGGTCTTCCATTTTCTTGATTTTCTTGTGTTTTGCAAATTATATCTTGGCTATTCTAAGTTTCTTGGTTAATATCCACTTATCAGTGAGTGCATGTCAAGTGACTTCTGTTGTTATTGGGTTACCTCACTCAGGATGATATCCTCCATCTCCATTCATTTGATAAGAATTTCATAAATTCATTGTTTTTAGTAGCTGAGTAGTACTCCATTTTGTAAATGTGCCACATTTTCTGTATCCATTCCTCTGTTGAGGGACATCTGGGTTCTTTCCAGCTTCTGGCTATTATAAATAAGGCTGCTATGAACATAGTGCAGAATGTGTCCTGATTACAAGTTGGAACATATTCTGGGTATATGCCCAGAAGAGGAATTGCTGGATCTAGTGGTAGTACTAAGTCCAATTACCTGAGGAAATTCCATACTGATTTCCAGAGTGGTTGTACAAGCTTGAAATCCCACCAGCAACGGAAGATTATTCCTCTTTCTCCACATCCTCGCCAGCATCTGCTCTCACATGAACATTTTAACTTAGCCATTCTGTCTGGAGTGAAGTGGAATCATAGGGTTGTTTTGATTTGCATTTCCCTGATGATCAAGGATGTTGAACATTTTTCCAGGTGCTTCTCAGTCCTTCAGTTTTCCTTAGTTGATAATATTTTGTTTAGCTCTGTACCCCATTTTTAATGGGGTTATTTGAATTTCTGGAGTCCAGCTTCTTGAGCTCTTTGTACGTATTGGATATTAATCCCCTATCATATTTAGGATTAGAAAACATCCTTTCCAAATCTGTTGGTGGTCTTTTTGTCATATTGACAGTGTATTTTGCCTTAAAGAAGCTTTGCAAATTTATGAGGTCCCATTTGTCAATATTTGATCTTACAGCATAAGCCATTGCTGTTCTGTTTAGGAATCCTACCCCCACCACACCCCGTGCCCATATCTTTAAGGCTTTTTCCTACTTTCTTCTCTATAAATTTCAATATCTCTGGTTTTATGTCGATCCACTTAGACTTGAGCTTTGTACAATGAGATAAGAATGGATCAATTTGCATTCTTCTACATGATAACCACCAGTTGTGCCAGCACCATTTGTTGAAAATGCTGTCTTTCTTCCACTGGATAGTTTGGGCTCCCTTGTCAAAGATCAAGTGACCATCAGCAAGTGGGCTCGTTTCTGGGTCTTCAATTCTATTGCATTGGTACACCTGTCTGTCACTGTATCAGTACATGCAGTTTTTAATCACAATTTCTCTGTAGTATAGCTTGATGTCAGGCATGGTGATTTCACCAGAGGTTCTTTTATCATTGAGAATAGTTTTTGCTATCCTAGGTTTTTTGTTATTCCAGATGAATTTGAAAATTGCCCTTTCTAACTCAGTGAAGAATTGAGTTGGAATTTTGATGGGGATTGCATTGAATCTGTAGATTGCTTTCGGCAGGATAGCCATTTTCACTATATTAATCGTGACAATCCATGAGCATGGGAGAGCTTTCGATCTTCTGAGATCTTCTTCTATTTCTTTCTTCAAAGACTTTAAGTTCTTACCTACAGATCTTTTACTTCCTTAGTTAAAGTCACACCAAGGTATTTTATATTATTTGTGACTATTGTGAAGTGTATTGTTTCCCTAATTTCTTTCTCAGCTTGTTTATCCTTTGAGGAGAGAAAGACCACTGATTTGTTGGAGTTAATTTTTATCCAATTACTGCACTGAAACTGTTTATCAGGATTAGGGGTTCTCTGGTGGGATTTTTAGGGTCACTTATATATACTATCATATCATCTGCAAATAGTGATATTTTGACTTCTTCCTTACCAATTTGTATCCCCTTGATCTCCTTTTGTTGTTGAATTGCTCTGGCTAGGATTTCAAGTACTATATTGATTAGGAAGGGAGAAAGTGGGCAGCTTTGTCTAGTCCCTGATTTTAGTCGTATTGCTTCCAGTTTCTCTCCATTTAGTTTGAGGTTGGCTACTGGTTTGCTGTATATTGCTCTTATTATCTTTAGGTTTGGGCATTGAATTCCTGATCTTTCCATGACTTTTATCATGAATGGATGTTGCATTTTGTCAAATGCTTTCTAAGCCTCTAAGGAGACAATAGTGTGCTTTTTTTCTTTGACTTTGTTTATATAGTGTATAATGTTGATAGATTTCCAGAGTCAAACCATCCCTGTGATCCTTGGAGGAATCATACTTGGTCATGGTGGATGGTCATTTTGATGTGTTCTTGGATTCGGTTTGCCAGGATTTTATAGATTATTTTTGCATCGATATTCAAAAGTGAAATTGGTCTGGAGTTCTTTTTCTTTGTTGGATCTTTCTGTGGTTTAGGTATCAGAGTAATTGTGGCTTCATAGAATGAATTGGGTAGAGTACCTTCCATTTCTGTTTTGTGGAATAGTTTAAGGAGAGTTGGAATTAGATCTTCTTTGAAGGTGTGATGGAACTCTGCATTAAACCCATTTTGTCATGTGCTTTTTTGGTTGGGATACTATTGATGGCTACTTCTATTTCTTTGGAGAAATGGGACTGTTTAGATCATTAATCTGATCCTGATTTAACTTTGGCACCAGGTATCTGTCTAGGAAGTTGTCCATTTCATTCAGGTTTTTTAGTTTTGTTGAGTAAAGCCTTTTGTCATAGGATCTGATGATGTTTTGGATATCCTCTGGTTCTGTTGTTATTTCTCCTTTTTCATTTCTGATTTTGTTAATTGGGATACTGTCCCTGTGCCCTCTAGTTAGTCTGGCTAAGGGTTTATCTATCTTGTTGATTTTCTCAAAGAACCAGCTCCTTATTTGGTTGATTCATTGAATAGGTTTTGTTTGTTGTTTGTTTGTTTCCCCTTGGATGATTTCAGCCTGGTGTTTGATTATTTCCTGTTGTCTACTCCTCTTGGGTGAATTTACTTCCTTTAGTTCTAGAGTTTCTAGTGTGCTGTCAGGCTGCTAATGTATGCTCTCTCTAGTTTCTTTTTGGAGGCACTCAGTGCTATGAGTTTTTCTCTTAGTACTGTCTTCATTGTGTCCCATAAGTTTGGGTATGTTGTGGCTTCATTTTCATTAAACTGTAAAAAGTCTTTAATTTCTTTCTTTGTTTCATCATTGGCCAAGGTATCATTGAGTAGAGTGTTGTTCAGTTTCCCTCTGAATATTAGCGTTCCATTATTTTTGCTGTTATTGATGATGACCCTTAGTCCATGATGATTAGATAGAATTCATGGGATAATTTCAATATTTTTTATCTGTTGAGGACTGTTTTATGACCATTTATATGGTCTATTTTGGAGGAGGTGCCATGAGATGCTGAAAAAATGGTATATACTTTGGTTTTAGGATAAAACAATCTATTGATATATATTAAAACCATTTCTTTCATAGATTTTGATAGTTTCTACTGTCTCTGTTTAGTTTCTTTTTTCAGGATCTGTCAATTGGTGAGAACAGAGTTTTGAAGTCTTCCACTATTATTGTGTGAGGTGCAATGTGTGCTTTGATCTTTACTAAACTTTCTTTAATGAATGTGGCTGCCCTTGCATTTGGAGCATAGATATTCAAAATTGAGAGTTCATCTTCATAGGTTTTACCTTTAATGACTATCAAGTGGCCCTCATTGTCTTTTTTGATATCTTTAGGTTGGAAGTCAATTTTAATCGATATTAGATGGCTGCTCCAGCGCTTCCCGTTGGTGCCAGCAATGAGTCACCTTGGTGCAGAGTCAGCAGACACCCCCAAGGTCCCTAGGGGATTTTCAATTTGATCTTAAACCTAAAGAAAGAGATGCCCATGAACATACAAGAACCCTACAGAACTCCAAATAGACTGGACCAGAAAAGAAATTACTCCCGACACATAATAATCAGAACAACAAATGCACTAAATAAAGATAGAATATTAAAAGCAGTAAGGGAAAAATGTCAAGTAACATATAAAGGCAGACCTATCAGAATTACACCAGACATTTCACCAGAGACTATGAAAGCCAGAAGAGCCTGGACAGATGTTATACAGACACTAAGAGAACACAAAAGCCAGCCCAGGCTACTATACCCGGCCAAACTCTCAATTACCATAGATGGAGAAACCAAACTATTCCACGACAAAACCAAATTCACACATTATCTTTCCATGAATCCAGCCCTTCAAAGAATAATAACAGAAAAGAAGCAATACAAGGACGGAAATCACGCCCTAGAACAAGCAAGAAAGTAATCCCTCAACAAACCAAAAAAAAAGACAGCCACAAGAACAGAATGCCAACTCTAACAACAAAAATAAAAGGAAGCAACAATTACTTTTCCTTAATATCTCTTAATATCAATGGACTCAATTCACCAATAAAAAAAAAAATAGACTAACAGACTGGCTACATAAACAGGACCTAACATTCTGCTGCTTACAGGAAACCCATCTCAGGGAAAAAGACAGACACTACCTCAGAGTGAAAGGCTGGAAAACAATTTTCCAAGCAAATGGTATGAAGAAACAAGCTGGAGTAGCCATTCTAATATCGGATAAAATCAACTTCCAACCCAAAGTTATCAAAAAAGACAAGGAGGGACACTTCATACTCATCAAAGGTAAAATCCTCCAAGAGGAACTCTCAATTCTGAATATCTACGTTCCAAATACAAGGGCAGCCACATTCATTAAAGACACTTTAGTAAAGCTCAAAACACACATTGCACCTCACACAATAATAGTGGGAGACTTCAACACATCACTTTCATCAATGGACAGATCGTGGAAACAGAATGTAAACAGGGACACATTGACACTAACAGAAGTTATGAAACAAATGGATCTGACAGACATCTACAGAACATTTTATCCTAAAACAAAAGGATATACCTTTTTCTCAGAACCTCATGGGACCTTCTCCAAAATTGACCATATAATTGGTCACAAAACAGGCCTCAACAGATACAAAAATATTGAAATTGTATCATGTATCCTATCATACCACCATGGCGTAAGGCTGATTTTCAATAACAACATAAATAATGGAAAGCCAACATTCACGTGGAAACTGAACAACACTCTTCTCAATGATACCTTGGTTAATGAAGGAATAAAGAAATAAATTAAAGACTTTTTAGAGTTTAATGAAAATGAAGCCACAACATACCCAAACCTATGGAACACAATGAAAGCATTTCAAGGGAAACTCATAGCTCTGAGTGCCTCCAAGAAGAAACGGGAGAGAGCACATACTAGCAGCTTGACAACACATCTAAAAGCTCTAGAAAAAAAGGAAGCAAATTCACCCAAGAGGAATAGATGGCAGGAAATAATCCAACTCAGGGGTGAAATCAACCAAGTGGAAACAAGAAGAACTATTCAAAGAATTAACCAAACGAGGAGTTGGTTCTTTGAGAAAATCAACAAGATAGATAAACCCTTAGCTAGACTAACTAGAGGGCACAGGGACAGCATCCTAATTAACAAAATCAGAAATGAAAAGGGAGACATAACAACAGATCCTGAAGAAATCTAAAACACCATCAGATCCTCCTACAAAAGGCTATACTCAACAAAACTGGAAAACCTGGATGAACTGGACCAATTTCTAGACAGATACCAGGTACCAAAGTTAAATCAGAATCAAGTTAACGATCTAAACAGTCCCATATCAACTAAGGAAATAGAAGCAGTCATTAATAGTCTCCCAACCAAAAAAAAAAAAAAAAGCCCAGGACCAGGTGGGTTTAGTGCAGAATTCTACCAGACCTTCAAAGAAGTTCTAATCCCAGTTCTGCACAAACTATTCCACAAAATAGAAGTAGAGAGAACTCTACCCAACTCATTCTATGAAGCCACAATTATTCTGATACCTAAACCACAGAAAGATCCAACAAAGATAGAGAACTTTAGACCAATTTCCCTTATGAATATCAATGCAAAAAATCCTCAATAAAATTCTTGCTAACCGAATCCAAGAACACATTAAAGCAATCATCCATCCTGACCAAGTAGGTTTTATTCCAGGGATGCAGGGATGGTTTAATATACGAAAATCCATCAATGTAAACCATTATATAAACAAACTCAAAGACAACAACCACATGATCATTTCGTTAGATGCAGAAAAAGCATTGGACAAGATCCAACACCCATTCATGATAAAAGTCTTGGAAAGATCAGGAATTCAAGGGCCATACCTAAACATGATACAAGCAATCTACAGCAAACCAGTAGCCAACATCAAAGTAAATGGTGAGAAGCTGGAAGCAGTCCCACTAAAATCAGGGACTAAACAAGGCTTCCCACTTTTCCCCCACCTCTTCAACATAGTACTTGAAGTCCTAGCCAGAGCAATTTGACAAAAGGAGATCAAGGGGATACAAATTGGAAAAGATGAAGTCAAAATATCACTTTTTGCAGATGATATGATAGTATATATAAGTGACCCTAAAAATTCCACCATAGAACTCCTAAACCTGATAAACAGCTTCGGTGAAGTAGCTGGATATAAAATTAACTCAAACAAGCCAATGGCCTTTCTCTACACAAAGAATAAGCAGGCTGAGAAAGAAATTAGGGAAACAACACCCTTCTCAATAGTCACAAATAATATAAAATATCTTGGTGTGACTCTAACTAAGGAGGTGAAAGATCTGTATGATAAAAACTTCACGTCCCTGAAGAAAGAAATTAAAGAAGATCTCAGAAGATGGAAAGATCTCCCATGCTCATGGACTTGCAGGATCAACATTGTAAAAATGGCTATCTTGCCAAAAGCAATCTACAGATTCAATGCAATCCCCATCAAAATTACAAATCAATTCTTCAACGAATTAGAAAGAGCAATTTGCAAATTCATCTGGAATAACAAAAAACTTAGGATAGCAAAAGCTCTTCTCAAGGATAAAAGTACCTCTGGTGGAATCACAATGCCTGACCTAAAGCTTTACTACAGAGCAATTGTGATAAAAACTGCATGGTATTGATATAGTGACAGACAAGTAGACCAATGGAATAGAATTGAAGACCCTGAAATGAACGCACACACCTATGGTCACTTGATCTTCAACAAGGCAGCTAAAAACATCTAGTGGAAAAAAGACAGCCTTTTCAACAATTGGTGCTGGCACAACTGGTTGTTATCATGTAGAAGAATGCGAATCACCCCATTCCTCTCTCCTTGTACTAAGGTCAAATCTAAGTGGATCAAGGAACTTCACATAAAACCAGAGACACTGCTTCTTATAGAGGAGAAAGTGGGGAAAAGTCTCGAAGATATGGGCACAGGGAAAAAATTCCTGAATAGAACAGCAATGGGTTGTGCTTTAAGATCGAGGATTGACAAATGGGACCTCAAGAAACTGCAAAGCTTCTGCAAGGCAAAAGACACCGTCAATAATACAAAAAGACCACCAGCAGATTGGGAAAGGATCTTTACCTATCTTAAATCAGATAGGGGACTAATATCCAATATATATAAACAACTCAAGAGGGTGGACTCCAGAAAGTCAAATAGCCCCCTTAAAAGATGGGGCTCAGTGCTGAACAAAGAATTCTCACCCGAGGAATACCGAAAGGCTGAGAAACACCTGAAAAAATGTTCAACATCCTTAATCAACAGGGAAATGCAAATCAAAACAACCCTGAGATTCCATCTCACACCAGTCAGAATGGCTAAGATCAAAAATTCAGGTGACATCAGATGCTGGCGAGGATGTGGGGAAAAAGAAACACTCCTCCATTGTTGGTGGGATTGCAAGCTTGTACAACCACTCTGGAAATCAGTCTGACGGTTCCTCCAAAAATTGGACATAGTACTACTGGAGTATCCCGCAATACCTCTCCTGGGCATATATCCAGAAGATGTCCCAACCGGTAAGAAGGACACATGCTCCACTATGTTCATAGCAGCCTTATTTATAATAGCCAGAAGCTGGAAAGAACCCAGATGTCCCTCAACAGAGGAATGGATACAAAAAATGTGGTATATTTACACAATGGTGTACTACCCAGGTATTAAAAACAATGAATTCACGAAATTCCTAGGCAAATGGTTGGACCTGGAGGGCATTATCCTTAGTGAGGTCACCCAATCACAAAAGAACTCAAATGATATGTACTCACTGATAAGTGAATATTATCCCAGAAACTTAGAATATCCAAGATATAAGTTACAATTTGCAAAACACATGAAACTAAAGAAGAACGAAGACCAAAGTGTGGACACTTTCCCCTTTCTTAGATTTGGGAACAAAACACCCATAAAAGGAGTTACAGAAACAAAGTTTGGAGCAGAGACAAAAGAATGGACCATCTAGAGACTGCCATATCCAGGGATCCATCCCATAATCAGCCTCCAAATGCTAACACCATTTTATACACTAGCAAGATTTTGCTGAGAGGACCCTGATAGAGCTGTCTCTGGTGAGACTATGCCGGGGCCTAGCAAACACATAAGTGGATGCTCACAGTCAGCTATTGGATGGATCACAGTGCCCCCAATGGAGGAGCTAGAGAAAATAACCAAGGAACTAAAGGGATCTGCAACCCTGTAGGTGGAACAACATTATGAACTAACCAGTACCCCAGAGCTCTTGACTCCTGCTGCATATGTATCAAAAGATGGCCTAGTCGGCCATCACTGGAAAGAGAGGCCCATTGGACTTGCAAACTCTATATGCCCCAGTACAGGGGAACGCCAGGGCCAAAAAGGGTGGGTAGGGGAGTGGGGGGAGGGTATGGGGCACTTTTGGGATAGCATTGTAAATGTAAATGAGGAAAGTGCCTAATTAAAAAAAAGATTTTTATAGCATTAATTTTTGAGATAAATAATAAAGTAATTGACCCTTTTTTATAACAGCGAATAGCAGTCTACCAGTAAGAGTAACGGGCTGACAAAAAAAAAAGTTACCTTGCTTGCTTACACATGGTTAATCTATAACAACTTGCTTAGATATAAATATATGTGGATTCTAGGAGGAAATTTGTTTTTTTATCCATAATTTATAAACAGCTCATTGTGGGAGTATATTTGGAAGATGTTTTTCCTTACATATACTCATAATTATTCACGAGAAGAAAACAAAAAGTAATCACCTTGCATTTTATACTACCTGAAAGATTTTACACAGATAAGTAAGCAGTGTGAGAAAAGTAAAGTTGGAGCTGTGTTCCATATCAAATATAAGTATATATGTAAAGTGGTTGATGCTTTGCTCTATCCATCAAGATATACATGTAAAATTGCTTGTGACTCTTAAAGCTTGCTTTTTCACCAAGTGTGTAAATATGTCAGAAATAATATCATGGGCACTGAAAACAGGGTTATAGTTGCATTATGCTTCATTAGGGGATTACAACATCCAGAACTGGACATTGGCCTGGTACCCTCAGCTATCAGGATGACCACCGTGTATAAGGAAAACCCCAAAAGAGTCATTCTTACCAGCATTGTGGTAATACCATGGTGTTGAGGTAAATCTCCTCCCAAATATGCCCCAGCAATGAAAACACAACAAATATGATTACATGCTGTGCTCCAAGATTGGACAGATCTACCACTATGCTACCATCTGCCACAGCTTATGAGACCCCTTAGAACTTGCAGTTTCCCCAGGTGATGGGCTTATGCTCTGCTTTTCTTTGTTTTCCTCCACCTCTGCATCCTCTCCCTCTTCCATTTTCTCCTTCTTCTCTCTCCCACCTTCCACTCCACCTTCCTTTTACCTGCCCAATCATCAGCTTTCCTTTATTTTACAATTTAAGGTGGGAAGCCGGTTTTTAGGAAATCACCTGAGTGCTGACTACCTCCTTGTTTGCAGCCACTCACAGGAGAATGGAATTAATATCAAATATAATTATCCCCATGGCTACCCACAACATTTCCCCCTTTCTGTACTATTAAAAGACTATTTTATCTCAGATACAATTGAACATAACTATTACTATTTTGTTATTGATAAATTACAAGAGACCTAACACCCAGTTCATTATGGTTGTTAATTAATTAGAACCTCTGTCATCTATCCTTACATAAAGCCAGGTTCTGCGCCTGGCTATCACTGGGCTTTAGATACAATGCCATCTGAAAAACATCCTCTCAAATCTGTTCCTCTTAAAGTAAAAAGCCTCAGTTCTCTAGGAGACTATGTAGTTTTTCAACCCCATCAGAAATTCAAGAACCACTGATATTAACTGAAAATATATAGGAAGCCTACAACAGCTTCCAAAACTTAGCCAATTTATAGAGACAACTGATCACCTGGATAGTGCCTTACTTCAACACATTGGAGCATCGGTATTCAGCCTACTGGCCAGGGTCATCTGACAGACTTTCAGATACATTAATATTAAGGACTAGCCTACTCTGTCTCATCAGAATCAAGCTGTCCTAACCTGTAATTGTATCCTTTCTTTGAACTGTATTATGTCTGTAGATGAAATGAGGCCATTCTTGCCAGTGGTTATTTTGTCAAAAATGGAGTTCCTCAAAGATATTCAGTTTCATCTTTGATCAAAGAAGGGAAAGCAGACAGCAGCAGACTTGTATTAACAACATGTGAATAAATAATATTAAAGCTCACATTCTGTGGACTTCTGATGTTTTGAAAACCAGCTATCTATGTGAAGTAGTCTAGACTGTTGTCTGTTAACTACTCTCAGCCATTTCTAGTTAAAATAACTGAAAACACCCAAACCTCATAGCCATGAATTTCCTATTTGGCCCTTAACTCACATGCTTATACATCTCAGATCTGATTATAATAGCAGCAATAGAAGGACTGGGTCTAAGCCCTGAACTTCAAAATTTTTAGTATCTAAGACAACCTATATTAACCATCCCCAGCCCTGAAGCTTAGGGAACTTGGATGACAACTTTTCATGACTTTTTCAAGCTGAATATGGGTGTTGAGATACGTTTGAAGGTAGGGGGAAGAGTAGGGAAATGTGAGAGATAGTTGGCCTTATGAAGGCCATACCAATGTTTGTATTCATCTCTGATGTCTGTGTCCTGACTGGATCCAGATGACAATCCAAGACAACAGGGGTTCAGGGAGGTCAGTTCAGCATGTCTGATGTTGAAATTCACCAAGGCTGTATATTCTGTAATATATAAATCTCAAAACAAAATTTTAATATCATCAAGATAAACTTTGTGCTGCCTAGTTTTGTGTCAACTTGACACAGCTGGAGTTATCACAGAGAAAGGAGCTTCAGTTGGGGAAATGCCTCCATGAGATACAATTGTAAGGCATTTTCTCAATTAGTGATCAAGGGGGAAAGGCCCCTTGTCGGTGGGACCATCTCTGGGCTGTTAGTCTTGGGTTCTATAAGAGAGGAGGCTGAGCAAGCCAGGGGAAGCAAGCCAGTAAAGAACATCCCTCCATGGCCTCTGCATCATCTCCTTTTTTTGATCTGCTTGAGTTCCAGTCCTGATTTCCTTGGTGATAAACAGCAGTATGGAATTTTAAGCTGAATAAACCCTTTCCTCCACAACTTGCTTCTTGGTCATGAGGTTTGTGCAGGAATAGAAACCCTGACTAAGACAAACTTGTTATTTGATTCTCTGGAATCTAATTCTTAGGTGTCTCCCTATACCAAATCTTATTATCTAACTCTGGAAGGTGTAAGTACTTTCATCACCTTTTCCAAAAACAGATGACTAAACCTGTTCCACAAATTAGCATGTCCTTCAGCTGGGAACCAAGAAAACCTTTAGGTTGCCCTCTGTCCTTAAAGAATAATAAAACAACCACAATACACAAAACCACACTCATTTTAGCCTATTTAGGTCTTTCTAATTTGTCATGACAGGATATTATCCCAAAATTCCCATGGAACCCACATTAGACAGAATATGACTCTCCTTCAAACTTTATTATACTATCTTTAAAACAAGTGATTCACACTTCTATTTTCCTTTCCTTTTCCTTTCCTCTTTCGTCTTCTTTCTTTTCCCCTTTCCTTTCTCCTTTCCTTTCATTTCCTCTTTCCTATCCTTTTCATTTTCCTTTACTCTTCCCTTTCTTTCCTTTCTTTGCCTTTGCCTTTCCCTTTTTCCCTTTTCCCTTTTTCCCTTTTCCCTTTTCCCATTTCTTTCCTTTCTATATTTGCTTATAAGCAGTAGCTATCAAACCAGTATTTAACCCCAAAAATTCCCTAGAATCCCACGTTAGAAAGAATATGAGTACCCTGTAATATTTATTAGAGCAGTATATCTTTATACCATCTTTAAAGGAATTAATTCAACCTTCCACTAATACCCGTTATACCAGCTATCTGTCATGTTCTCTACCTGGAGCTACAGACTTCTATTAATTAATACCTGTTCATAGCAGGTGATTATCACCGCTCTACTTGGAGTCAGTGACTAATATTCCCTATCTAGTTCTGAACCACAGGTGAAATTTCCCATGAATAATACACTTTCCTCCTAGAGCAGCTATCTTTTCTGTTTTCTGTTGTGCTCTCTACCAAGAGCTACAGACATTTATTTAAACCTTCTATTTGCTGTGCTCTCTACCAGGAGCCACAGACATCTATTTAATTAATACCTATTATAATATCTGTTATGCTCTTTACCTAGAGACACAGACTGTATTATTAATACCTATTCATAGCAGGTGATTATAACTGCTCTCACTACTTGGAGTCAGTGACTAATACTCCCTAGCTAGTCCCAAACCACAGGTGAAATTTCCCATCTTTAAGTGCTACACCAGCTTATAAGAGGCAGCCTGTCAAACCAGTATTTAAACACAAAATTCCTTTTGCGCCCACGTTAGACAAAATATGAGTATCCTGTAAGAATTATTAGAGGAGAATATCTTTATGCCATCTTTAAGTATCAAGAGGTTATATTTCTCTCTTTATATCAATGAATTTCCTGGTCTGGAGCCCTTTGTACCTTTATCTCCCAATTCTTTATTCACAGGGAGAAGCTGAGTGTAAAAAGATCTGTGTTGTCTGTGTCCCTGTTTGGAGGTGGGTGAGGCAGGAAGGGAAAGGAAGGATACAGGTAAGCAAACACAGAACGTTTCTCTTGAGTATAGATAACTCTCTTGGTTTCAGATTGGGCTTCAAATGAAGAAAAAATATTTGTTGGTTGCTCTTAGAACTTTTGTGAAACTATTATAAAAGTATATCTGGCAGACACTTTTCTATTAAAGGTTAAAACTTTTGTAGCTGGATTGATATTTACCTTCCTCCTTTGGTAGCTTGAGGAGTGCCTTCCAGTACCATCAGCACTAGTCATTTTGTGTGGTCTCTATTTAAGCACCAGCTTGATTTCTCTTGGTTCAATGGTTTATGTAGGCATTATTGTCACCAATAGGGAATTACCGTTGGTTTGTGGAAAACAAATAAACAGCATTTTCAATAGCCTGGATTCTTTGTTTGTGGGTTTGTGTATGTCCCTTTTGGCCAAAAACTCACTTATATGTAACCCATTATAACCACTGGGGTTTAATTTAGTACTGAGTGGTGTCCAGTTGGTTTATTTTACTCTTTATTTGGTGATTCCATTTACATTTCTTACATATGCATATATACTTTAAGAAGATTCATATGACCCAACAAATGGCCCTTAGTTATAACTCTCCCTCTCCATAGGCATTTATCTGCCCTTCCTCTTCCTTCTCCATCTCTATTTAGTCTTTACATCCATTAACTACATACACCCACCCACAAATTGTCCTTAGTTATAACTCTCCCTCGCCATAGGCACTCGACTGCACTTCCTGTTCCTTCCCTATCTTTATTTAGTCTTCATTTCCAATCCCCATATATCCCCACCCATAAGTCTATAATTCTATTTTTCCTCCTTTGAATATTCTTCCCTGTACTTTAGTTCCATACTCTTTACCTAATCTCTGTGGTTATATGGATTGTGACTTATCAAAGACTTAAATGCTAGCATCTAAATTTAAACAAATGCATACCATACATGTCATTTTAGTGCTTGAATGGATATATATATATATATCATGTGGATATGGGAAAATACATATCATATATACAGTGGATAAATGTATCATAAATGGTATTCTGATATTTATGGAGAATGTAATTTTAACTTTCTTCTTTATGCTTGACTTATTTAGAACACTTATTTAGAACCTTCAGCACTTACCTCCGAAGATCTTCCCACAGGATTCTCCAGGATTTAGAGGACCATGGTCTACCTGCCTTAAAGGGAATTGCAAAGTTGTTTTCGCTAAAGGCTCAATTCCATCACATATCTATCCACTGGAAGGCCACGATGTGCATTATCCTTGTGATTTGCTACAACTATTTGCTACTATCTCATATTGTTCAAGCCATATTCGGGACCACATCATATACTTGTTCCTCTCAAGGGTTGGCTTCAGAAATCTCTACAAATAACAAAGTCCCCAGGTGCTCAAGTCCCCTCTATAATACCACAGTATTTGCCTGTAACCTGCACAATCCTCCCACATACTCTAAACTACCTCTTGGAGATTTATAATACATAATACAATGTACATTCTATATAAATGGTTGTATCATATTATTTAGGGAATGAAAGAAAAAAGTCAAGAAATGTTCAATACAGATGACTTATTTTCTTACAGATATTTCCTGTGTGTAATTGGTTAAATATGTGTGAAACTCACATACTGAGGGCCAGTGTGTCTCAAAAGCCATGTTTCCCAATGTATATAGCATTGAAATTGGGGTAAAATAGGAAAACCCATACCCATGAACCCTGATAGTGTAGCTGGAGGGAATGTGCCCAAGCTTGACATTGTTGGGGAGCAAACAAACAACTTCCTTGCAAGTGTTATTTGGAAAATATATATAAAGAACAAAAGATGTTAGACTCCAGAGAACCAAATAACCCTAGTTAAAATTAATGAACAAAGCTAAACAGATTTCTCAACTGAGGAAACATGAATGGCCAAGTAGCACCTAAAGAAACATCTGTAGTCATTAGAGAAATGCATATCAAAACAACCCTGAGACTCCACCTCATACCAGTGGGAATGGCTAAGATCAAAACTGTCATCCTGCCCCACTATCTTCTAACTGAATCTGCCAGAGGCTGCCAAGGGCCCTAGAGTAGTCTCCACGCCACAGGAACTCGGGATCACCTTGGGATCATGAGTGAGTAGAATGCAACATCAGGTCCAAAGAATCACAGAGGGTCTTGTGTCAGTAGGAATAGGGACAAAGGAACACCACCTGAATAGAGGCTGGGATCCATTCAGGTCAGGCCAGCCCTGCCATCTACCAACTGAACCTACCAGAGGGCGCCAAGAGCCCCAGAGGACTCTCCATGCCACAGGACCCCTAGCACACCTGGGACCTCTGGATCACAGGTGAGTGGAACACAACATTAGGTCCAAAGAGTCGAGAAGGGTCTTTTGCCAGCAGGAACAGGGACAAAGGAAACCTGCCCAACAAGAGGCTGGGATTCTTTCCAGTCGGGGCCAGCCCCACCATCTTCTGCGTTAACACGGCCAAGGGTGTTGAGGGCCCCAGAGAACTCTCCACTCTGAAGGACCTCTAGCACACCCAAGACCTCTTGAGCACTGGAGGGCATGTGGGCAACAGAAGCAACAGAGCTTATTGGACAGGGTCCCTTCGGGCCTTCATCCTCAGCCAGGAGGCCGAGCTGAGACCCTGACACCTGGGCAACTTCCTTGTCAGAGGAGAGTCTGCTTACAGGGAGGGCTCTGACACCTGGATTCTGGAGGTGGATGAGAGCTCCAGACTTCTGGACACCTGCCTGCAAGAGGAGAACTTGCCTGCAGAGAGTAATCTGAGACTGGGACTCAGGTGAGAGTTGGATTCTCAGGAGTGCTGACAGAGGCTAACAGAATCACAGGAGGACCAAGCTCCAGCCAGAGACAGCTTGAACATTAACACCAGAGATTACCTAATGGTGAGAGGCAATGGTAAAAATCTTACTAACATAAACCAAGAACAATGGGCATCATCAGAATCCAGTAAGCCCACCACAGAAAGTCCTGGATACCCCAACACACCCGACAAGCAAGACTCGGATTTAAAATCATATCTCTTGATGGTGGTAGAAGATTTTAGGATGTACATTAATAACTTACTTAAAGAAATACAGGAGAACACGGCTAAACAGGTAGAAGCCCTTAAAGAGGAAGCACAGAAATCCCTCAAGGAATTACAGGAGAACACTGCTAAACCGGTAGAAGCCCTTAAAGAGGAAGCACAGAAATCCCTCAAGAAATTACAGGAGAACACTGCTAAACAAGTACAAGTCTTTAAAGAACTACAGGTAAACACTGCTAAGCTGGTAGAAGAAACACAAAAATCCCGTAAAGAATTACAGGAAAACACAACCAAACAGATGATGGAATTGAATAAAAAAAAATCCAAGATGTAAAAATAGAAGTAGAAACAATGAAGAAAACCTAAAGGGAAACAACTCTGGAGATAAAAATCCTAGGAAAGATATCAGGAAACATAGATGTGAGCATCATCAAGAGAATACAAGAGATAGAAGAGAGAATCTCAGATGCAGAAGATTCCATAGGTAACATGAACACAACAATCAAAGAAAATGGAAAATGCAAAAAGATCCCAACTCAAAACATTCAGGAAATCCAGGACACAATGAGAAGACCAAACCTATGGATAATAGTAGATGAGAATGAAGATTCTCAACTTAAAAGGCCAGCAAATATCTTCAACAAAGTTATAGAAGAAAACTTCCAATACCTAAAGAAAGAAATTCCCATGAACATAAAAGAAGCCCAGAGAATTCCAAATAGGCTGGACCAGAAAAGAAATTTCTCCTGACATGTAATATTCAGAACAACAAATGCACTAAATAAAGATAGAATATTAAAATCAGTAAGGGAAAACACTCAAGTAACATATAAAGTCAGACCTATTAGAATTACACCAGACTTATCTGCAGAGTCTATGAAAGCCAGAAGATCCTGGACGGATGTTATACAGTCCCTAAGAGAACACAAATGCCATCCCAGGCTAATATACACCAGCAAAAATTTCAATTACAATAGATGGAGAAACCAAAGAATTCCATGATAAAAACAAATGCACACAATATCTTTCCATGAATCTAGCCCTTCAAAGGATAATAAAGGGAAAACACCAACACATAGATGGAAACTACACCTGAGAAAAAACAAGAAAGTAATCCTTCAACAAACCTAAAATAAGACAGCCACAAGAACAGAATCCCAACTTTAACAACAAAAATAACAGGAAGCAACAACTACTTTTCTTTAATTTCTCTTAACATCAATAGACTAAATTCCCCAATTAAAAAACATAGACTAATAGACTGACTACACAAACTGGACGCAGCATTTTGCTACTTGCAGATAACCCACCCCGAGAAGAAAGACAGATTCTACATCAGAGTAAAAGGCTGAAAAACAATTTTCTAAGCAAATGGTCTCAAGAAACAAGCTGGACTAGCCATTCAAATATCGAATAAAATTGACCTCCAACCCAAAGATATCAAAAAAGACAAGGAGGGGTGCTTCATACTCATAAAGGTAAAATCCTCCAAAAGGAACTATCAGTTCTAAATATCTATGCTCCAAATGCAAGGGCAGCCACATTCATTAAAGAAACTTTAGTAAAGCTCAAAGCACACATTGTACCTCACAGAAAAATAGTGGGAGACTTCAACACCTCACTCTCACCAATGGACAGATCCTAGAAACATAAACTAAACAGAGACTCATGGACACTAACAGAAGTTATGATACAAATGAATTTAACAGACATCTACACAACATTTTATCCTAAAACAAAAGGATATAACTTCTTGTCAGCACATCATGGTACCTCCTCCAAAATTGACCATATAATGGGTCACAAAACAGGCCTCAATAGATACAAAAGGTCACGATGGACTAAGGCTGAACTTCAATAACAACATAAATAAGAGAACACCAACATTCATGTGGAGACTGAACAACATTCTACTCAATGATATCTTGGTCAAGGAAGAAATAAAGAAAGAGATTAAAGACTTTTTAACATTTAATGAAAATGACACCAAAACATACCCACATTTAGGGACATAATGAAAGCAAACCTAAGAGGAAAACTCACAGCCCTGAGTGCCTCCAAAAAGAAACTAGAGGGAGCACACACTAGCAGCCTGACAACAGACGTAGAAGCTCTAGAACTAAAGGAAGCAAATTCTCCCAAGAGGAGTAGACAGTAGGAAATAATCAAACTTAGAGCAGAAATCAACCAAGTGGAAACAAAAAGATCTATTCAAGGATTCAACCAAACCAGGAGCTGGTTCTTTGAGAAAATCAACAAGTTAGATAAACCCTTAACCAGACTAAGGAGAGGGCACAGGGAAAGAATCCTAATTAACAAAATCAAAAATTAAAAGGGAGATATAACAACAGAACCTAAAGAAATCCAAAACATCATCAGATCCTACTACAAAATGCTATATTCAACACAACTGGAAAACCTGGATGAAATGGACAACTTCCCAGACAGATACCAGAGACATAACAACAAAACCTGAGGAAATCCAAAACATCATCAGATCCTACTACAAAAGTCTATATTCAACAAAACTAGAAAACTTGGATGAAATGGACAACTTCTCAGACAGATACCAGGTGATAAAGTTAAATCAGGATCAGATTAAAGATCTGAACAGTCCCATTTTCCCTAAAGAATCAGAAGCAGTCATTAATAGTCTCCCCCCCCCCAAAAAAAAAAAGCCCAGGACCAGATGCGTTTAGGTTCTATCAGACCTTCAAAGAAGACCTAATTCCAACTCTCCTCATACTAGTCCACAAAATAGAAACAGAAGTTACTCTACCCAATTCATTATATGAAGCCACAAATACTCTAATACCTAAACCACACAAAGATCCATCTAAGAAAGAAAACTTCAGATCAATTTTCCTTATGGATATCGATGAAAATATTCTCAATAAAATCCTCGAAAACCAAATCCAAGAACACATCAAAATGATCATCCATCAAGACCAAGAAGGCTACATCCCAGGGATGCAGGGATGGTTTAATATACGGAAAGCTGTCAATGTAATCTGAAAAATATTCTAACAATTGTTCTTCAATCCCTACTCCTCTAGCCTGAAGCAGCTCTTGAAGATTGCAGACAAATGCCTGTTTAGAATTTTCTAATCCCATTTTCCTCTGTCAACCCCTAGTGGAATCAACGCCAGGTCAACACTATCGCAATTTAGCCCATATCATATCACACCTACAGCAACAATTTAAAAAATAGTCCACTACATAAACAAACTCCAAAGCAAAAATCACATGATAATATCATTGGGTGCTGAGAAAGCATTTGACAAAATTCAACAACCCTTCATGATAAAAGACATAGAAAGATCAGGAATTGAAGGCCCATACCTAAACAAAATAAAAGCAATATACAGCAAACCAGTAGCTGATATCAAACCAAATGGAGTGAAACTGGAAGCAATCCCACTAAAGTCAGGGAATAGACAAGGCTGCTCACTTTCTCCCTACCTATTCAATATAGTACTTGAAGTCCTAGCCAGAGCAATGCTACAACAAAAGGAGATCACAGGGGTAAAAATTGGAAAGACGTCAAAATATCATTATTTGCAGATGATATGATTGTATATATAAGTGACCCTAAAAATTCACCAGAGAATTCAGTACAGTAGCTGGATATAAAATTAACTCAAACAAATTAGTGGCCTTTCTCTACTCAAAGGCTAAACAGGGTGATAAAGAAATTAGTGAAACAACAGCCTTCACAATAGTTACAAAAATATACACTACATTGGTGTGATTCTAAGGAAGTGAAAGATCTGTATGACAAGAATTTCAAGTCTCTGACGAAAGAAATTGAAGATCTCAGAAGAAGAAAAGATATCCCATGCTCATGGATTGGCAGGATTAATATAGAAAAATGGCTATCCTGCCAACAGAAATCTAAAGATTCAATGCAATTCCCATCAAAAATCCAAATCAATTCTTCACTGAGTTAGAAAGGTCAATTTGCATATTCATCTGGATGACAAAAAAGCTAAGAGAGCAAAAACTATTCTCAAAAATAAAAGAAACTCTGGTGGAATTACCATGCCTGATCTCAAGCTGTACTACGGAGCAATTTTGATAAAAACTGCATGGTACTAGTACAGCGACAAACAGGGAGATCAATGGAATAGAATTGAAGACCCAGCAATGAACTCACACAGGTATGGTCACTTGACCATTGACAAGGGAGCTAAAACCATCCATTGGAAAAAAAGCATTTTCAACAAATGGTGCTGGCAAATGGGAGGTTATCATTTAGAAGAATGCAAATTGATCCATTCTTATCTTCTTGTACAAAGTTCAAGTCTAAGTACATCAAAGAACTTCACATAAAACCAGACTGAATTTTATATAGAAGACAAAGTGGGTAAAAGCCTTGAAGTTATAGGCAAAAGGGAACAATTCCTGAACAGAACAGCAATGGCTTGTGCAGTAAGATCAAGAATTGACAAATGGGACCTCATAAAATTGCAAAATTTCTGTAAGGCAAAAGACACTGTCAATAAGACAAAAAAGGCCACCAACAGATTGGGAAAGGATTTTTTTCTAATCCTAAATCTGATAGGAAACTAATATCCAATATATATATATATATATATATATATATATATATATATATATATATATATATATATGGAGCTCAAGAAGCTGGACCACAGAAATTCAAGTAACCCCATTAAAAGTGTGGTACAGAGCTAAACAATGAATTCCCAAGTGAGGAATACTGAAGGGCTGACAAGCACCTGAAAAATGTTCAACATCCTTAATCATCAGGGAAATGCAAATCAAAACAACCCTGAGATTCCACCTCACACCAGTCAGAATGTCTAAGTTTGAAAATTCCGGTGACAGCAGATGCTGGCAAGGATGTGAATAAAGAGGAACACTCCTCCATTGCTGGTGGAATTGCAAGCTTGTACAACCACTCTGGAAATCAGTCTGGAGGTTCCTGAGAACATTAGACATTGTATTACATGAAGATGCAGCAATACATCTCCTGGGCATATACCCAGAAGCTGTTCCAACTGGTAAAGAGGACACATGCTCCACTATGTTCATAGCAGTCTTATTTATAATAGCCAAAAGCTGGAAACAACCCAGATGTCCCTCAACAGAGGAATGGATACAGAAAATGTGGTACATTTACACAAGGGAATACTACTCAGCTCCTGCTCCTTCGCCTGCTTGCTACGTGAGACTGAGTAACTGCTAGATCCTTGGACTTCCATTCACAGCTGCGACTGAACCATTGTTGGGAATTGGGCTGCCGACTGTAAGTCATCAATAAATTCCTTTACTATCTAGAGACTGTCCATAAGTTCTGTGACTCTAGAGAACCCTGACTAATACAGAAGTGAAGATGTTGTGAAGGCTGTTGTTTCACTAATTTCTTTATCATCCTGTTTAGCCTTTGAGTAGAGAAAGGCCACTAATTTGTTTGAGTTAATTTTATATCCAGCTACTGTACTGAAGCCATTTATCAGGTTCAGGAATTCTCTGGTGGAATTTTTAGGGTCACCTTTCCCTTCATCTCTTCTCCATTTTTGTACTTTTACACAGGAACAATTCTGGGTCAGAAATTTTAACTTTGTTTTGGTAACCGCATTCCACTATCTGAAGCCCTGTCTATCTACACGTAAGGCTACTATGAACTAGTGGAGCACATGGCCCTGTGGAATGGTGGGGCATATTTTGGATATATGCCCAAATTAGTCGAACTGGTTCTTCAGGAAGAACTATTTCCAATTTTCTGAAGAATAGCCAGATTGTTTCCCATAGTGGTTGTACCAACCTGCAATCCCACCAGCAATAAGGGAGTGTTCCTCGGGTTCTACATTCTCACCAGCATGTGCTGTCACATGAGCTCTTGTTCTTTGGCATTCTGTTTGGTTTAGGGTGGAATCGCAGGGTTGTTTTGATTTGCAGTCCCATATAAATAAGAACTTTGAACATTTCTTTAAGTGCGACTTTGACCCCATTGAGAAATACATCAAGACTATCATCCATGATGATCAAGTAGGCTTCATCCCAGGGATGTGGGGATGGCTCAATATCTGAAAACCAATCAACATAATCCACCATATCAACAAATTGAAAGAAAATATTCACATGATCATCTCATAATATGATGAAAAGGCCTTCAACAAAATTCACCACCCCTTCATGTCAAAAGTTTGAGATCAGGGATATAAGGCACATACATAAACATAATCAAAGCAGTATATGGAATGCCAATGGACAACAGAAAATTAAATGTAGAGAAACTTAAAACATTTCCACTGAATTGGAGACAAGTGAATGCACCCCACTCTCTCACTATTTATTTAATATAGTATTAAACGTTCAACCCAGAGCAATAAGTTAACTGATGGAGTTCACAGAGATACAAAGTAGAAAGGAAGAGGTCAATGTATCACTATTTGCAGATAATATTATAGTAAACATAAGCAAGCTGATAAACACCTCCAGCAAAACAGCTGAATATAAAGTTATTTCGAAAATAATACATAGCCTGCCCTCCTTTGATAAATGATAAATGGGACAACAAATAAATTAGGACAATACAACTCTTTACAATAGACACGAACAATATAAAATATCTTTGTGTAACTCTAATCAAGCATGTATAAGGACTTAAATGAGAAGAACTTAAATTCTCTGAAGAAAGAAACTAATGAACATATCAGAAATGGAAAGATCTTCAATGCTCATGGGGCAGTAGGACTAACATATTGAAAATGATCATCTGACCAAGAGCAATTTATAGATTTAATGCAATCCCTATCAAAATTCTAACACAATTCTTTCCAGACATTGAAAGAACAATTCTAAGATTCATACAGATAAAAAAAAACCCAGGATAGCTAAAACAATCTTAACCAATAAAAGAACTTCTAGAGGTACCACCATACCGGTCCTTGATTTATAATACAGACAAATAATATTAAAAGCTCCATTCTATTATTATAGGAACAAACTGGTGGATCAATTAAATTGAATGGACGATCCTGACATGGCCCCACAAACCTATGGACATTTGATTTTTGACGAAGAAGATAAAACAATACATGGAAAAAGGAGGCATCTTCAACAAATATTGCTGGTCTAACTGGATGTTTGCATATAGAAGAATGCAAATAGATCCACATCTATCATGCACAAAACTGAAGTACAAATGGACCAAAGACCTCAACATTAATCAGATACACTAAATCTCATAGAAGAGATAGTAGGAAATAGGTTCAACACATTGGTACAGGAAACAAGTTCCTGAACAGAACACCAATACTTCAAGCTCTAAGATCAAGAACTGATAAATGGGACCTCATGAAACTGGAAAGCTTCTGTAAACCAAAGGACATAGCCCATAGTACAAATCAGCATCCTACACATTATGAAAATTTTTCACTTAACGGACATCCCATAGAGGACTAATGTCCAAAATTTACCAAAACCTCAAGAAGTTAACCTCCAAAAAACCAAATAACCTAGGTGAAAAATTAGGTACAGATAATTCTCAGCAGAAGAATCTTGAATGGCCAAGAAACACTTAAAGAAATGTTCAATGTGCTTTGTCATTAGGGAAATGCAAATCAAAACATCTCTGAGATTCTATCATACTATAGTCATATTGGCTAAAATCAAAAATTTAAGTGGTAATGCATGTTAGTTAGGATGTGGATCAAGGGGAACATACCTCAATTGCTGGTGGAACTGCAAACTTCTGCATCAACTTTGGAAATCTATTTGTTGTTTTTTAGAAAACTGTAAATATTCTATTTAAGTTCTATTCAAGAGCCAGCTATACCACTCCTTTGCATATACCCAAAAGATATCCCACTGTCCCGAAAAGGACACTTGCTCAACCATGTCCATAGCTTTATTCATAATAGCCAGAAACTGGAAACAGCCTAGATGTCCCTCAACTGAAAGATGGATAAAGAAAATGTGACACATCTACATAGTGGATTACTATAGAGCTATTAAAAACAAAGACATCATGGATTTTGTAGAAAAATAGATGGAATGGAGAATATCATCCTGAGCTAATTAACCCAGACCCCAAAGGACATGTATGGCATGTAGTCACTTATAAGTTGAAATTAGTCTTAAAATACAGGATAAAATTTCTGTACTCCACAGACTCAAGGAAGCTAAACTAGAAGAAAGGACAAAGTGAGGATGCTTGAATCTCACTTTAAAAAATCATGGGCAGCAGATGGGCAAAATTAAGTGAGTGAGAGAAAGAATGGGTAATGACATGGCAGTGTTCAGAATCCAGTGTGGGTAGGGGCAGGGTAGATGTCTAGAAGAGAATGAAGGGAAAACTGAAACTTGCAGGGGTATAGAGTGTAGGGGTGTGGCATGTTGAGGATGACCTGAGACCTGGGAAAGGGAAGGCACTCAAATATCAATGTGGATGATCTCAACTGCGACTTACAATATTGTGCTATGGAATCTGAATGGTCCACCTCTTGTGTCTATGTAGGAACTCCAGTGAAGCTATCGTCACACCAACACATCTTCAAACTTTGGACCTAAAATTTATTCTGTCTATGAGAAATACATTGACAAGGGATAGAAAAAACACTAATGCAATGGCAAAGCAATAACTGCCCAAACTAGTGACCTATCCCAATGGCAACAACCAATCATTGACAGCATTAATGATACAGTGATAGGACTGCAGACAGAAGCATGTTGACCTCTAGGAGGCTCTACTCAGCAGCTGACTCAGACAGACACAGACACCCACAGCCAAATATTGAATGGAGCTTGGGTCTCTTATGGTAGAGTTGGGCAGAAAATTGAGGGCCCCAAGGGGGATAAGAACTCCAAAGTAATACCAACCCAATCAAACAACTTGGATCACTGAAGCTCTCAGATACTGAACTAGCAACCAAGGAGCATACACAGGCTGAACCTGGGGCTCACACACATTTGTTGCAGAGTGCAGGTCCAACATCAGTATAGATTCCATGGTGTTTATTGCAAGTTAAATCAGTGATATCATCATAGACTCAGAGGGAAGAAGAGATCATTCAAATAAATTTCTTCTCCAGTGGCAGGATGGATCATTGACATCAATAGCGAATCTGGTGTCAAAAAGGGTATTTAATTAATATGATCTGCATTGAGGGCTGCATACATGCATCAAGGAATTCACTATAGTTACTTGTGTCAGGTAGTATCTCAATAATACCTATGTACACCATCTTTTTTGCTGGTAAAAGCAAGTATTATTGATATTAGTATAGCTTCCAGTTGTAAGTAGGATCACACATATCTCTGAGGTGGAACTCAGAACACTCCACATGAAGTAGGTAGCAGTACTGTCCATGAAATTCAAGATAGATTCTTCTGGCAGTAGGGCTCACAGACATCACCAAGCTCTTGAGAGCAAAAACTGACTAGGGATATCAACATGGTTACCACAGGCAGCAGGATTAAGTGACATCAAGATATTTTCCTATGCAACTGAGATCAATGATATAATCAATAGGGTCTAAACTGACAGCAAGAATCCCTAATGTTCTGGTGGCTAATGGCAGCCATCATCTGAGATGAACCATGTTGTTTGTTGCCAGGAGGTATCATTTGCATGTACACAGTTTTTGAGGACATTTAAGACCATAGACAGTAATGTCCACTCTAGTGGCAGGATAGACCTTTGACATCAAATTGGTTAGAGCTGGCAGTACACATCATATACCTAACATGGTGTCAGATGGCAGAAGTGTAGATTGATGATATCAGTATATATTTTGGTGGCATTTGGAGTAGCTTGTATTAATGTTCCAAGTGGCAGCAGAGAACATGGACATCCTGGATGATCCTGGATGATCCTGGTATCAAGGATTGTGGATATACAACAATGGTATCTTTTCCCACATTATATCAATGAAATCAATATAACATATCTTAGAACACTTCACAACATGACCTCAAGCAGCAGTATTGACCTTAAACTTCAGAATAGACACTGGTGGCCACAGGGCTCCTTGATATAAACAATTCCATCAGAAGCAACACAGACCATACATTTCAATATAGATGCTAGTTCCATCATTGGTTATGGATATCAAAATACTTTCTGACAGCACTTTGAATTATTGATTATAATATGGTACTCATTTGCAACAGGGGTCACTGAAATCAAGGTTGCCTGTGGTAGCATAGATCTTGGGGGAAATAAAAAATGGTTACTGTTTCCAGGTGTATCTTTGACATTAGCATAGATTCAGAACCTGGGAATAGTATTAACATAAGCATCTTCTCCATTGCCAAGATGGATCAATGATACTGTGATCAGTTCTTCTGGTTGCAGTAAAGTGCGTATAAATGATTAAAAAAAAAAACAGGAGGGGCTATATGCATAAATCATGGACATTTCATAGATTCCCGTGCCCCATAATATCTTGAGAGGAACAATAATCACTGTTGTGATTACTGATGTCAGAAGGCAGTCAGGTAACAGGCATGAAAATCATAACTGATTGTAACACAGTACACTTAAGTAAACATGACTTAGGCAACAGTATTTACCAAGAATTTCAAGACCGAGTCTTCTAGCAGTAGGGATAATAGATTTTAGCAAGATCTTCAGACGCAGCACTGTCTATAGATATGAACAGAGTTACATGCAGCAATATGGATGGCTATCATCATAATTTTACTATAGGTAGTTGGGAATCACTGATATCATCATGGTCCAAAGTGGCAGTACAAATCTCTAATATGATGTTTGCTATTGGGGGTAAGAATTGTAGATATAGTATGGTGTCTGCTGACAAGTGTATCACTGATATTGAAAAGATTCAATTATGGACATAAATCTTTTCTCTGGTGGCAGGAGGGATCAATTACATCAAATCTCTTCTTGCAGCAGCATGGATATTACCCACAACAAGGTCTACAAAAAGAAAATACATTCATGTATCAGATATATCAGCACAGTTTTCAGCAACAGGTAAGCTCTCAGACATCAAGCTTATCCCCAATGCCAGCTCAGAACATTCACCTCAACGTATAACTTTGTACATCAATATGAACCTTGGAATTCAGTCTGTTTTCATGCAGCAAAACAGATCATTGACATCAATAGGGTCTTCCAAGGCATAGAAACTATGGATACCATCATGTTTCCTGGGTTCAGCATATAGCAGTGACAGCAACATCAGTTCAGGTTGTAAGTCACATCAGAGGCTTGAAACAAGTTTCCAATAGGAAAACACACTACTAACCTCATTGGGATCTTAGGCAGAAGTTCTGACCATACATTTCATAATTGATGCTTTTGTCCACAGTGATCATAGACATTACCAAGATCTTCAGAGTCAGCACATGTGGATACAAATGGTACAATGGGAGAGTAAAATCAACATATTTATCTTAGCAAATAGGGCAATTGGTATCACAATCTGGTCCAAAGTGTCAGTAGGTATCATTAACATCCTGGTTGCCTCTGGCATCAAAGTTCTTGGATATACCATGGCGTCTATTGCCTGGAAAAATCAGAACATAGTGATTGTTTCAGAGAGCAGGGAGAACCATGAACAGAAATCACATCTATAGTGTCAGAATGGAGCATTGACTTCAAAATTATCACAGCTAAGAGTATATATATCTCATAAAGGACATTCCCACAGGTGAGAGAAGCATGCATCACTGACATCAGTATAGATTCCAATGACAGTTGGAATCACTCATATTAATGTGGCACTAAATGGGAGAAAGGATCAATGACAACATTGTTGCTTGTGGTATCAAAGAGTATAGACATAGAACAATTTGTCTTCCCATGATGTATATATTAGTGAACTCATGGTCCAGAGCAGGGGCTACATGCATACATCAGGGATATCAACAGAATTTCCTGTGGCCAATAGGATCTCAGATATCAATGTGATCTCCATTGCATCTCAGATCCTGTACCTCAATATGATATCCAGTGTCAGTATGGACCATAAAATATGGAATTACCTTAAACGGCAGCAGAGATCATCCTTATGATCAGGATCTCCATCACCTTCAGTAATAGAAACAATGGAATCCATCATGATTGCTGATCAAACCATTCATTACCCAAATCAACATAGTTTCAGGTTTCAAGTACCATCCCAGGTGTCAAAAGTATCTCCAGTAGCAGCACACAGCACTTACCTCATTATGACATTAGGCAGCAATATTGATCATGAACTTTACAATCGACTTTTTGACTAAAGGTTCATAGATAGGACAGAATTCAAAGTCAGTCTCTTCAAAGTCAAGACTATCTATGAATCTCAACATGCTTACCAGATGCTTTATGGATAAGTAATGTCAATACTTTTAACTTGGCAATTGGGAAGTTGGGATCTCTGATGTCATTACCTGTTCCAAAGAGGCAGTAAGAATCCCTCAGGTCCTGGTGGCCAGTGGCAGCTTAGAACTGGTATATAGCACCTCGTTTGTTGTCAGGAAGTATCAAGGCCATCAAAATATTTAAGAGGGCATGAATAACTATGTACAGAATCTTCTTCTCTGATGGCAGGATGGATCTTTGACATAAAAATTGTTGCAGCTGAAAGCATACTTCTCATAAATAACAGCAGAAAAATTTGGATAGCTGATATCAGTAGAGATTTTCTAGTCAGTTTGAGACGCTCATATTTATGTTGCCCCATAAGTTAGCAGAGATTACTGTGATCACAGCTGCTTGAGGCCTGAAATGTCATGAATATAAAAATGGTATCTTTTGTCACTATGTGTCCCCAGTGTAACAGAATATGAAACTGAACATGACATGGAGGAACAGTATGACCTAAATTTTCACCTTATGTTCAGATGTTCTCATAGATCCTGGACATTAACAATCTCATCTGAAGCATCATGGACTGTGGGTTTAAACAAGGCCACTGAAGGCAGCATAATGGATATCATCATATTTTCTGTAGGCCCTTTGAGTGAGTGACATTAATATAATTCTTAGTGGTAGCAGAGATCACTAATGACAAGGTGGCCAATGACAGCAAGTAACAAAGGCCATACCATGGAATCTATTGCCATTTATATGTCAATGGCATTAGCATAGATTAAAAGGGAAGAAAAATTATGATCATAAACCTCTTATCAGGTGGCACTATTTATCTTGACAATGCAATTCCAGGGGCAGTAACAACCATGTACATTACATGGTTGATAGCAGGCAGGAACATCAACAGAATTTCTTATGGAAGATGGAATCTCAGACATCAATCTGATCTACTGTGTCACGTCAGAACACTTACCTCCATATGACCTGTACCATCAACATGCACCGTGTAAGTCAGCAGGTTCTCAAACAACCAGAGAGATCATGGCCATCACCAGGTTTTTCATCAGCAATAGAAAAATAAATGGACTCCATCATTATTGCTGGTCACAGCATGCAACACTCACATCAAGGTATTTTCAGGTTCCAGTTAGGATTACAGGCATCAAACTAGTCTCCAGTAACAGCAAACAGCACTTAACTCATTATGAACTTAGGCAGCAATACTTACCATGGACTTTACAACAGATTCTTATGGTTGATTTATCATAGACATCATGTAGCTTTTCAATGACCACACAGATTATGGGTGTCAAAATAGTTACCAGTGACATCATGAATCAGTAATGTCAATATAATTTCCTTGGTAGTCAGGATCACAGATGTCATCAATACTGTCCAAAGTGGAAGTAGAAAACACGCCTAATCTGTTTATCTATGTCAGCAGGGATCTCTGATATAACATAGTGTCCATTGCCAGTAAGTACAAGGGACATAAAAATACTTTCAGAGGGTTTCATGTAAACAAATCTCTTTTCTGCTTGCCAGGTGCATTGTTACATCAAATTGCTTATGAATGGCAAGACACTTCTGAGATTTTATACAGAAGAATAGATAACAGTCATCAGTAGTAATTCCATTTTCAGTTAATGAAAGTCATAATTTGGGCAGAAGAGTCATCAGGGATCACTGACATATTTTCTGCTAGAGGCCTGAAGTATCATGGACATACAGTGGTATCTGATGCCACTACACACACACACACACACACACACACACACACACACACACATATATCTCATCATAACTTACCTCAGAACATGTAACTCCACATGACCTAAGATAGCATTATTGACTGAACTTCATTGAAGATTCTTACGGTCTCAGGGATTTTTCACATTTGCAATCCCTTCAGGAGCAACACAGACAATGGATTTCAACATGGCTACTAGAGGCAGGATGCATGATTCACATCATCCACATTTCTTTGGCACCTGTGCATTATTGAAGTCAACATGGTTCCAGTGTCAGCTAGGATCACTGACAATAATTTTGCCATTGCCAACAATATTCTCAGACAATACCATGGGGTCTGTTGCCAGGTATATATTAGTGACATCAGCATTGATTCAGAGGGCATAAAAAAATTAGGGTCATAAAACGCTTTTCCAGGAACAAGATAGATCACTGACATCACTACCTCTTTTGGTGGTAGTAAGAATATTGTACATTTCATGGATGATAGCAGGTGCTACATGAAAGTATCAGGGACATCAACAAAATTACCTGTGGCAGGTTGGATCTCAGGCGTCAATCTGATCTCCAGTGCTACATAAGAACACTTACCTCAACATGACATCAAGTGTCAGTATGAATTTTGGAATTCAGTGTGTTCTCTAGAAAAAGCACAGATCGTAGATATCACCAAGGTTTCCATAAACAATAAGAATTGTGTTCATCATGATTTCTGGTTGCAGAATACAACACTGACCTCAACATAGCTTCAGGTTGCAAATATGTTCAGTGGCATCAAAGATGTGTCCAGTAGCAGCACACAGCACTTATACCATTATGACCTTAGGCACCAGTACTGACAGTGAACTTCACAACACATTATTCTTGTTGAGTTATCACAGACATCAAATCATCTTCAAAGACACTGACTGAGGATCTCAACATGGTTACCAGTGGCAGCATGGATGAATGACATCAATTTCCCAATTCCCTTGGCCAGTTTCCCTAGCATTTGGGAGCACTGATATCAATTTGTTCCAAAGTGTTAGTAGTGATCACTCACTGCCTGGTTGCCTGTGTGAGTAGGAATCTGAAATATACCATGGTATCAGTTTCCAGGGATATCAGAGAGTTTCAAATGTAGATATGAACATGTAAAGAAACTCCCCTAGTGGCACTTTGAATCATGATATCAAAATGTTTACAGGTAGCAGTATACTTGACATAAATTTGACTGAAGCATTGATAACAGACATCAACAATGATTCCATTGGCAGTAGGAGACAGTGATATTAATGTGGGCCCATAAGGCAGAAGGTATCACTGCCATGGTGCTGGATGCCTGAAGTATATGTAACAAGCAACAGTGTCCATTGCCACACTATATGTGACCGCCACATAATATATCTCAGAACACATAATTCAACATGATGTGACACAGCAGAATTTATCTAAAATTTCACATAAGTCTGTGCTAGCCTCAGGGATCCTTGACATTAACAATAATCCAAGAAGCATCATGGACTTTGGGTTTAAACATGGCTACTTGAGGCAGAATGGATGATTGATATCACCACAGTTTCTACAGGAACTATGTAATAGTGATATTAACATGGTAACCAGGGACAGCAGGGATCACAGGCAACCAGGTTGTGAATGGTAGCATGGACCTAGGGCAATCCCATGGGGTGTGTAGACAGTTATATATCAATGACATCAACCTCAATTCACAGGGCAGAATAAATCATTGTCATAATTGCCTCATTTAGTTGCAGGATAAATCACTGATATCCACATTATTTCAGGTGGCAGTAAAGATCTTGCACATTACATAGTCAACATCATGCAATGTATTTATGTATCAGTGAAATCAACAGAATTTGTTGTTGCTGTTAGGATCTTAGATATCAATCTGATCTCCATTATTGAGAACACTTACCTCAATATAACCTATCATTTCACTATGGGCCTTTGAATTCATCAGGTTCTCAAGAAACAACACAGATCTTAGCCATCACCTGGGTCTCAATTAGCAACAGGAATAAAAGACCCCATCATGATTGCTGGTCATAGCTGCATCACTGACTTCAAAGTAGCTTCAGGTATCCAGCAGGATCACAAGTATCAATATTTATCACATGTTAGATGTTGTGAGCTACACACATTCATGAGAAATACCAACTGATGATCCTGTTGCAGGTAGGTTTCCAGATTTTAATCTGATCTCCAGAACCAGATAAGAATACTTCCCTCAAAATAAACTTGGGCATTATTGTGGACCTTGAGGTTCATTATACTTTCAAGCAGTAGCACAGATCATAGCCACCAGTAGGGTTTCCATTAGCAATAGGAATAAAATCAAACTTGGACTCCATCAAAATTGCTGATCACAGCATACATCACTGATATCAACATAGTTTTATTTTGTTTTGTTTTGTTTTGTTTTGTTTTTTGGTAACAGGTAGAATCTTAATAATGAAAATACCATACATGTTTCACATCAGGAGCTACATGAATGCATCAGGTACATCAACAGAACTTCCTGTGGTGGGTAGGATCTCAGACATCAATTTTCTATCCAGTGTCAGATAAAAACACTTACCTCAATATGGCATTGTGTATCAGCATTTACCTTGGAATTCAGCAGTTTCTCCAGAAGCAACACTTCTCATAACGATTACCAGGGTCTCCATTAGTAATAGGTACTTCATGTAATAGATTCCATTATGCTTGCTTATCACAGCAAACAGCAATGATATCAGCATAGCTTCAGCATTCAGATGTGATCACTGACATCAAAGGGAACTTCAATAACAGTACACAGATCTTTTGTCATTATAAACTTAGGCAGCAGTACTGACAATGATTTTCACAATAGACATTTATGATTGGGGCATCTCAGATGTCATGGACCTCTTCAAAGTTAACACTTGTTGCTACACCATTCCTGCTACAAACTCTGACTACAAATCTCAACATGGTTACCAGTGACATCATGGATGAATGACTATATGTCCTTTGGGATCTCTGATGTCATTAATTAGTCCAAAGTAAAAGCAAGCTTCACTTTGCTTTGAGGTCTCTGGTGTCATTAATTAATCTAAATTGGGAGCCAGATTCACTTTGCTTTGAGGTCTCTGGTGTCATTAATTAGTCTAAAGTGGGAGTAAGATTCACCCCTGACCTGGATGCCTATGACAACAGGCATCTGGCATACAAAGTGAAGTCTGTTGCCAAGAAGAATCAGAGACATCAAGGTAATTCAAGAGGCAGGATGCATAGTGATATCAAAATTATTATAGATGGTAAGAATCTTCGCACAAATTGAGCAGAAAAATGGATAACATACATCTGTAATAATTCCGTTGACTGTTGGACACCCTCATATCAATATTGTCCCAAATGGCATCAGGTATTACTGGCATGAATGCTGGAGGCCTGAAGTAACATGAACATATACTGGTGTCTGGTACCACAATAGATATGTTTTCAAAATAACATATGCCAGAATATTTAATTCAACATGAAAATAGGCAACACTATTGAACTTGAACTTCACATTATTCTGATGGTATCAGGGACCCTTAGCATTAACAATACCTCCAGAAGCAACGTAGGTTATATGTTTCAAGAAAGCTACTGGTGGCCTTGCTGGTCCACTCCAGCACCGGGGTTCCTTGCCCACAGAGTCTCCGAACACCTGCAAGGACCCCCACAGGATCCCCCACGGGATCTTAAGACCTGTGATGAGTGGAACAAACCATCTACTCCAATCCAATCACGAGGGACCTGAGACTGCCTTAATTAGGGAAGCAGAAAAAACAGCCTGATCAGGGTCACAATTCCCTTCCTGTCCATACCAGCACCGGGATACCTTGCTCACAGTGTCTCCGGACACCCGCAAGGACCCCCACATTGTCCCCCATGGTATCTAAAGACCTCTGGTGAGTGGAACACAGCGTCTGCTCCAATCCTATCTTGCGGGATCTGATACTGCCGTAATTAGAGAAGCAGAAAAGCCGGCAAATCAGGGTCACAAGTCCCTTCTGGTCCACACCAGCACCGGGGTTCCTTTTGCGCAGAGTATCTGGAGACCCCCAAGGTCTGCACAGGACCCTCCAAGGGATCTTAAGACCTCTGGTGAGTAGATAACAACTTCTGTCAGGAGGCAGGTTTGAACACCAGATATCTGGGCACCTTCCCTGCAAGAAGAGAGCTTGCCTGCAGAGAATACTCTAACCACTGAAACTAAGGAGAGAGCTAGCCTTCCAGGTCTGCTGATAGAGGCTAACAGAGTCACCTGAGGAACAAGCTCTAACCAGAGACAACTATAACAGCTAGCCTCAGAGGTTACCAGATGGTGAAAGGCAAACGTAAGAATCCTACTAACAGAAATCAAGACCACTCACCATCATCAGAACGTAGCACTCCCACACAACCTAGTCCTGGGCACCCCAACACAACCGAAAATCTAGACCCAGATTTAAAAGCATATGTCATGATGATGGTAGAGGACATCAAGAGGGACTTTAATAACTCACTTAAAGAAATACTGGAGAGCACTGCTAAAGAGTTACAAGTCCTTAAAGAAAAACAGGAAAACACAAACAAACAGGTACAAGTCCTTATAGAAAAACAGGAAAACACATCCAAAAAGGTGATAGAAATGAACAAAACCATACTAGACCTAAAAAGGGAAGTAGACACAATAAAGAAAACCCAAAGTGACTCAACGCTGGAGATAGAAACCCTAGGAAAGAAATCTGGAACCAAAGATGTGAGCATAAGCAAAAGAATACAAGAGATGGAAGAGAGAATCTCAGGTGCAGAAGATTCCATAGAGAACATCGGCACAACAATCAAAGAAAATACAAAAATGAAAGGAATCCTGACTCAAAACATCCAAGAAATCCAGGACACAATGAGAAGACTAAACCTATGGATAATAGGAGTTGATGAGAACAAAGATTTTCAACTTAAAGGGCCAGCAAATATCTTCAACAAAATAATAGAAGAAAACTTCCCAAACTTAAGGAAAGAGATGCCCATGATCATACAAGAAGCCTACAGAACACCAAATAGACTGGACCAGAAAAGAAATTCCTCCTGACACATAATAATCAGAACAACAAATGCACTAAATAAAGATAGAATATTAAAAGCAGTAAGCGATAAAGGTCAAATAACATATAAAGGCAGGCCTATCAGAATTACACCAGATTTTCACCAGAGTCTATGAAAGCCAGAAGAGCCTGGACAGATGTTATACAGACACTAAGAGAACACAAATGCCAGCCCAGGCTACTATACATAGCCAAACTCTCAATTACCATAGATGGAGAAACCAAACTATTCCACAACAAAACCAAATTCACATGTTATCTTTCCACGAATCCAGCCCTTCAAAGAATAATAACAGAAAAAAAACAACAACAACAACAACAAAAAAAATACAAGGACGGAAATCACACCCTAGAAAAAGCAGGAAATTAATCCCTCAACAAACCAAAAATAAGACTGCCACAGGAACAGAAGGTCAACTCTAACAACAAAAATAAAAGGAAGCAACAATTACTTTTCCTTAATATCTCTTAATATCAATGGACTCAATTCCCCAATAAAAAGACATAGACTAACAGACTGGCTACACAAACAGGACCCAACATTCTTCTGCTTACAGGAAACCCATCTCAGGGAAAAAGACAGATACTACGTCAGAGTGAAAGCCTGGAAAACAATTTTGCAAGCAAATGGCCTCAAGAAACAAGCTGGAGTAGCCATTCTGGTATCAAATAAAATCTACTTCCAACCAAAAGTTATCAAAAAAGACAAGGAGGGACACATCACATTCATCAAAGGTAAAATCCTCCAAGAAGAACTATCAATTCTGAATATCTATGCTCCAAATGCAAGGGCAGCCACATTCATTAAAGACACTTTAGTAAAGCTCAAAGCACACATTGCACCTCACACAGTAATAGTGGGAGACTTCAACACACCACTTTCATCAATGGACAGATCGTGGAAGCAGAAACTAAACAGGGACACAGTGAAACTAATAGAAGTTATGAAACAAATGGACTTAACAGATATCTACACAACATTTTATTCTAAAACAAAAGGATATATCCTCTTCTCAGCACCTCACGGGACCTTCTCCAAAGTTAACCAAATAATTGGTCACAAAACAGGCCTCAACAGATACAAACATATTGAAAATATGCCATGCATCCTATCAGAACACCATGGACTAAGGCTGATCTTCAATAACATCATAAATAATGGAAAGCCAACATTCACGTGGAAACTGAATAACACTCTTCTCAATGATACCTAGGTCAAGGGAGGAATAAAGAAAGAAATTAAAGACGTTTTAGAGTTTAATGAAAATGAATCCACAACATACCCAAAATTATGAGACACAATGAACGCATTTCTAAGAGGGAAACTCATAGCTCTGAGTGCCTCCAAAAATAAATTGGAGAGAGCACACACTAGCAGCTTGACAACACATCTAAAAGCTCTAGAAAAAAAGGAAGAAAATTCACCCAAGAGGAGTAGACATCAGGAAATATCAAACTCAGGGGCTAAATCAACCAAGTGGAAACAAGAAGAACTATTAAAAGAATTAACCAAATGAGGAGTTGGCTCTTTGAGAAAATCAACAAGATAGATAAACCCTTAGCTAGTCTCACTAGAGGGCACAGGGACATCATCCTAATTAAAAAATCAGAAATGAAAAGAAACACATAACTACAGATCCTGAAGAAATCCAAAACACCATCAGATCCTTCTACAAAAGGCTATACTCAACAAAACTGGAAAACCTGGACGAAATGGAAAAATTTCTAGACAGATACCAGGTACCAAAGTTATATCAGGATCAAGTTTACGATCTAAACAGTCCCAAATCCCCTAAAGAAATCGAAGCAGTCATTAATAGTCTCCCAAACCAAAAAAAAAAAAAAAAAAAAAAAAAAAAAAAAAAAAAAAAAAAAAAAAAAAAAAAAGCCCAAGACCAGATGGGTTTAGTGGAGAGTTCTACCAGACCTTCAAAGAAGATCTAATTCCAGTTCTGCACAAACTATTCCACAAAATAGAAGTAGAAGGAACTTTACCCAACTCATTCTATGAAGCCACGTTTATTCTGATACCTAAACCACGGAAAGATCCAACAAAGATAGAGAACTTCAGACCAATTTGCTTTATGAATATCAATGCAACAATACTCAATAAAATTCTTGCTAACCGAATCCAAGAACATATTAAAGCAATCATCCATCCTGACCAAGTAGGTTTTATTCCAGGGTTGCAGGGATGGTTTAATTTACAGAAACCCATCAATGTAATCCATTATATAAACAAACTCAAAGACAAAAAAGACATGATCATCTCCTTAGATTTGGAAAAACATTCGACAAGATTCAACACCCATTCATGGTAAAAGCCTTGGAAAGGTCAGGAATTCAAGGCCCACACCTAAACATGATAAAAGGAATCTAACAAACCAGTAGCCAACATCAAAGTAAATGGTGAGAAGCTTGAAGCAATCCCACTAAAATCAGGAACTAGACAAGGCTGTCCACTCTCCCCATACCTATTCAACATTGTACTTTTAGTCCTAGCCAGAGCAATTCGACAGCAAAAGGAGATCAAGGGGATACAAATTGGAAAAGATGAAGTCAAAATATCACTTTTTGCAGATGAAAGGATAATATATATAAGTGACCCTAAAAATTCCACCAGAGAACTCCTAAACCTGAAAAACGGCTTTGGTGAAGTAGCTGGATATAAAATTAGCACAAACAAGTCAATGGCCTTTCTCTACACAAAGAATAAACAGGCTGAGGAAGAAATTAGGGAAACAACACACTTCTGAATAGTGACAAATAATATAAAATATCTCGGCGTGACTCTAACTAAGGAAGTGAAAGATCTGTATGATAAGAACTTCAAGTCTCTGAAGAAAGAAATTAAAGAAGATCTCAGAAGATGGAAAGATCTCCCATGCTCTTGGACTGGCAGGATCAACATTGTAAAAGTGGCTATCTTGCCAAAAGCAATCTACAGATTCAATGCAACCCCCATCAAAATTCCAACTCAATTCTTCTACGAATTAGAAAGCGCAATCTGCAAATTCATCTGGAATAACAAAAAACCTAGGATAGCAAAAACTCTTCTCAAGGATAAAAGAACCTCTGGTAGAATCACCATGCCTGACTTAAAGCTGTACTACAGAGCAATTGTGATAAAAACTGCATGGTACTGGTATAGTGACAGTCAAGTAGACCAATGGAATAGAATTGAAGACCCAGAAATGAACCCACAAACCTATTGTCACTTGATCTTCGACAAGGGAGCTAAAACCATCCATTGGATAAAAGACAGCATTTTCAACAAATGGTGCTGGCACAACTGGTGGTTATCATGTAGAAGAATGTGAATCGATCCATTCCTATCTCCTTGTACTAAGGTCAAATCTAAGTGGATCAAGGAACTCCACATAAAACCAGAGACACTGAAACTTATAGAGGAGAAAGTGTTGAAAAGCCTCGAAGATATGGGCACCGGGGAAAAATTCCTGAGAAGAACAGCAATGGATCGTGCTGTAAGATCGAGAATTGACAAATGGGACCTCATGAAACTGCAAAGGTTCTGCAAGGAAAAAGACACCTTCAATAAGACAAAAAGGCCACCAACAGATTAGGAAAGGATCTTTATCTATCCTAAATCAGATATGGGACTAATATCCAATATATATAAAGAACTCAAGAAGGTGGACTCTAGAAAATCAAATAACCCCATTAAAAAATGGGGCTCAGAGCTAAAAAAAGAATTCTCACCTGAGGAATACCGAATGGCCGAGAAGCACCTGAAAAAGTGTTCAGCATCCTTAATCATCAGAGAAATGCAAATCAAAACAACCCTGAGATTCCATCTCACACCAGTCAGAATGGCTAAGATCATAAATTCAGGTGACAGCAGATGCTGGCAAGGATGTGGAGAAAGAGGAACACTCATCCATTGTTGGTGGGATTGCAAGCTTTTACAACCACTCTGGAAATCAGTCTGGTGGTTCCACATAAAATTGCACATAATACTACCGGAGAATCCTGCAATACCTCTTCTGGGCATATATCCAGAAAATGTTCCAACTGGTGAGAAGGACACATGCTCCCCTATGTTCATAGCAGGATTATTTATAATAGCCAGAAGCTGGAAAGAACCCAGATGTCCCTTAACAGAGGAATGGATACAAAAAATTTGGTACATTTACTTAATGGTGTACTACTAAGCTATTAAAAGGAATGAATTTATGAAATTGCTAGGCAAATGTTTGGACCTGGAGGGCATTATCCTGAGTGAGGTAACACAATCACAAAAGAACTCACATGATATGTACTCACTGATAAGTGGATATTAGCCCAGAAACTTAGTATAGCCTAGATGTGAGATACAATTTGCAAAACACATGAAACTGTAGAAGAATGAAGACCAAAGTGTGGACACTTTGCCCCTTCTTAGCATTGAGAATAAACGCCCATGAAAGGAGTTACAGAGACAAAGTTTGGAGCAGAGACGAAAGGATGGACCATCTAGAGACTGCCATATCCAGGGATTCACCCCATAATCAGCCTCCAAACGATGACACCAATGCATACACTAGCAAGCGTTTGCTGAAAGGAACTTGATATAGCTGTCTCTTGTGAGACTAGGCTGCGGCCTAGAAAACACAGAAGTGGATGCTGACAGTCAGCTATTGGATGGATCACAGGGCCCCCAATGGAGGAGCTAGAGAAAGTATTCAAGGTGCTATAGAGATCTGCAACTCTGTAGATGCAACAACATTATGAACTAAGTAGTTCCCTGTAGCTCTTGACTCTAGCTGCATATGTATCAAAAGATGGCCTAGTCGGCCATCACTGGAAAGAAAGTCCCATTGGATATGCAAACTTTATATTCCCTAGTACAGGGGAACGCCAGGGCCAAAAACTGGGAATGGGTGAGTAGGGGAGTGGGGGGAGGGTATGGAGAACTTTTGGGATAGCATTGGAAATGTAATTGAGGAAAATACTTAATAAAAAAATGAAAAAAAAAAAGAAAGATACTGGTGAAAAAGGATGATAAACCTTATCCACGTTTCTTCAGACACTTTGGTTTACTGATCTTAACATGGGTCCCAGTGGCAGCAGGGATCACTGACAACAATGTTGCCAAAAGAAGTATGGACTATGGGCAATATATACCATGGTGTCTATTGACAGGTATATACATGTGACATCAGCATAAATTTGGTGAAAACAAATTTATGGGCATAAACTTCTTCTCCAGTGGCAGGATTGGTAGTAGACATCACTACTAATTCTAGGGGCAGTGGCGATTTTATATACTACATGATCAACAGGAGGAAGTACATGCATGCATCAGGAACATCAATTGAATTTCCTGTTAAAGATAGGATGTGACATCAATCTGATCTCCATTGCCAGCTAAGAACACTTACCTCAGTATGCCTTCAGCATTAATTAGTAGGGACCTTGGAATTTTTCAGATTCTCAAGTAGCAACACAGATCATAGTCATCACCAGGATCTCCCTCACCAATAGGAATAATGGACTTCTGCACAGTTGTTGTCCAGAGAATGCACCACTGACATCAGCAAGGCTTCTTGTTACACGTATAATCATAGGCATCAAAATAAATTATATGTTTGACTTTGGTGACTATATGCATGGATAAGGAACATCAACAGAATTCCCTTTGACACTTTGGATCTCCAGTGCCAATTCTTAATACTTACCTCAATATGACCTCTTGTGTCAGTACAGACCTTGGAATTCAGCATGTTATCCAAAATCAAGATAAATCATAGCCTTTACCAGGGTCTCCATCACTAATAAGAACAGTGACTCCATCATGATTGCTGATCACAGCTCCAGCACTTACATAAGAATAGCTTCATGTTTTAGGTAGGGTCACAGGCATCAAATTCCTCTCCAGTAGCAGCACATAGCACTTACATCATTGTGATTTAGGCAGCACTACTGATCATGAATTACAGAAAAGACTCCTCTGGTTCAAAGATCTCACATATCAAGGAGCTCTTCCAGGACAACACTGACTTTGGTTCTTTACATGGGGACCAGTGGCCTCACTGATGAGTGACACCAATATATTTCCCTTAGCAGTTGGGATGTGGTCCAAAGTGGCAGTAAGGTCCAAAGTGGCAGTAAGGGTAACTCATGACCTTGGTGCCTATGGCAGCATTTATCTGGGTATACCATCTTATCTTTGCCAGGAAATATCATGCACATTCAGACATTTTCAGATACCTAGTAGGACCTTGTAGAGAAACCTCTTCTCTAGTGGTAGGATGCATCATGACATCAAAATGGTTAGGCTGGGTGTACTCTTCATCTAAAATTGACAGGAACATGGATAACTGATGTAAGTAAATTTCCATTGATATTCAGAGACACTCATATTATTATGGTTCCACATGGGAGCAGGGATAACTGACATCATACCTGCTGGAAACCCTAAGTCTAATGGATATACAATGGTGATAGTTGCCACTATATATGTTACTCAAAATAACATCTCAGACCCCAAAAATAAAAATATTCTGAGAAAACTGTATTGTTAAATTCTCTGTGGACGTTGCTGGCCTCAGGGATCCTTGACATTAACAATCTCCCCAGAATCATCATGTACTATGGGTTTAAACGGGGTTTCTGGATGATGATTGACATCAACATAGTTTCTGTAGGCACTTTGGATTACTGTTATTAAAATGGCTCTCAGTAGCACAGTGATCACTGACAAAGTGGTTGCCAATGACATCGTGTCATGGTATCTGTTGCCAGGTATACAACACTATGTTTAATATCGATTAAGAGTGCAGAAGATATTATGGCCATGCACATCCAGTGGCAGGATAGTTTTTTTTTTTGTTTGTTTTTTGTTTTTTGTTTTGTTTTGTTTTGTTTTGTTTTGTTTTTGTTTTTATTTTGTTTTGTTTTATTTCTTTTTTGACATCTCTGTCTCTTTTGGTAGTAGTATAGATCTTATAAATTACATGGTTAACTATGGGCCAACATGAATGTAGTAGAGTCTTCAACAGAATTTCCTGTGGAATGCTTGATCTCAAACATCAATTGGATTGCAAGTGCTAGCTCAGAGTTACTTACCTCAATATCAACTTGAGAATCAGGATGGACTGTCAAATTCACCAGATCGCACCAACACAGATCACCACCATAAATTAGGTCTCCATCATCAATAGGAATAGATTCCATCATTATTGCCATTCCTATCATGCCACTCTGACATTAATATAGCTTCATGTTTCAGGTAGTAACATAGACATCACAGTACATTTCATTTTTAACATCTGGGGCTATATCCATTCATCAGTAAACATAAAGAGAATTTCCTGTATCAGGTATTATCTCAGACATCAGTCTGATCTTCAGTGCCATCTAGGAAAATTTACCTCAATATGAATTCAAGCATCAGTAAGGACTTTGGAATTTATCAGATTCTCAAGCAGCAACACAGATCATAGCCATCATCAGCATCTCCATCAGCAATAGATATAATGGACTCCTGCCCAATTTCTGTTCACAAAATGCATCACTGACATCAGTATAGCTGCTTCTCACAGGTAGGACCACAACATCAAAATACATTGTTTGCTTGAAATTTAGGGTGAAATTGATAAATCAAGAACATCAACAGGATTCCTTATGATATGTAGAATCTCAGCCACTGATCTGTTATCCAGTGCCAGCTCAGAATACTTACCTCATAATGATCTTGTGTATCAGTATGGACCATGGAATTCAGCAGTTTCTCCAGAAGCAGTACAGATCATAGTCATCACCATGATCTCCATCAGAAATATTAAAAAATAGACTCTATCTTGTTACTGGTGACAGCATCCAGCTGGTATGACCATGACTGAAACCTCTTATCTAGTGACAGAATGAAAATGGACATAAAAAAGTTTATAAATGGCAGAACACTTATCATGAATGTGGCAGAATTATACATAATTGACATCAGTAATTATTCTAATTCAGTACAAGACTGTCATATTAATTTGGTCCAATAATGCTGCAGGGATCACTGACATGATTGCTGCTAAAGGCCTAAAGTATCATGGCCATACATTGTCTCTTGCCAGTATATATGTGACCTCAACAAAACATATCTCAGAACATTTAACTCAACATGACCTGAGGGAACAGTACTGACTGTGAAGTTCACTGTAAATTCTGATGGTTTCTGGGATCCTTGACATTAACAATATCTTCAGAAGCAACATGAAATGTGGGTTTCAATATGCTACTGATGGCAGCATGGATAATTGTGATTGTCATAATTTCTGGAGACACTTTGGAGAGTCAGGTTCTAATGAGAAAGATTAATGTAGAAGGAATAGGGAAGAAGGTAAGATAAACTAAGAATATCTGCAAAAGTCATAAAAATCTCACTACTAACTTCATAAAATCCTATACCTCACATAAGCTATAAGTAAATGAGCATGCACAGTTTAATTAGAACTTTACAGTTTCAATTTACTTATTAAACCAATGTATGCAATTGTTTATGTATCTTTTATTTCAAATTATATAACATTTTCTATTTATATATGTTTTGCTTCAAATAATAAAATTAGGTTCATATTACTGCTAAATATTACCCAAATATGCACGATGCTTTTGATGTGGGGATTTATTGATACTGTATACATATAGCTAAAAATAATAACAGTAGGTTCTCCCCTATGTCCTATCACACCCTGAGCTATTGCTTTTTGGTCAATTTTGCATTAATGAGCATGGTTCCTCTCCTGTGTAGTGAGTCTTGAATCTAATAAGAAGCTTAATATCTATTGACTAAAGTTACTTAATTTTCTTATTCTGAGGTCAAGGGTGTTTAGGTTCCACTCCCTGTTTTATCCTTACTATTCCTTCCATATCCCTGTAGGAGTAAATGTCTCCTTCATATTTCATGTGTTCTTTCTGTTAAACCCAATATTAGTTCCTTTCCAGCTGCTATGATAAAATAACATGACCAAGGCACCTTACAGAAGGAATAGTTTTTGACCATAAACTTTCAGATAGAAAAGACTTCATGATGGTAGGATTGTATGTCAGCAAGTGTCAGGAATAGAATGAGGAGGAAACACTGAGCCCTCTTCTTTAACAAGCACAAAGAAGGGTACTAAATTGGAAATCCAGCAGTGTTAAGTATTCTCAATGCCTGCCTCCAGTTACACACTTCTTCAGCTTCTTCAGGCATCACCATAAATAACTGCACATCCGCAAATACCAGAAACAAAGTAGGATGAAGTATTCAAATGCCTAAGCCTATAGGAGACATTTCTCATTTAACCCACCATATTGAGGTTCTGCTGTCATTAGGTGCATGCTTCATATCCTGAAAAAAAAAAAAAAGCTAACTTCCATCTCCCAATAGTGACCAGAAAAATAAAAAGTGGTTAAAATTCCTTAGCTAGCAGTGGGATGTTCTAAAGATCTCACCCCTAAATGCTGGGCTTTGTCTGGCTTGATATTGAATTTGTCTTCTACATATAATTATAGTCACTATCATTTCACATGTACAAATGCCTTATTGTTTCTGGAAAACAGACTTTCTTTGTAGTCATTCACTACCTTTGGTTCTTGCAATCTTTCAACTATCTTCTCCATGGTGACCTCTGAACCTTGAGAGGAGAAGGTAGTGTTGTGATTTAAGTAAGAAATATTTCCCATAATCTTTAGAATTTATACAATTGGTCCCAAATGGTTAATGTTGCTTGCAGGTTTAGAATAGGGGTTTGGAAGGAGTATATTATTGCAGGCTGAATATCAGGGCAATTATCATCTCACTACCACGAATTAATTCTCTCTGCTTTCTGCTTTCAGTTCATGATGTGAGCTCTCACTATCCTGATATAACGTGTATAAGCAAATGAACCTAAGAAGCAACTTGGTTTATCCATTCTAATATCAAAGAGAGAGAGAGAGAGAGAGAGAGAGAGAGAGAGAGAGAGAGAGAGAGAGAGAGAGAGAGAGATTTCAAACCAAAATAAAATAATGCAAACACAAAAAGATACTTCATATTCATCAAAAAAAAGTTTCACCAAGGTAATCTTTTAATTTTTAGCATCTGTGCCATAAATTCAAGGGTACTGGCATTTGTAAACAAAATGAACAGCATTAAAGCTTAAATTATACAAATTCTTATCAGACTGCTAAAGGACTGATAATGCCAATACTACTGGAATCCATTCACAAAATATAAACAGACAGAATATTTCCAAGTTCATTTTATGAGGCAACATTTATCCTGACACCTAAACCACACAAATATTTAACAAAGAAAGTATATCACAGAACAATTTCCCTCCTGAACATTAATGCAAAAATACTCATAATAAAATACTCACAAAACAAAAAGACATTATGTCACGCATCATGATAAGGTACATCTCCTCCCAAAGATGCAGAGGTGATTCAACATACAACAATCAGAAATGTAATCCATCATATAAAATACTGAAACTGTCATGGTTCCCTGTGAAGCAGAAAAGATTCTGTAAGGCAGAGAAAAACACCGAGTGGCAAAACAGTAACCCACAGAATGGGAAAATATTTTCATCAAGCCCAAATCTGACTGAGAGCTAATGTATAAGAAACTCAAGGAACCAGATATTAAGAAACCTATTAATACAATTAAAAATGGGTTACCTTACCTAAAATGAGAATTCTCAAGAGGATATCAAGTGGCCAAGAAACACTTAAAAATTCTCAATGTCTATAGCCGTCAGGAAAATGCAATTTAGAACTACTTTGTGATTCCATCTTACACCTATCAGAATGCCTAAGTTCAAACCACAAGGAATAGCAGATGGTGGCAATCAGTTGGAACAAGGGGAATATGTCTCTATTGCTGATGGAAGAGCAAACTAGCACAGTCACTATGAAAATCAACATAATGGTTCTTCAGACTGTTGGAAATTGTTTTGTCTCAAGATCCAGATATACCTATCTTGAGCATACACCCATAATACTCTCCATATTACCACAAGGACACTTCCTTAATCATCTTCATTGCAGCTATACTCATAGTGGCCAGAAATTGTAAACAACCTAGATGTCCCTCAACTGAATAGTAAATAAAGAAAAAGTGGTGAATATACACAATGGAACACTATTCTGTGAGGAAAAAAAAAAAAGATACCATCCTTAAATTTGAAAACAAATGGATGGAACTAGAAAAAAATTATACTGAATGAGGTAACCCAGACACAGGAAAACACACATGGAATGTACTCATTTATATTTGAACATTCGTTTTTCTTTAAAGGAAAATAATACTACAATCCTCAGATACAGCGAGCCTAAGCAAAACATTAAGAGCTCAAGGAGGGAGAACTTATTGATCTCCTTAGGAAGGGAAACAAATTTTGTAGGTAGATTTGAGTCAGGTGCGGATGAAAACAGGAGGAATGAGTGAGTGCATGAGAAAGATGGAGGAACAGAGTACCAGGAGAGAAACTGATAAAAATACAAGAAAAATGAACACCATTGAAATCATTTGACAGTAATGAAAAATGAAATGTCATTAAGGTACTTTGAAAACCAAAGGATACTTAATACTACTCTTACACTAATAAGCACTGATGGGAAAACAATTGAAGTAATATTTATCTAAATTTAATTTTTAATAAAGATTTGTATCTTAAGGTAGCAGGTTCCACGAATAAATAATAAAGCTTATATTGATAAAACCAAACCAACATTGCATATATTATTATATTCAACATGTACATTAAAACCACGAAAAGAACTTCATTGGTAAATAAAATATAAAAGTTTATATAATAAAGGAGTGGGGGTAGGGGAAGAATTGGCACAGTTACACAAAAATGGGCAATTTAAACATCAGAGAGTAACTATAAAGGGAGGGTGTTTATCTTGGTGGGCAGGACATCTGGCTAAGCTCAAACCATATCAGCAGGTGGTCCACTACTCATCTTGAGCTTGTCTGGGGGATTATCCTTGCATGCCTTTCTTACCTCAAAGGCTTGTTGGTTCCTGGGATGACTTTACATCCTTTGTTCTTTGCTCTAAGCCCAAAAAGCCCTCCTAACTAGCAAGCTGCATGAGACATGGACCTTGAATAAACTTTCTGGGTAGGGCTTTAAAGTCTTGAATTTAGTTTTCTTTGTTTCAATAGGAACCAAATTTGAGATATTAACATAGTCTTTCCTTTTATGGTTACATTATAATTGGCTATAAAGGAGTCTCCATTCTTCTGCACAAACTTGATAAAACATTTTACCATGAACAAATGTAACAATTTTTTTTTTAAATTACAATTATAAAAGAAGCAAGAAATATATATATATATATATATGTTTGTTTGGGGTGACCACAACATAAGGAACAGTATTAAAGGATTGCCAGCATTTGGAAGGTTGAGGACAACTGCTATAAATGGTACAAATAAGCTACCAGATGCAAGGTAATAACAAGTGAGTTTATAGTAATAGTCCTCTGAAAATACTACAGGCCTTTATACAATGGTCAAAATATGATTACATATTTCCTAATAAACAGACTAGTTTTATCTAGTTGAAGTAAGACTACACACACTAACATTTTCTGTACCTTGCTTTTTGTCTTGTTGACAGTGTCCTTTGCCTTACAGAAGTTTTGCAGTTCCATGAGGTCCCATTTATGGATTGTTGGTCTTAGAGTCTCAGCTATTGGTGTGTTATATTCAGGAAATGTCTCACTATGCCATTATATTCGAGTTTATTTTCCACTTTCTCTTCTATTAAATTCAGTGTATCTGGTTTCATGTTGAGGTCCTTGATCCACTTGAATGTAAGCTTTGTGCATGGTGATAAATATGAATCAGTTTACATTCTTCTACAGGCAGACTGCCAGTTAGACAAGCACCATTTGTTGATGCCTTATTTTTTTCCACTGTATGGTTTTAGCTTTTTTATCAAAGATCAAGTGTCCATAGGTGTATGTGTTTATTCCAGGGTTTTAGTTTTTTATCTCATTGATCAACCTGTCTGTCTCTGTACCAACTCCATGTGGGTTATTATTATTATTATTATTATTACTTTTTCTTAAGTGATTCTTCTAGATATTCTTTTATTGTTCAGAATTGTTTTGGCTATCCTGGTTTTTTGTTTTCCCATATGAAGTTCAAAATTGTTCTTTCCAAGTCTGTGAGGAATTATATTGGAATAGTGATGGAAATTGTATTGAGTCTATACATTTTCAACCTAACATTGTTCTTATGTAAAAGAAATGCAGGGGGAAATGGAGTAATAACTAAAGGAATGGCAGACCAGTGACCAGCCCAACTTGGGATCTATCCCATGGGCAGGTACCAAACCCTGACAGTATTACTGATGCTCTGTTGTACTTTCAGAGAGGAACCTAGCAAGGATGTCCTCTGAGATGCTATACCAACAACTGAATGAGACAGATGTAGATGCATATATCCAACTACGAGACTGAGGTCAGAGACATGTATGGAAGATTTAGGGGGAGGAATGAAGGAACTGAAGGGGTTGGCAACATGGAAGACCAACAGTGTCAACTAATGTGTACCACTGGGAGCTCCCAAAGACTAGTTCACCAATCAAAGAGCAAATAAGTCTGGTCTGAGGCCACCAATATATATGTAGCATTGGACTGCCTTGACTGGCCTTAGTGGGAGAGGTTCTGCCTAATCCTGTAAAGAGTTGCTGACCCAGGGAAGGGGGATGCCCATGGTGATACCCATCTCAGAGGCAAAGTGAGAGGGAATAAGGTTAAGAACTGTGCAAGGGGGTGCAGGAGCAGGACAATATTTGAGATGTAAATAAAACAATGATAATGGTAATAATAATAATAATATGCTCTTTAAATAAAGATGAAAAATAACATTTTTCTGACTTCACTGGATCTCAGAACAAAGGAAAAAAAGGACCAATGAAAAAAGAATAAGAAAATATTATGGAAACATAGAAAGACAGACTATGTGTGAAAGAGAACTTGGTTGGCACAGCTGGAGACATTGAAGTCTCAGTATATTTCTACTGTGTCATATTTGATCGTTTCTGGGGGAATCTAATCTTCACCTTTATCCAACAGAGTCCTTTGAAAATATAAAAATTATGCCTTTTTTAATAATAATAATCACATAACATATATGCACAGTATGTGAATAAATAGAACCAATTGATATGAAATAATGATTATTAATTTTTAGGCGGATAAGGTAACAAAAGACCAAACAGTTAAAATAGTGTGTTCCTGGAGACATTAAAGCCTGAGTACCCTTGGCCTTAGGAGGATTGCATCATAATACATTGTGACTGGTGCAAAAGCTAGAAGGGAAATTGGGGTTGGTATAAAATAAAAATAGATGATAAAAAGATAGTAGGGGATAAAGAGGGAGTATCCAAATACCACTCATGCATTTTGCTTACTGAGAGATTAGACCATGATTGATAGAGATTACACAGGGATTGTCAATCTTCTCCAATTGTTAAAAAGCACCACAGAAAGACATAGGAATCATTGATAACTTGTGAGTTTGGAGATTTGATGGAATTCACTTTGGGAGTTGAAAGTGTAGTGTGTACATGCTAAGTGTATAGTTCCATGAGAGAGATAAACAAATAATGCAAGAATAAAGCCAAAGCTCCTGAACAACAAACTATATTAACTATTCTGCTTCTAAGTAACTAACAAAATACACAGGCTTGATCTAGGCCTCTCAGCTTAAAGGTAGTAGATGTACAGCTTGGTCGTCATGCGGGTCCTGAAGAACTAGAGTGGGGGTTATCTCAAAAGAAACAACAATTTGAAAATTCATTGGGAATAACAAAAAACCTAGCATAGTGAAAACTATTCTCAACAATAAAAGAACTTCTGGTGGAACCACATTCCCTAACCTCAAGTTGTATTACAGAGCAATTGTAATTAAAAAAAAAAAAAAACTGCATGGTATTGGTACAGAGACAGGCATGTAGACCAGTGGAATGGGATTGAAGAACTAGAAATGAATCAACACACATATGGTCACATATTCTTTGACAAGGGAGCTAAAAATAATCCAGTAGAAAAAAGACAGCATTTTCAACAGATGGTGCTGTTTCAAGTAGAAGTTAGCTTGTAGAAAAATGCAAATTGATCCATTTTTGCCTCCTCATACAAAGCTCAATTCCAAACGGATCAAGGACCTCCTCATAAAACCAGATACATTGAAACTAATAGAAAAGTAAGTGGGGAAGAGTCTTGGGCACATGGGCACAGGGGAAAATTTCCTGAACAACAAGAGTTAACAAATGGGACCTCATAAAATTGCAAAGCTTCTGTAAGGCAAAGGACACTGTCAATAGGACAAAATGGAAACCAACAGAATGGGAAAAAAATTTTAACAATCCTACATCAAATAGAAACCTAAAATCCAGTATATACAAAGAACTCAAGAAGTTAGATGCCAGAGAAAAAATGACCCTATTAAAAATGGGGTACAGAGCTAAACAAAGAATTCTCACCTAGGGAATATCTAGTGGCTGAGAAGCACCTAAAGAAATGTTCAACATCCTTAGTCATCAAGGAAATGGAAATCAAAACAACCCTGATATTCCACCTCACACCATTCAGAATGGCTAAGATCAAAAACTCAGGTGACAGCAGATGCTGGCAAGGATGTGGAGAAAGAGGAATACTCCTCCATTGCTGGTGGGGCTGCAAGCTGGTACAACCACTCTGGGAATCATTTTGGTGGTTCCTCAGAAAATTGGACACAGTACTACCTAAGGACCCAGCTATACCACTCCTAGGCATGAACCCAGAAGATGTTCCAATTTGTAATAAGGTCACATGCTCCACTATGTTCATAGCTGTCTTATTTATAATAGCCAGAAACTGGAAAGAACCCAGATGTCCTTCAACAGAGGAGTGGATAAAGAAAATGTGGTATATTTATACAATAGAGTACTACTCAACTATTAAAAATTAATTTATTAAATTCTTAAGCAAATGGATGTCTCTGGAGGATAACATCTTGTGGGAAGTAACCCAATCACAAAACACATGATATGCACTCACTGATGAGTAGACATTAGCCCAGAAGTTCTGAATACCCATGAAAAAATTCACAGACCACATAGGTGTAGATGAGAATGAAGAATTTCAACTTAAAGATCCAGGAAATATCATCAAAAAATATATAAGAAAAATTCCCATACCTTAAGAAAGAGATGGCCATGACCATACAAGAAGCATACAAAACTCCACATAGACTACACCAGAAAAGAAATTCCTCCTGACACATAATAATCAGAACAACAAATGCACTAAATGAAGAAAAAATATCAAAAGCAGTAAGGGGAAATGCTCAAGTAACATATACAGGCAGAACTATTAGAATTACTCCAGACTTCTCACCAGAGACTGTGAGAGCCAGAAGATCATGGACAGATGCTATACAGACACTAAGAGAACACCAATGTTAGCGTAGGCTACTGTACCCAGCAAAACTATCAATTACCATAGATGGATAAACCAAAGTATTACACGACAAAAACAAATTCACACAATATCTTTCCACGAATCTAGTCCTTCACAGGATAATAATGGGAAAACACCAACACAAAGATGGAAACTACACCCTAGACAAAGCAAGAAAGTAATCCTTCAACAAACCTAAAAGAAGACAGCCACAAGAACAAAATCGCAACTTTAACAACAATAATAACAGGAAGCAACAATTACTTTTCTTTAATTTCTCTTAGCATCAATGGACTCACTTCCCCAATAAAAGACATAGACTAATAGACTGGCTACAAAAACAGGACCCAACATTTTGCTGCTTGCAGTAAACCCACCTCAGGGACAAAGACAGACAGTAATTCAGAGTAAAAGGCTGGAAAACAATTTTCTAAGCAAATGGTCCCAAAAACAAGATGGAGTAGCCATTCTAATATGGAATAAAACTGACTTCCAACTCAAAGTTATCAAAAAAGACAAGGGGGTGGGAATCATACTCATAAAAGATAGAATCTACCAAGATGAAATCTCAATTCTAAACATCTATGCTCCAAATGCAAAGGCATCCACATTCATAAAAGATATTTTAGTAAAGCTCAAAACACACATTGCACTGCACACTATAATAGACTCCAACAACCCTCTCTCATCAATGGGCAGATTCTGGAAACAAAACCTAAACAGACACACAATAAAAGTAACAGAAATTATGAAACAAATGGATTTAGTTGATGTCTATAGAACATTGTATCCTAAACCAAAAGGATATCCCTTCTTCTCAGCACCTCATGATGCCTTCTCCAAAATTGACCATATTATCAATCACAAAACATACATCAACAGATATAAAAATATTGAAATAATCCCATGTATCTTATCAGATCACCACAGACTAAGGCTGATCTTCAATAAAAATACAAATAATAGAAAACTCACATACACGTGGAAGGTGAACAACAATCTACTCTATGATAACTCTGTCAAGTAAGAAATAAAGAAAGAAATTAAAGACATTTTAGAGTTTAATGAAAATGAAGCTACAACATACCCAAACTTATGGGAAACAATGAAAGCAGTCCTAAGAGGAGAACTCATAGCTTTGAATGCCTCTAAAAAGAAACTGGAGAGAGGATACAGGAGCAGCTTGACAGCACAACTAAAAGTTCTAGAACAAAAGGAAGCAAATTCTCCCAAGAGGAATAGAAGGCAGGAAACAATCAAACTCAGGACTGAAATCAACCAAGTGGAAACAAAAAGAACTATACAAAGAATCAACCAAACCAGGAGCTGGTTGTTTGAGAAAATCAACATGATAGACAAACCCTTAGCTAGACTAACTACAGGGCACAGGGACAGTATCCAAATTATCAAAACCAGAAATGAAAAGGGAGACATACCAAAAGAAACTTAGGAAATCCAAAAAAATCATCAGATACTACTACAAAAGCCTATACTCAACAAAACTGGAAAATCTGGATGAACTGTACAATTATCTAGACAGAAATCAGGTACCAAATTAAAACCAGGATCAGATAAACCATGGAAATACTCCCATAACCCCTAAAGAGATAGAAGCAGTCATCAATAGTCTCCCAAACAACAACAGCAAAAAAAGCCCAGGATCTGATGGGTTTAGTATAAAATTCTATGAGATCTTCAAGAAGACCTAATACCAATACTATTCAAAATATTATGCAAAATCAAAAGAGAAGGAACATTATTCAATTTGTTCTATGAAGCCAGAATTACATTTATACTCTAAGCATGCAAAGACCCAATGAAGAAAGGAAACTTCAGACCAATTTCCCTTATGAATATCAATGCAAAAATACTCAATAAAATTCTTGCAAACTGAATCCAAGAATACATCATGATCAAGTAGTAGTCTTCATCCCTGCGATGCGGGGATAGTTAAGTATACAGAAATCCACCACCTTAATCTACTAGAGAAACAAACTGAAAGACAAAAACCACATGATCATCTCATTAGATGCTGAGAAAGCATTTGACAAAATACTACACCATTTATAGTAAAAGTTGAGGAAAGATCTGGAATTCAAGGCCCATACCTAAACATAATAAGAGCAAGAGACAGCAAACCAGTAGCCAACATCAAACTAAATGGTGAGAAACTTGAAGCAATCCTACTAAAATCAGGGACTAGACAAGGTTGCCCACTTTCTCCCTACTTATTCAACATAGTACTTGAAGTCCTAGCCAGAACAAATCAACAACAAAAGGAAAACAAATGAATACAAATTGGGAAGATGGCAAAATATCACTATTTCCATAAGATATGATAGCATGTATCAGTGACCCCAAAAATTACACTAGATAAATCCTAAACCTGATACACAACTTCAGTGCAGTAGCTGAATATAAAATTAACTCAAACATGTCAGTGGCCTTTCCCTACACAAAGAATAAAGAGGATGAGAAAGAAATTAGGGATACAACACAATTCACAACAGTCAAAAAATATAAAATACGTTGGTGTGACTGTAATTAAGGAAGTGAAAAGTCTGTATGACAAGAACTTCAAGTCTCTGAAGAAAGAAATTGAAGAACTCAGAAGGTAAAATGATCTCCCATACTCATGGATTGGCAGGGTTAATATAGTAAAAATGTCTATTTGCCGAACAAAATCTACATATTCAATGCAATATTCATCAAAATTATAACTCAATTCTTCACTGAGTTAGAAAAGGCAATTTGCAAATTCATCTGGAATAACAAAAACAAAAACAAAAAACAGACAAAAAAAACAAAAACAAAAAACTAGGATAGCAAAAACTATTTTCAATAATAAAAGAACTTCTGGGGGAAACACCATGGCTGACCTCAAGCTGTACCACAGAACAATTGTGATAAAAACTGCATGGTACTGGTACCGCAACAGACAGGTAGATCAATGGAATAGAATTGAAGACACAGAAATGAATCCACCCTGAGATTCTACCTCCCACCAGTCAGAATGGCTAAGATCAAAAATTCAGGTAACAGCAGATGCTGGCCAGGATGTGGAGAAAGAGGAACACTCCACCATTGTTGGGTTTGCAAGCTTGTACAACTCTGGAAATCAGTCTGGCAGTTCCTCAGAAAATTCGACATAGTACTACCAGAGGATCATGCAATTCCTCTCCTGGGCATATATCCAGAAGATGTTCCAACCAATAAGAAGGATACATGCTCCACTATGTTCATAGAAGCTTTATTTATAATAACCAGAAGCTGGAATGAACCCAGATGACCTTCAACAGAGGAATGGATACAGAAAATGTGGCACATTTACAAAATGGAGTACTAATCAGCTATTAAAAAGAATGAATTTATGAAATTCCTAGGCAAATGGATAGACCTGGAGGGCATCACCATGAGTGAGGTAACCTAATCACAAAAGAACTCACACAATATGTACTCACTGATAAGTGGATATTAGCCCAGAAACTTAGAATACCCAAAATATAAGATACAATTTGGGAAACACATGAAACTCAAGAAGAATGAAGACCGAAGTGTGGACACTTTGCCCCTTCTTAGAATTGGGAACAAAACACCCATGGAAGGAGTTACAGACACAAAGTTTGGAGCTGAGATGAAAGGATGGACCATCTAGAGACTGACATACCCGGGTATCCATCCCATAATCAGCCTCCAAACACTGACACCATTGCCTATACCAGCAAGATTTTGCTGAAAGGACCCTGATATAGCTGTCTCTTCAGAGACTATCCCGGGGCCTAGCAAACACATAAGTGGATGCTCACAGTCAACTATTGGATGGATCACAGGGCCCCCAATGGAGGAGCTAGAGAAAGTACCCAAGGATCTGGGGGTATCTGCAACCCTATAAGTGGAACAACAATATGAACTAACCAGTAACCCCCGGAGTTCATGTCTGTAGCTACATATGTATCAGAAGATGGCCTATTCAGCCATCAGTGGAAAGAGAGCCCATTGGTCGTGCAAACTTTATATGCCCCAGTACAGGGTAACATCAGGGCCAAGAAGTGGGAGTGGGGGAGGGGAGTGGGGGGGGGAGTGGGTTGGGGAGCGTTGTGGGCGACTGTTGGGATAGCATTGGAAATGTAAATGAAATAAATACCTAATAAAACTTAAAAAAAAAAGAAATGAACCTACACAACTATGGTCACTTGATCTTTGACAAGGGAGCTAAAACCATCCAGTGGAAAAAAGACAGCATTTTCAACAAATGGTGCTGGCACAGCAGGTGGTTATCATATAGAAGAATGAGAACTGATCCATTCTTATCTCATTGTACAAAGCTTAAGTCAAGTGGATCAAAGGCCTCCACATAAAATCAGAGACACTGAATTTTATAGAGGAGAAAGTGGGGAAAAGCCTCGAAGATATGAGCATAGTGGAAAAATTCCTGAACAGAACGGCAATGGCTTGTGCTGTATGATCAAGTATCAACAAATGGGACTTGATAAAATTGCAAAGATTCTGTAAGGTAAAAGACACTGTCAATAGGACAAAAAGGCCACCAACAGATTGGGAAAAGGATTTTTACCAATCCTAAATCTGATAGGGGATTAATATCCAATATATACAAATATCTCAAGAAGCTGGACTCCAGAAATTCAAATAACACAAAAAAATTGGGTACAGAGCTAAAAAAAAAAATTCTCAACTGAGGAATACCGAAGGTTTGAGATGCACTTGAAAAAATGTTCAGCATCTTTAACCATCAGGGAAATGGAAATAAAAACAACCCTGAGATTCTACCTCACACCAGTCAGAATGGCTAAGATCAAAAATTCGGGTGACCGTAGATGCTGGCGAGGATGTGGAGAAAGAGGAGCACTCCTCCTTTGCTCGTGGGATTGCAAGCTTTTACAACCACTCTGTAAATCAGTCTGGCAGTTTCTCAAAAAATTTAACATAGTAATATCTGAAGATTCAGTAATTCCTTTCCTGGGCATATACCCAGAAAATGACACCTGCAGTAGTATGTTCATGGCAGCCTTTTTTATAATGGCCAGAAGCTGGAAAGAATCCAGATGTCCCTGTACAGAGGAATGGATACAGAAAATGTGGTACATTTACACAATGGAGTACTACTCAGCTATTAAAACAGTGGATTTATGAAATTCCTAAGCAAATGGATGGACCTGGAGGACATCATCCTGAGTGAGGTAACCCAATCACAAAGAAGTCACTTGAAATGCACTCACTGATAAGTGGATATTAGCTCAGAAACTTACAATACCCAATATACAATTTGCAAAAAAAAAAAAAAAAAAAAAAAAAAAACACAAGAAAATCAAGGAGGAAAACAACGCATGGACACTTCATACTTCCTTAGAATAGGAAACAAAATACCCATGGAAGGAGTTACAGAGACAAAGTTTGGAGCTAAGTCAAAAGGATGGACCATCCAGAGACTACCCCACCCGGGCTTCCATTCCATAATTAGCCACCAAATGCAGACACTATTGCGCATGCCAGTAAGATGTTGCTGAACAGACTCTGATATAGCTGTCTTGTGTGAGGATATGCCAGTGCCTGGCAAATACAGAAGTGGATTTTCACTGTCATCTATTGGATGGAACACAGGGTCCTAATGGAGGAGCTAGAGAAAGTATTCAAGGAGCAGAAGGGGTCTGCAACCCTATAGGTGGAACAACAATATGAACTAACCAGTATCCCCAGAGCTTGTTTCTCTAGTTTCATATGTAGCAGAAGATGGCCTAGTCAGTCATCACTGGGAAGAGAGGCCCGTTGGTCTTGCCAACTTTATATGCTGCAGTATAGGGGAGTGCCAGAGCCAAGAAATATGAGTGGATGGGTAAGGGAGCAGGACAGGGAGGGGAAGGGTATAGCGGACTTTCAGGATAGCATTTGAAATGTAAATGAAAAAAAATATCTAGTAAAAAAATTGAAAACAAACAAAAAACAAAGAAAAGGAATACACCTCACAAGGAAGTTGTACAAGTCGTGAAATAGGACAAAAGGAGTTATAGAGAAATATGCAAATTAAAAAATATCAGTGGGTTTTGTGTGTGTGTGTGTGTGTGTGTGTGTGTGTGTGTGTGTGTGTTAGGTCAACATAAATTTAAACACACCAGATGCATGCCTGGTACCTGAAGAGGCCATAGGAGTGCAAATAAGTGCACAAAACAGTGGTTGTGAAAGACCCCCGAAGGGAGACCCTCACTCAAGCCTCGGGACAGTGCTCTTCTTTCCACTCAAAAGGAAGCCCTTCTTTAGTCAAAGGATATAGAGGTGCCGCTAGGGTTGCAAAGCCTGGAATCCAGAGTCTACAAAAGCCAGCAGTCCCCAGAAACTCATGTACTTGCCGTGGGGTGGTTGGCGATGGGATCATCATAACAGTCTTCTTCCGGGCTTCTGTGAGCCATCTTTTACCCCCTCGGAGGGTATACCCCAGGTAGGTTACCTCAGTTTGACAAATTTGTGCCTTTTTAGCCGAAACTCGATACCCCAAGTCACTCAGTTCTGTGAGGAGCCTCTCAGTTCCCTGGTGACACAGCTCCTTCGAGGCCGCTGCGACCAAGAGATCATCCACATACTGTAGTAGGGTAAGCTGAGGGTTTCGAGCGCGAAAAGGCGCGAGATCCCGATGGAGGGCCTCGTCAAACAGGGTGGGGGAATTTTTGAACCCCTGTGGTAGCCTAGTCCAGGTTAGTTGACCAGTCTGTCTGCCCTCTGGGTCCCTCCATTCAAAGGCAAACAGGAGCTGACTCTTAGGGTGCAAGCGCAGGCAAAAGAAGGCATCTTTTAAGTCCAGGACTGTATACCATGTTCTCTCGGGTGGGAGAGAGCTTAATAAATTGTACGGGTTCGGGACTGTGGGGTGAATGTCCAGGACCCTTTTGTTAACTTCCCGGAGGTCTTGCACCGGGCGATAGTCATTGGTCCCTGGTTTTCGAACTGGCAGAAGTGGTGTATTCCAGGGGGACTGACAGGCCACTAAAACTCCTTGGTCTAGCAACCTCTGGATATGAGGCCGGATGCCCTCCCTAGCTTCCTTGCTCATGGGGTATTGTCTTACCGAGATGGGGGTGGCATCAGCTTTAAGTTCTACCACAACCGGAGGCACTTGTTTAGCCAACCCCATTCCTGCTTGTTCTGCCCAGACATTGGGGAACGCAGTTAGCCAGCCTGAAGAGACTGCATTTTTGGGTTGCTCTTCATGCAACCGGTACTCTTCCTCTGTGTTGAGGACAAGGCAGGCAACGGGGGCTTTTCCCCAGCTTACTTGTGGGCCTTCTGAAGTAAATTGGACTTGAGCCTTTAGTTTGGTTAGCAAATCGCGCCCCAAGAGGGGAGCAAGACACTCAGGTATCACCAGGAAGGAGTGGGTCACTATGTTCTTGTTTATCTGTAGGGCTCATTCGGTCGTCCAGGGGTAAAATTTACTACCAGTGGCTCCAATCACCATGGTCTTTTTAGAGCCTAGCTTGCCTCGGGGGCTAGTGAGTACTGAATGCTCTGCTCCGGTGTCTATCAGGAAGTTGACGGGGGTCCCCTCCACGGACAAAGTTACCCTAGGCTCAGGGAGGGGGTCTGAGCCCCGACTTCCCTAATCATCTTCTAGGGTCAGGACCTTGGATTGCTCCCGGTTTTTAGGGCAGTCTCTAGCCCAGTGTCCTTTCTCTTTGCAATAGGCGCATTGGTCTTTTTCCAGTGGTATCTTTCTGCCACCTGGCGGTTTCACTGCCCTGTTGCCCAGGAGCCCTGTTTTACCTTTTCCTGACTGTCTATCATTTACAACTGCGGCCAAAATTTTACTCAAATTTCTCTCCTGACGGCGATCCCGTCTATTTTCCCTCTCCTCCATTTCTTTCTTCTCTCTCTCCTGCCTCTCTTCTTCTGTTTCCCTCTTATGATAGACTTTCTCTGCTTCTTTTACTAAATCTTGGAGCGTATGATCTTGGAGCCCCTCCAGCCTTTGCAGCTTTTTCTTAATGTCGGGAGCGGACTGACCAATGAAGGCCATGGCTACAGCGGCTTTCTGCCCCTCTGACGAGGGGTCAAAAGGGGTGTACCTCCTATATGCCTCCATGAGACGCTCAAGGAAGACTGAGGGTGGTTCAGTCTGCCCCTGCAAGACCTCTCTTACCTTAGCCAAATTGGTGGGCCGTCTAGCGGCCCCTCTGAGACCTGCCACTAGAGTCCGGCGATAGACAAGGAGGCGTCCCCTACCTTCCGCGGTGTTGTAGTCCCAGTTGGGGCGGTTCAAGGGGAAAGCCTCGTCCACGAGATTAGGGAGGGCAGTGGGTGTGCCGTCCTCTCCTAGAACATTTTTTCTCGCCTCCATCAGGATTCTTTCTCTTTCTTCTGTGGTGAAAAGAACCTGCAAAAGCTGCTGACAATCATCCCAAGTGGGTTGATGGGAGAGCATAAGTGACTCAAGGAGCCCAGTAAGCCCAGAGGGGTTCTCAGATAAGGGAGGGTGGTTAGTTTTCCAATTATATAAATCAGAAGAGGAAAAAGGCCAGTATTGTAAAGGAATGAGATCATTAGGTCCTGACGCTGGCCCTCCCACATGTGCTCTAAGTGGCAAGGCAACTGTTGAATCCGGCCCCCCTTCCTCCCCGGGGCTTCGGCCTCGGCGGCTCCGAGTGCCCCCCGCCGGTCCCTGAGCCCCTCTCGCTATTGGTCCCTGTGGTGGGGCGGCTGCAGGTGGCTGCTGGGGCAGGGGGTAAGGGTGAGGTTGGGAGTCCATCCAGAGGAGGTCGTCAATCTCTGGATAAATCTTGGGGGGTGCTGACGGGCCGGACTTTCCAGCTGCATCAGACTGGGCAACCACGACCGTCAGTTTCAAAGAATTTGGGGTCCAAGGCTTGACCCACGGAGGTGGGAATTGGACGAGATTCTGCCAGGTCACAATGTAGGGGATCTGATCAGGGTGACACCCTTCCTCCTGAAAAACAATTCGCCTGACGGCGGCGATTAGTGACAAGTCAAAAGCACCTTCTGGTGGCCAGCCCACTCCAAACGTCGGCCACTCGGAGGCGCTAAAGTTCTGCCACGGACCCTTTCTGACCTCCACCGACTGGTTGAGGGCTCTGACCTGCACCTCCTTCCAATGCTCCAGAGTTAGAGAAAGGGGAGTGGACACAGATTGTCCCATTTCTAGAATAATAGTAGACACAACAAGAGCGAACACAAGACTAAGACAAAAAAGAAACCAAAAACGGCAGCGACTTCGCGTCAACCACAAGCAACTCAAAGAATCAGATGGCCTTTCTAAGGCCGGCCGATTGAGACCCTCTGCGCGAGGTGGGACTCGAACCCACGATCTCGCAACAAAACACGAGGTGGGACTCGAACCCACGGTCTCGCAACAAGGCGCGAGGTGGGACTCGAACCCACGATCTCGCAACCCCAGATGGTCTCTTGGCCTCCAAAGGGGTCCACCAGGCGTCACTGGTCCTACCCTGTTCCTCCTGGGACGTCTCCCAGGGCAAACGGACGGTGGACACCTGGACACGTCTATCCTTATCCACCCCGCATTCCCTCTCGGAGCGCGGTCTCACTGAGCGTCCGCAAAACCGAAACTGCGATCGCACCAAACTTAGAAACAGAACACAGACACCAGACCAAGGCAGGTCAAAGAATCTTACCTTAAAGTGGGTCTATGACCTCTGGGTGGTCGCGCTAATCCCGGACGAGCCCCCAAATAAAAGACCCCCGAAGGGAGACCCTCACTCAAGCCTCGGGACAGCCGCGGACCCAAGAAGACACTGAGACCGAACTCAAATTGTAGTGGGCAAGATTTAATAAAGTAACAGCAAGAAAGCACATAGACCAGAGCTCTGGGGTCGAAACTCATACACCTAGTATGGTATAGAGGAGAATCGACCTCGAGCCAAATTTTTCACAGGCTTATATAGGAAAAACTCAAGGGGGGAGAGCGGGGCAGGGAAAGTACAAGTTTGCATAACTAAGGGGTTCTGCCAAGGGACAAGGGGTTCTGCCAAGGGAATTCTACGTAACTAAGGGGTCATGTCCTATTATTTGGCAATGTACCCGGTTCATTCTGAGGTTGTTCCAGGAGGCCCTTATCTCAAAAATGTTCTTGGAACAGTCCTTAGTTGGGAGGGTTCGAACTCTAGGGTGAGGAGTTCAGGAATGCATTCTGGGGTGAAGAGTTCAGGAGTGTTCTGGGAACAATCTCTAGATGGGAGGGGTCGGGCTCTGGGGTGAGGAAGAGTTCAGTAATTTTTTTATCTTTATTCTTCAGTTGGAAAAATGACTCATCTGTTAAAAGCACCTGTTCTATGCAGATGACCGGGCACAAAACACCCACATCGTGGCTCACAATTTATGCACAGCTAAAGTTTCAGAGAATCAGTGCACACTTCCAGCCTCTGTAGGCAACAGAGGCATAAGTGCGAGAGAAGGCCAGAAGGGTCTAGCACGTTCTTGTAATCAAGGTCAGTACTAGGAAGGTGGAGACAGGAGGGTACCAGGGGATATAGGGGATCTGGATGCTCCCTTCTGATCTCTTAGGACAGAATAAACTCTTGTGGTGTGCGTATGTACATTCAGAAAGAGTCCACACACATTCAATGTTACGCACATGAATAAATACAAACCAAAATGGCATGCAAGAGACTCTACAGTTGAAATAAAGTACTGCCGTTTGCAGTGTTTCATGTTTCACGTTTGTTCAAGTTTTTCAAGTATGTAAGGGCTTATGAACCTAGAATTTGTCTTAAAGCCAGTAGTAGCTCATTCCCACCTCCTGAAAACTCCCTTTGAAGCGATGGTGCCTGGTACTCCATGTACGCATGAGCAGGATATATTCAGCCAATCAGCACAGACCTGATTTCTCCAGCTTGCATCACAAAGGGTCCTAAGAATCCTCAGTCCAGGCATCTCTGCTGACAAAGGTTTTTATACCATTGAGGAGTTGAGCACGGAAGGGTGCAGTTGTGAAGGTGTTCACCTTTGAGATAACCAGTAAGTGATAATCGGCTCTGCTCAGGGTTGTTGGACAGTTAATCAAGGTATGACAGGGTGGGGCATATCAGGCCCAGGTTGCCACTAGGTGAGAAAATGCCTCATGATCGCCATTTCCTATGGCTTCTGATTGTTAAGTGAAGGTGGAGGACCATATTCATGGCAGAGGATTGAACAGGTCAGGGCCTTAGAAGATTGTGAACCCTTGGAGGACACAATCATGGGGCCTTGGAATAGGATCAGAGAGCTGGCTGCAGGATTGAGGGTCGGGGGAGCATGGGGCTGTGAGTGAGGATCCTTGGCGCTTGTCCTGTGTGCTGTAAGGAGCCTTAGGGTCCAACTTGGCGCTTGTCCTGTGTGCTGTCCGGGACCCATTAGAAACACACTGAGGATTCCTCCCTCTTCATTGTCTTCTCTATGGTGTGTTCCTTTGGTATAGACTGTATGGACATTGCAGAGAGGGGAGTGGCGTAGGAAGAATGAATGAAAAGAAGAAGAGGAGACATTACAAGAGATTAATAAGTAATCTGGGAAGGATTCTGAACAGGGATCCTCCTGTCTAATCGCCCATGTATTGGGATTAAAGACTTGGACCACCAAGTTCAGCTTTTTCTCTCAGTTTTAGTTCTGTAGGATGGGATCTTCCTTTGTAGCTCAGGCTGTTCTGGCTTGGGCTGGCCTTTAACTTACAATCTTCAGATGTTTGAAATCCTCGGCTTCCCCCAATCCCAAATTTCTCCAATATAAGGATTTTCTGTGTGGGTAATGGTGGTGAGTGTTTGTTGTAGACTGAGCATTGGGTATTCTTGACATGAATATATAGTTACCATGTTCATCATCTTTCTGGATAGTACCATGAATTTACTTTAAAACAGAGATATACTGAAAATCGGAATTGCTGATGTTTTGTTTAAAAAGAATCTTTGGGAGATAGTACCAAAATTCAGATGCCTCAAAGTTTAAATGCAAACACATTTTGCTCATCATTTTTGGTGAGAAAAGGAGGACTCACGTATTAAAGGCTGACCTGTTTTTGCCTTTTTTAAACTGAGAAATGACAGATTGTTAACTTGGGTTCTAAAGAAGGATTTAAAATAAGTAAGTTAAAGAAGATTTTAAAACAAAGTTGGGAGGGAGAGGGACATGATAAATGGGATACATGAAGGAAATTGTAAGGGGAAGCATATATATATATATGTGTGTGTGTGTGTGTATGTATATATATACATATACATATACATATACACATACACATACACATACATATACACATACACACACATACACATATACACGTGTAACCATATTGAATATGTATGCAAAACTCTCTGATAAAGACAAATTATTAAAAATATAAGTGTTAAAAAACAAAAGAAACAATCTTTCAATGAGCTAAAATAATTATTTGACTTTTTGACATTTTTAACTATTTAAATGATACCTTTGGATTTAGATAACTACTTTTTTTTCTTTTTTTCCTTTTTATTTATATTTTTTAACTAAGAAGACAACTGAGCGCTTAAGAGAAAAATGTCTATTAAGAAACTGCGGGTGATACCAAAGGAAGGTTACTTATTACTTGTTGACTTTGATTCAGATGAAGAAGAAGAGCAGGCTCATTCTGAAGGTATCCAGTCTTCAGTATTGATTGTGTCCTGCAGTTCATTAGACTTTTCCCAACTCACCTGCAATGGAAGAAGTCTTTTCTAAGTTTTCATGTACTTCATTTCTAATTTTACCTATATCTATATATTCCTATACCCGAGTTTTAGCAGTGCATATACCTACTCTTGGCACTTTAGACATAATATGTTGAGAAACAATAACTTGCTATGATTTTACCCCAGAAAAAGATCTGAACGGTGTTCCTATATGTTAGCAAAACATGAATTTATCTCATAAAACCTGCAAATAAATTATTTCATTCCTTTTTTCTATTATATATTTTCTTTATTTACATTTCAAATATTATCACCTTTTCTATTTCCCCTCTGCAAATCCCCTCTCCTCTCACCTCTCCCCCTGCCCCCAACACACCCACCCCCAATTCCTGGCCCAGGCATTCCTTAATACTGGGGCATAGGACCTTTACAGTACCAAGGGTCTCTCCTCCCGTTGATGACATACTAGGCCATCCTCTCCTACATATGCAGCTGGAGCCATAAGTCCCACCATCTGTTTTATTTGATTGGTGCTTTAGTCCCAGGGAACTCTGGGGGTACTGGTTAGTTCATATTGTTTATCCTCCTATGGGGCTGCAAACCCCTTATGCTCCTTGGGTACTTTCTCTAGCTCCATCATTGGGGACCCTGTGCTCAGTACAATGGATGTCTGTGAGCATTCACTTCTGTATTTGTCAGGCACTGACAGATCCTCTCAGGAGACAGCTATATCAGTCTCCTGTCCCCAAGCTCTTGTTGGCATCTGCCATAGTGTCTGGGTTTGTTGGTTATTTATTGGATTGATCCCTGAGTGAGGCAGTCTCTGGATTCATTCAGTCTCAGCTGCAAACTTTGTCTCTTTAACTCCTTCCATGGGCATTTTGTTTCCCATTCTAAGAAGGAATGACGTATCCACACTTTGGTCTTCCTTCTTCTTGAGTTTCATGGGTTTTGCAGGTTGTGTCTTGGTTATTGTGAGCTTCTGGCATAATATCCACTTATCAGTGAATGCATATCCTGTGTGTTCTTTTGTGATTGGGTTATCTCCCTTAGGAAGATATCATCAAGATCCATCCATTTGTCTAAGAATTTCAAGAATTCATTGTTTTTAATAGCTGTGTAGTATTTCATTATGTAAATGTACCACATTTTCTGTATCCATTCCACTGGGGAGGGACATCTGGGTTGTTTTCAGCTTCTTGCTATTATAAATAAAGATGCTATGAACATAGTGAAGCATGTCAGTATTACAAGTTAGAATATCTTCTGAGAATATGCCCAGGAGGAGTATTGCTGGATCTTCCAGTAAAACTATGTCCAATTTTCTGAGGAAACACCAGACTGACTTCCAGAGTGGTTTTACCAGCTTGCAATCTCACCAGCAATGGAGGAGTGTTCCTATTTCACCACATTCTCGCCAGCATCTGCTGTCATCTGAGTTTTAGATCTGAGCCATTCTGACTGGTATGAGGTGGAATCTCAGGTTTATTTTGACATGCACTTCCCTGATAATTAAGGATGATGAACATTTTTTAGGTGCTTCTCTGCCATTCGGTTTTCCTTAGTTGTGAATTCTTTGTTTATCTCTGTCCCCATTTTTTAATGGGGTTATTTGATTTTCTGGAGTCCAGATTCTTGAGCTCTTTATATATATTGGATATTAGTCCCCATCTGATTTAGGATTGGTAAAGATTTTTTCCCATCTATTGGTTGCTGTTTTGTCCTATTGACAGTGTCCTTTGACTTATAGAAGCTTTGCAATTTTATAAGGTCACATTTGTCTATTCTTAATCTTACAGCACAAGCCATTGCTGTTCTGTTCAGGAATTTTTCCCTTGTGCCCATGTCTTCGAAGCTCTTCCCCACTTCCTCCTCTATAAGTTTCAGTGTCTCTGGTTTTATGTGGAGTTCCTTGATCTACCTAGACTTGAGCATTGTGCAATGAGATGAAAATAGATCAATTTGCATTCTTCTACATGCTAACTGCCAATTGAGCCAGCACCATTTGTTGAAAATGTTGTCTTTTTTTCCACTGGATGGTTTTTGCTACTTTGTCAATGATCAAGTGACAATAGGTGTGTGGGTTCATTTCTGTGTCTTCAGTTCTATTCCATTTATCTACCTGTCTATCAGTATACCTGTACCATGCAGTTTTTATCACAATTGCTCTATAGTACAGCTTGAGGTCAGGCACGGTGATTCCAGGAGAGATTCTTTTATTTTTGAGAAGAGTTTTTGTATCCTAGGTTTTGTTCTTATTCCAGATGAATTTGCAAATAGCTCTTTCTAACTCAGTTAAGAATTGTGTTGGAATTTTCATGGGGATTGCATTAAATCTGTAGACTGCTTTCGGCAAGATAGCCATTTTTACTACATTAATCCTGCCAATCCATGAGCATGGGAGATCTTTCCATCTTCTGAGATTTTCTTTGATTTTTTCTTCAGAGACTTGACATTTTTATCATACAGATCCTTCTTTCACTTACTCAGTTAGAGTCACACCAACGTATTTTATATTATTTGTGACTATTCTGAAGGGTGTTGTTTCCCTAATTTCTTTTTCATCCTGTTTATTCTTTTTGTAGAGAAATGCCATTGATATGTTTGAGTTAATTTTGTATTCAGCTACTGCACTGAAGCTGTGTATCAGATTTAGGATTTCTCTGGTGTAATTTTTGGGGTCACTTATATATACTATCATATCTTCTGGAAATAGTGAGATTTTGTCTTCTTCCTTTCCAATTTGTATTCATTTGTTCTCTTTTTGTTGTCTAATTGCTCTGACTAGGACTTCAAGTACTATGTTGAATAGGTAGGGAGAAAGTGGGCAGCATTGTTTAGTCCCAGATTTTAGCGGGATTGCCTCCAGTTTCTCACCATTTAGTTTGATGTTGGCTACTGGTTTGCTATCTATTGCTTTTATTATGTTTAGGTATAGGCTTTGAATTCCTGATCTATCCTGGACTTTTACTATGAATGGGTGCTGTATTTTGTCAAATGTTTTCTCAGCATCTAATGAAATGATCATGTGATTTTTGTCTTTGAGTTTGTTTCTATAGTGGATTAAGTTGATGGATTTCTGTATATTAAACCATCCCTCATCACAGGGATCAAGTGTACTTGATCATGATGGATGATCATTTTTATGTATTCTTGGATTCAGTTTGCAAGGCTTTTATTGAATATTTTTGCATCAATTTTCATAAGGGAAATTGGTCTGAAGTTTCCTTTCTTCATTGGGTCTTTGTATGGTTTGAGTATAATTGTAATTCTGGCTTCATAGAACAAATTGAATAATGTTCCTTCTCTTTAGATTTTGCATAATGGTTTGAAGAGTATTGGTATTAGGTCTTCATGAAGATCTGATAGAATTCTGTACTAAACCCATCAGATCCTGGTCTTTTTTGTTTGGGAGACTATTAATGACTGCTTCTATTTCTTTAGGGGTTATGGGAGTATTTCTAGGGTTTATCTGATCCTGAATTATATTTGGTACCTGATATCTGGCTAGAAAAGTGTCCATTTCATCCAGATTTTCCAGTTTTGTTGAGTATAGGTTTTTGTAGTAGGATCTTATGATTTTTTGGATTTCCTAAGTTTCTGTTGTTATGTCTCCCTTTTCATTTCTGGTTTTGTTAATTAGGATGATGTCCCTGTGCCCTTTAGTGAGTCTGGCTAAGGGTTTACCTATCATGTTGATTTTCTCAAACAACCAGCTCCTGGTTTGGTTGATTCTTTGTATAGTTCCTTTGTTTCCACTTGGTTGATTTCAGTCCTGAGTTTGATTGTTTCCTGCCTTCTATTCCTCTTGGGAGAATTTGCTTCCTTTTGTTCTAGAGCTTTTAGTTGTGCTGTCAAGCTGCTCCTGTATCCTCTATCCAGTTTCTTTTTAGAGGCATTCAGGGCTGTGAAGTTTTCTCTTATTACTGTTTTCATTGTGTACCATATGTTTGGTTATGTTGTAGCTTCATTTTCATTAAACTCTAAAAAGTCTTTAATTTCCTTCTTTATTCCTTCCTTGACCAAGTTATCATTGAGTAGGTTGTTGTTCACATTCCACATATATGTGGATTTTCTATTACTTATATTATTATTGAAGATCAGCATTAGTCTGTGGTGATCTGATAGGATGCATGGGATTATTTCAATATTTTTATATCTGTTGAGGCATGTTTTGTGACTGATTATATGGTCAATTTTGGAGAAGGCCTCATGAGGTACAGAGAAGAAGGGATATCCTTTCGATTTAGGATAAAGTTTTCTATAGATATCAACTAAATCCATTTGTTTCATAACTCCTGTTGGTTTCACTGTGTCTGTTTTTAGTTTTTGTTTCCAGGATGTGCCCATTGATGAGAGAGGGGTGTTGAAGTCTTCCACTATTATAGTGTGCAGTGCAATGTGTATTTTGAGGTTTACTAAAGTTTCTTTTATGAATGTGGCTGCCCTTGCATTTGGAGCATAGATGTTCAGAATTGGGAGTTCCTCTTGGTAAATTTAATTTTGATGAATATGAAGTGTTCCTCCTTGTCTTTTTTGATAACTTTGGGTTGAAAGTCAATTTTTTTTGATATTCTAATGCCTACTCCAGCCTGTTTCTTGTGACCATCTGCTTGGAAAATTGTTTTCTAGCCTTTTACTATGAGGTAATATTTGTCTTTGTCTGTGAGATTTGTTTCTTGTATGAAACAAAATGCTGGGTCATGCTTACACATTAAGTCTATTAGTCTATGTCTTTTTATTGTGGATTTGAGTCCACTGATATTAAGAGATATTAAGAAATAGTCGTTGTTGGTTCCTGTTATATTTGTTTTTAGAGATGGAATTTTGTTCATGTGGCCATCTTCTTTTAGGTTTGCTGCAAGATTACTTTCTTGCTTTTTCTAGAATGTAATTTCCCTCCTTGTTTTGGTGTTTTCCCTTCATTATACTTTGAAGGGCATGATTTTTTGGAAGATATTGTGTAATTTTGCTTTTGTCATAGAATACCTTGGTTTCGCCATCTATGGTAAAAGAGTTTTACTGTGTATAGTAGCCTTGGTTGGCATTTGTGCTCTCTTAGGGTCTGTATGTCAACTGTCCTGGATCGTCTGGCTTTCATAGTCTCTGGGGAGAAGTTAGGTGAAATTCTGATAGGTCTGCCTTTATATGTTACTTGAACTTTTTTCCCTTACTGCTTTTAATATTCTCTTTGTTGTGTGCATTTGGTGTTTTGATTATTATGTGATGGCAGGAATGTCTTTTCTGGTCTAAAGTATTTGGGGATCTGTAGGCTTCTTTTATGTTCATGGGCATCTCTTTCTTTAGGTTAGGGAAGTTTTCTTCTATAATTTTGTTGAAGATATTCACTGGCCCTTTAAGTTGGAAATCTTACTTCTCATCTATACCTATTATCCTTAAGTTTTGTTTTCTCCTTGTATCCTCAATTTCCTTGATGTAATTATTTCATTTATAAAAGCTGTTTCAAAAACTCACGTGGGCAGTTTTTCCAGAGAAATGCAAATTGAAAATACTTTATTAACTATTACTTATATAGCATACTTTCAAATGTTTCCATTTTCTATTGTCAATATAGTAAAAAGGCCAGCATTTGGCAAACATGAGAATATGCCGCCTCACGTAGAAGCAGATGAAGATATAAGGTAATATTTTCAATTTTTCCCAGTTCAATAGAGTACTTCAAAAGTAGTGTTTGTGATCCCTTCACTGGAGGAGTAGATTCAGGAAAATCAACAATTCATGGTCAGATGCAACTATATATTGAGTTCAAGCCCTGCTTGGGGTCCTTAAGTCCTTGTCATCACAAACACATAGCAACTTGGACAATATAGCCACCTGCATGGGATCTTCCCAGATATAAACACAAACAAAAGGAGAAACATCATAAAAATAAGAGGGGGACCATCTGGGAAGAAGAAGGGTCTCAGCAAGTGTGGGAGAGTTATGAATAAACTACTGTGGGGTATAAATGTATGAATTGTTAAAAGTAAATAATTCAGGTTCACTTTGGTTGTCTACCATGTATTTTATATGCATATGACATTTGTTCCAAACCACACATTATATATCTATTCTAAATAATTAAAAGAAGTTCCTGTGTAAAGTTTTTTTTTGTGTGTGTGCTAGGCAAATGCTCTACCAGTCCACTATATTTCTAGCTTTAAAATTTTATTGTCCTTTCTTCACAGAGATGAACAAGACAGTATGTTGGATAAATCTGGAGGTAGGTGTTTTTGGAGATATTTGCCTGTTGTTTGAAGAGGACAGAAGATGGCATCAGATCTCTATAAACCCTATAGCATAGGAGGATAATTTTAGGTTTCACAATAATTGTAGTTTTCTTTAAAACACATACAGATGACTACTCACCCAACATTCAGAAACAAAGATTAGCTGAAGGTGTACCTCAGTGGTACAGCACCATGTAAAAGCTATGAGTTTCATCTTCAGTGGTGAAAAAAAAAACCCAACCAACACACGAAATTAACAAAACACCTACCAAACAAACAAAAAACAACAATAAGCCTCGCAAATGAAATGTTAGTTTTTCCAGTTTGCCCAATTAACTGTAAAGTGAGCAAGAAATGCAATTGGCTATTGTAAGGAAACAAACAAAACCAGCATTAAGCATTTTAGGAACTTAAATTTAGGCATGATTAGAGAAATATGCACCCCCCCCAAAAAAAAAAAAAGACAGTGGCTACAGCAACATAACAAACCCTGCAGAGGGGCTAGAATTATGGCTCATTTGGTAAAGTGCTTTCCTTGAAAATATATGGACTTAAGGTGGGGGCCTAGAATCCACTTTAAAAATGCAGGCTGCAGTCCAGTGCTGAGTAGGTAGAGATAGCTAGCTGGCTAGCCAGGCTAGTGACGTTGGTGAGCTGCAGATTCAGAGAGACCCTGTCTCTGAAGATTTAAGTTGGATCAGGCAGTGGTGGCGCATGCCTTTAATCCCAGCATTTGGGAGGCAGAAGCAGGGGGATTTCTGTGTTTGAGGCAACCCTGGTCTACAGGGTGAGTTCCAGGACAACCAGGGCTATACAGAGAAACCCTGTCTGGAAAAACAAACAAACAAAAAATGTAAGTTGGAATATGATTGAGAATACAGTCTTCTTCTGCACACATATACTGAAATGTATACACATCATTTTTGCTGAATCTCTTTTTATGATTTACAGAATCCTTTAAAATTATGTTTTTTTTTCTTTTTCTGGAAATAGACAATATGAGGAAAGTGTCATATTTCTATAATCTCCACTGTATATTAAAAATAAACATCTATCGAGAGAAATGATCCAGCATACCTTAAAACACACACAGGGCAGGGATGGAAAGATAGCTTTCAAATTAAGACCACTTGTTGCTCTTGGGGAAAACCAAGGTTTAGTTCCTAGGACCCATATAATGGCTCACAACCATTTGTAATTCTAGATCCCGGGGATTTGGCATCCTATTCTAGTTTCTATGAGCACCAGACATGCATGTTGAACAAATACAAACATGCAAAAGCACGTTAGTTAAATAAATAAAACAAATCCGAAATACACATAACAGCCCCTTCAACTGAAACAAAGTAGGAGAGTCTTCTTTGGGGTTCATTTTATTTTAACTTTCAAGTTAGTATTGCAAACTTGGAAAATGGAAAACTTCTGGGTAGTAGTGGCAGCTAAAATACTATCTCTTATTTGCTGCTTGGATGACAGATGACTGATAGAGCCTCTCTCACTTTAGTAAGCATGTGCAAACACGGCCAATCAGCAAGGGGCTTGGCTGAGATTGTTTTCCAGCTGCCCAATCCCTGTTACCCAGTATGCTTTGTGGTGGCCACGAAGCTGAGTTCTTGAGGAAGGGAAGTTTCTTGAGGAAGCATGGTAGGGGGAAGTCTCTGTGGAGGTAGTCAGTGACCTGTTAAAAGATGGTTAATAATGGTTCAGGTGGGGGTCCGGATGGGGTGAAGGTGGAGGGGCGGAGGTGTTACTTCCAGAGTAAGGAGAGGAGATGACCCTCCCTGGACTCCGGATAGCACTGCTGCTGGGTTCACAATCGACTTTACCCACTTAGACCTCTGCGGTGAAAAACGGAGAACTTCACTAAGGGCAGGAGTTTGAACAGTCTAGTATCTAGCAGAAAGCAGGAAGGCCATGGAATTGGAGACCCTGAAAGTCTTCCTTGGGCCTGGGGATGTGAAGTGTGAGTAAACTGGAGGTCAGTTAGTGGCAGAAACAGACTAGAACCTTTTCTGTGCTGCTGCTACCCGACAGAAATTTATTAAAAACAAACTGAAGACGAGTCTTCATTTTCTTCTACCTGGTGTTGAAAGGCCAGATTGCCGAAACTTGTATATATAGGATCCAAACGGCCTCAAAATCCCGAGGCTCCTCTCAGCCTCTGAAGTGCTGGAACTTCAGACATACTTCAGGCCAGGCTGTGTTTATTTATGTGTTGTTTTGGTTTAGGGAAGTAAGCTCTAACTCTGTATCTCAGGAGTGTCTGAAACCTCATGTGCAGCTTGAACTGGCCTTGAAACTGAAGTCCTCAGCCTTACAAATGTACTGGGACCTGAGGAAACATGCTTGTTTTATTTTTACTTTTAAAATTTGTGGGGGTTTTTCATAGTTGAAGATTGAACCCAGAGCTTCTTGCTGTAGCAGTGAAATATATGTCCAGCCAGACAGAACTTTATAATTTAGATTTGTATTTCGATGAAAAAGATTGAGGAGCTTGGTTGTGATAATAGCAACTATGATTTTATTTGGAGATTGAGATGCAGACACATTTGCTCTAACTTATCAAAAACCTTGCAGGAATGGGACCAACATGCAGATCCTCCTATGTTTAGATATAAACCCACATGAAGTCACAGTTAAAGCCATCATAGTGTGTGTGTGTGTGTGTGTGTGTGTGTGTGTGTGTGTGTCTGTGTGTGTGTGTGTGTAAGAGAGAAAGAGAGAGAGAGAGAGAGAGAGAGAGAGAGAGAGAGAGAGAGAGAGAGAGTTTTAAAGTAAAAAATAACACACCTCTATTCTTTTATAGTAAGGAAGACCAAGATACTTTATTCAACTTAAATAATTCTTTTTAAAAATGTGTACATATTAAAGTTAAGGTTATTAATGGCTATCTTTGAAGCCAACTATTGTGTTCCATGTTTAAATACTAAAGTCTTTAGTATTAAATCAGAGGGTAATAGAAATATGGTTTTATCTTTAAACCCTTTTTGCAATTATGAAGTGCTGTTTTTGTAAAAATCATTCCTTAATGTTATTTTATATTTCAATTTTATTAGTTTAAGTGATTTTTTTTAATTCAAATGGCTTGAGAAAATTTCTTTTTATTTTAAATCAGAAAACGTAAGTTTCTCAGAGGAATGGCAGCGTTTTGCACGTTCTGTAGAGACACCAATGGAAAACTGGAATTTGTTAAGTGGTGAACAGCAAGTTAGGAATGCTTCAGAATTGGACCTTATGGAAGGTACCAAATATTTAATGATGGGCATTGATGTTACACTTCCTTTTTTCTCAGTTGTTCTTCTTAGGCTTGTAAAGGAGATCAAAAATCTCATATTGTATCTCTTGTCTTTAATCACAACATATAAATAAACAGCTTAAAACATATTTTTAGATGACAATTAGACATTACTTGATTTTGTTTAACTTCTAGGCAAATAATAGATCTGCTTTAAAACCTAATGTTGGCACTATGCCTGAATGATCACAAAGTATTTCATTAAAATTTGCAAAATAACATAATTGTTTTAATATCTTGTTTTATTACGAACCCAGTACAGAATCCAGTAACTCATGATGATGGGAATGCAAATCCTGAAGAAGTAGTTGGAGATACATGGTAATGTGTTCAAACTTATTATTTCCTTCTTAGTGTAAGTACTTCCAGAAAAATTTAATTGATTGTATAGCAAGTAATGTATATTAATAATTGGAATATGATATATACTATAAACAATATTTCTATAAGATTAATCCTTAATTTGAATGGTTTTCTTGAAGGGTGTAATGTTGTGGGTCAAACTCTCATCGTCCTGCTTGTAGGACAAAAGCTGAGCAATCAAACAGTATCCCCAGCATCCTTACTTTGTAAAGCTTTAATTACTTCACAGATCTCCAGTACAAAATATACTGGGAAATTTTGAAGGTACATTTTTGGATATATAATTTGTTTAAACTATATAGTATTAACATAATTTATATATTAGGAAGTATTGATTAATATACTATATGACATCTTAATGACTTATTTATATGTAGTATTTTGTGAATATTTTTTTTAATTTAATTTATTTATTATGTGATATTATCTTTATTTACATTTCAAATAATAGCCCTTTCCTGGTTTCACCCCAGAAACTCCCTATTCCATTACCCCTCCCTGTGCTTCTATGAGGGTGTTTGCCCACCCACCCACTCCCACTTCCCCACCCTCGCATGTGGGTACACTGGGGCATTGAACCTTCACAGGACCAAGGACCTCTCCTCCCACTGATGTCTGACAAGGCCATCTTCTGCTATATATGCACTGGAGCCATGGGACCCCCTCTTTTGTTGATGGCTTAGTCCCTGGGTGCTCTGGGAGGTCTGGTTCGTTCATATTGTTGTTCTTCCTATAAGGTTGCAAACCCCTTCAAATCCTTCAGTCCTTCCTCTAACTCCTCCACTGGGAATCCTATGATCAATCTGATGGTTGGCTGTGAGCATCAGCCTCTGTTCTTGCCAAGCTCTGTCAGAGCCTCTCAGGAGAAAGTCATATAAGGCTCCTGTCAGCAAGCACTTGTTGGCATCCACAATCGTGACTGGGTTTGGTGTCTGTATATGGGATGGATACACAGTTTGGGCAGACTCTAGATGGTCATTCCTTCAGTCTCCGCTCTGTACTTTGTCTCCATGTTTCCTCCCAGGAGTATTTTGTTCCCCATTCTAAGAAGGACTGAAACACCCACACTTTTGTCTTCCTTCTTCTTGAGCTTCTTGTGGTCTGTGAATTACATTTTGGGTATTCTGAGCTTTTAGACTAATATCCACTTATCAGTGAGTGCATACCATGTTTGTACTTTTGGGATTGGGTTACCTCACACAGGATTATATATTTTAGATCCATCCATTTGCCTGTGAATTTCATGAAGTAATTGTATCTGTACCATTACCATACATTTTTATCATTATTTCTCTATAATACAGCTTGAGGTCGGGAATGATTCCCCCTGAAGTTCTTTTATTGTTGAGAATAGTTTTTTGATATACTGGATTTCTGTTATTCCAAATGATTTTTCAAATTGCTCTTTCTATCTCTATGAAGAATTGAGTTTGAATTTTGATGGAGATTGCATTGAATCTGTTGATTGCTTTTGGCAAGATGGCCATTTTTACTAAATTAATTGTGCCAATCTATGAGCATGGGAGATCTTTCCATCTTTTGAGATTTTCAATTTCTTTCTTCAGAGACTTGAAGTTCTTATCATACAGATCTTTCGCTTGCTTGGTTCGAGTCACACCAAGGTATTATAATTTGTGACTATTGTGAAGGGTGTTGTATCCATAATTTCTTTTTCAGCCTGTTTATCCTTTGAGTAGAGGAAAGCTACTGATTTGCTTGAGTTAATTTTATATCCAACCACTTTGCTGAATTTGTTTATCAGGTTTAGGGGTTCTCTGTTGGAATTTTGGGGGTCACTTACATATACTATCATATCATCTGCAAATAGTGATATTTTGAATTCTTCCTTTCCAATTTTTATCCCTTTGACCTCTTTTTGTTATATAGTTGCTATGGATATAACTTCTAGTACTATAAAATACTACTATATTATATACTACTGTGAATAGGTAGGAAGAGAGTGATCTTGTCTTGTCTGATATTAGTGGGATTGCATCAAGTTTCTCTCCATTTATTTTGATGTTGGATACTGGTTTGCTCTATATTGCTTTTACTATGTTTAGGTATGGGCCTTGGCTTCTTGATCTTTCCAAGAATTTTATCATGAAGAGTTGTTGAATTTTTGCAAATGATTTCTCAGCATCTAATGAGATAATACTGTGTTTTTTTTCCTCAAGATTGTTTACATAGTGGATTACGCTGATGGATTTCCATATATTGAACCATCCCTGTATCCCTGGGATGAAGAACATTTGATCATGAAGGATGATCATTTTAACGTGTTCTTTGTTTGGGTTTACCAGAATTTTATTGAGTATTTTTGCATCAATATTCATAAGTGAAACTGGTCTCAAGTTTCCTTTCTTCATTTGGGTCTTTGTATGTTTTGGGTATAAGTGTAATTGTGGCTTCATAGAAAATTGAATAGTGTTCCTTCTCTTTTGATTTTGCATAAAAGTTTGAAGAGTATTGGTATTAGGTCTTCTTTGAAGGTCTGATAGAATTCTGTACTAAACCCATCCGATCCTGGGGTTTTATTTTTGGTGAGGGGGTGGGAGCCTATTAAAGACTGCTTCTATTTCTTTAGGTGTTATACGAGTGTTTACAGGGTCTATTTGATCCTGATTTAAATTGGTACCTGATATCTGTCTAGACAGTTGTCCATTTCATCCAAATTTTCCAGTTTTGTTAAGTATAGGCTCTTATAGTAGGATCTGATAATTTTTTTTGGGGGGGGTTCCTAAGTTTCTGTTTTTGTGTCTCTCTTTTCATTTCTGGTTTTGTTAATTTGGACTCTGTGCCCTCTCTTTAGTCTACCTAAGGGTTTATCTATTTTGTTGATTTTCTCAAAGAACCAGCTCCTGGTTTGGTTGATTCTTTGTATAGTTCTTTTTGTTTCCACTTGTTTCATTTCAGCCCTGAGTTTGATTATTTCCTGCCTTCTACTCCTCTTGGGTGAATTTGCTTCCTTTTGTTCTAGAGCTTTTAACTGTGCTGCCAGGCTGCTAGTGTATGTTCTCTCCAGTTTCTTTTTTGGAGGCACTCAGAGCTATTAGTTTTTCTCTTAGAATGCTTTCATTGTGTCCCATAAGTTTGGATATGTTGTAGCTTCATTTTCATTAAACTCTAAAAGTCTTTAATTTCTTCCATGACCGAGTTATCGTTGATTAGACTGTTGTTCAACTACCACGTGTATATATATATATATATATATATATATATATATATATATATATATATATATATATTTATATATATATATATATATATGGGTTTTGTATAATTTATATCATTATTATTGTTGTTGTTGTTGTTGTTGTTATTATTATTATTATTATTATTATTTGGGGGGTTAAGACAGGGTTTTTCTGTGTATCCCTGGCTGTCCTGGAACTCACTTTGTAGACCAGGCTGGCCTTGAACTCAGTAATCCACATGCCTCAGTGTCCCAAGTGCTGGGATTAAAGGCATGTGCCCCCATGCCTGGCTTATTTATATTATTATTGAAGATAAGCCTTAGTCCGTGGTGACTTGATAGGATGCATGGGATTATTTAAATATTTTATATCTGTTGAAGCCTGTTTTGTGACCCATTATATGGACAGTATTGGAGAAGGCATCATGAGGTGTTGAGAAGAAGGCACATTCTTTTGTTTTATGATAAAATGTTGTATGTTATCTATAGATATAGATATCTGTTAAAACAATTTGTTTCATAACTTCTGTTAGTTTCACAGTGTCTCTCTTTTGTTACTGTTTCCAGGATCTGTTCATTGCTGAGAGTGGGGTGTTGAAGTTTCCCACTATTATTATGTAGGGTACAATATATACTTTGAGCTTTAGTAAAGTTTCATTTATGAATTTGGTTGCCCTTGCATTTGGAGCATGGATGTTCAGAATTGTGAGTTCATCTTTGTTGATTCACCCTTTGACAAGTATAGTGACAGTCCTTATCTTTAAAAAACAAAAACAAAAACAAAAGAAAAACAATAAAAAAAACAAAAAAAAAAAACAATAACAAAAACCTTTTGGTTGTAAGTTGATTTTATTCCATAGTAGAATGGCTATTCCATCTTGTTTCCTGGAAATATTTGCTTGGAAATTTTTTTCCAGACTTTTCCTCTGAGGTAGTGTCTGTCTTTGTCACTAAGGAGGGTTTCCTGTATGCAGCAAAATCCTGGGTTCTGTTTATGTATCCAGTCTATTACTCTATGTCTTTTATTGGGGAATTGAATCCATTTCTATGAAGAAATATTAAAGACCAGTGACTGTTGGTTGTTTCCTGTTACTTTTGTTGTTTGAGGTGGAATTATGTTTATATTGCTATCTTCTTTGGGGTTTGTTGAAAGAAGATTTCTTTCTTGATTTTTGTATGGTGTAGTGTTTCCCTCCTTGTGTTGTAGTTTTCCATCTATTTTTTTGAAGGTTTCGATTCGTGGAAAGATATTGTGTGAATTTGGTTTTATCATGGAATACTTTGGTTTCTCCATCTACGGTAATTGATAGTTTTGCTGGGTATAGTAGCCTGGGCTGGCATTTGTGTTCTCTCAGGGTCTATATAACATCTGTCCAGAATCTTCTGGCTTTTATAGTCTCTGGTGAGAAGTCTGGTGTATTTCTAACAGGTCTGCCTTTTTATGATATTTGACTTTTTTCCCTTACTGCTTTTAATATTTTATCTTTAGTGCATTTGTTGTTCTGATTATTATGTGTCGGCAGGAATTTCTTTTCTGGTCCAGTTTATTTGGAGTTCTGTAGGCTTCTTGCATGTTCATGTGCATCTTTCTTTAGGTTTGGGAAGTTTTCTTCTATAATTTTGTTGAAGATATTTGCTGGCCCTTTGACTTGGGAATCTTCTCTCTCTTCTATACCTATTTTCCTTAGGTTTTGTCTTCTCATTGTGTCCTGGATTTCCTGGATGTTTAGGGTTAGGAGATTTTTGCATTTTGCATTTTCTTTCACTGTTGTGTCAATGTTTTCTATGGTATCTTCTGTACCTGAGATTCTCTATTCTATCTCTTGTATTCTGTTGGAGATGCTTGCATCTATGTCTCCTAGGTTTTCTTTCTCCAGGTTCATCTCTCTTTGTGAGTTTTTATTCTGTATTTCCATTTTTAGATCTAGATGGTATTTGTTCAATTCCATCACCTGTTTGATTGTGTTTTCTTTAACTTTTTAAGGGATTTTTGTGTTTCCTCTTTAAGGGCTTCTAGCTGTTTTCCTGTATTTCTTTAATGGAACTATTTTTGTTCTTAAAGACCTCTATCATCATCATGAGATGTGATTTTGAATCTGAATCTTTCTTTTCCAATGTGTTGGGGTATTCAAGACTTGCTCTGTTGGCCAAACTGGTTTCTGATGACACCGACTAGTCTTGGTTGCTATTGCTTATATTCTTGCACTTACCTCGTGCCATCTCATTTTCTTTGGTGCTACCTTCCCTTGCTGTCTCTGTCTGGAGCCTGTCCCTCCTGTAATCCTAGTTGTGTCAGAACTCATAGGAGTCCAGCTATCTCTGAGATCTTGGGATCCTGGGATCCTGATATTTTGGGTGTGTCTGAGCTCCTGGAAGTCATGCTGCCTCTTGGATCTTGAAATCCTGGTGTGACCAATCTCCTGAGATCCTGCTGTGTCAGAGCTCCTGGGGGTTAAGCTTTTTCTTGGTGTTGCAAGATTTGGTGAGGTGCCAGAGCCCTAGGTTTTCTCTAGACACAGTTGCATACTGCAAGGAACCTGTGCCTCTGGCCGGGAGGATGATTTTGTTTCCCTGGTTCTTGTGGGGGTCCCAGATACACAGGGTGTTGGGAAAGATATTGTGCCCTCAGCTCTGCTCTTCTGTCAGAACTCCAGTGTTCCTGGGTGTGTCTGATCTCCTGGGAGTCGAGCTTCCTCTGTGATCCTGTGATCTTTAGCATTTCAGAATACCTGAGAGTCGTGCTCCCTCTGGGTGTTTTAAGAGTGGGTGCAAAGCCAGTACCCCAGGTCTGATCCAGGTGCAGTTTCAGAACAGATGGAATCCATGCCACTGGAAAGGCAGGAGTTCCTGTGTCCCTGGATCCTTAGGGACTCAGTTACTCCTGATGTTGGGGCCATTCCTGTGATCCTGGGAGTGTTAGAGCACCTGGGATTTGAGCTTACTCTGGGTATTGTGGGACTAGGTCAGCACCCAAGAACTACTCATGACATGGACTCTTGCAAATATTTTTGATTTAGCATCATGGACTTATTTTTGCCTGTGGTACAGAAGTGAAAATGGTACTTTTTCAACAGGTGTGACATTAATTAAACTTAATTTTATTTTTTTCATATATTTCTGTCTGTGGTGCATATATACACATGTGGAGGGCAGAGGAGGATGTTGGGTTTTGCTCTATTTCTTTCCACCTTATTCCCGTAAGACCTGCTCTTTCACTGAACATGTAGCTAGATAAGCAGCCAGCAAGTCCTAGCAATTCTCACTCTGCCTACCACAGTGCTGCTATTGTAGAAGCAACCATCCATGGTTAGTTTTCTAAATGGGTACTAGAATCAAACTTGCGAACGTCCTCCTTTCACAGTAAACCCTATTTATTACTGAGGCATTTTCATAACTGCATTGAAGGGATTTTTAGAGGAAAAAAATGATGTAAACTTTTCTACATTCCATGTATTCAAAGCTAAGTGATATGTATACAAAATTCTGTACATGCAACACTATTTCGTTGACCCAGTATTAATTTTATATTAAGTCAGTTTCTTTTCTAAAACTCCTCTGTGCTTTTCTTTATATGACACAATGGAAAAATGAATTCTTTAATATAACCCTTATTACTTATTTTTTTAAATTTTATTTTATGGGTATGTTTGTTTTGCTTGATTGTGTGTATGTACACAGCTTGTATGTCTTGTACCTGAGGAGGCCAGATGAAGGCATTGAATTCCCTGGAACTGGAGTTATAGGTTGTGAGCAACCTTGTGGATGCTGGGAATCCATTCTCAGATCTCTGGAAGGGAACCAGTGCTCTTAACTGATGAATCATCTCACCAATCCCCTCACTGATTTTTATAAAATGAATTATGTAACTGAAAGTGAAAGACAAATTTACTAACCAGTGAGGGAATGAAACTCAGATCCCAAAGAATCTATTTTAAATTATATGTAATTGAATGTTGCATGAGCTTTCTTAGAGGATAATAATTTGTCTTTGATATATAGTCTCACTATGTATGTCAGGCTGGCTGGAATTTTCCTAAGTAATCTATGTTGTCCTTTACACTGGAAATCTCCTGCTAAGCTTCCTAGACTAGGATCATAGACCCAAAACGTCTTACATGGCTTAAGAAACAATGCTCTTAATACCTATTTTTCAGACATATTTGTGTATTAGTGTTTTGCTTACAGGTATATATGTGCACCACATATGTGCCTGTTGCCCATACATATAAGATGATTATTTCAGACACCTTGGACCTGGAGTCACATAAAGAGAAAACACATGGAAACTTATATCAAAGATTCTTTCAAAAAAATGCAACCAGAAATTAGAATGACTTTGGCAAACGAACAAATGGGAGAGGTAGAGTTGTTAGTTTTGTAGTGTCACATTTGTATCATTTTAAAAATTATATGTGGCTGAAGTTGAAAAAAAAACATTACTGAGCTTTTAGTAAAAATGTGTGTCTTTGATTTTGTCTAAGCAGTTAACCATATAACTTCATGCCTTCAAGTAAACTAAATCTAATTCTTAGAAATCTGTGAAAATTTTTATTTTCTACTTTAAGTACCTGTTAATGAGATTTTAAAATTTGATTTACATTAATTGTGGAAACACAGAAGTCTTACACAAAATCTTAGAAATGTAATTTGTTGTTTATTATGTTTAACAATATGGAAAAAAATCAATTACATATGCAGACAATTTGTATATTTTAATTGACTTATGTTTTGCACTAAGTCTTAACTGAATCAATATAGGAAAATAAATTAGACATTATATTTGATAGAAAATAATGAAAAAATACTTTGAAATACAATTAATATTCTAAAATAAGATATATATGTATTAAAACTTCTTTAATTTTTGAAAAGCTAAAACATAAAAGAAGACTTCTCTGATAATCTTTCAGGGAAAAAAACTATAATGATTTCCCATTAGATAATTTTTTACTGCTGTTTTTCTTTTTATAGTATGAAATGGTCAATTTAATTTGTTTTGAGTGGTCTTTTTCATATCGGTATGAAATGTGACTGCTTTTATTACTGTGCTTTACAGAAAGAAGATCAACAACAAATTGTGTGAGCAGAAGTTTGATATGGATATACAGAAATTCAATGAAGAACAAGATAAATCAGTGGTTGGTATCATAACTAACTTCATAATTAACCTAGAATAACTAAGTATCAAGTAGGAATGGAGAAACTAGCCTTGTGTTGGGCACATGAAACGAAGTTAAGTTTCATTATCTATCTATCCTTGGTTCTGTTCTAGTCCTACTGAATTGTAAAGCAGAGAAGTATGATCACATACTATATCAATGAAAACCACTAGGTATTTTCTTGTAGACCAGATTATAAATTTTCAAGAGGCAGACTTTTGCTGAAAGATGAAGAGAGGATTACCAGTTTCTACAAAAGTAAGCACACTATGTCAGCCTCAGGTACAGTTGAAAGGAGAGAGAAAGCTTACTTACTGGTGTCATCTGGACTCTGTTGTTAATATTCGAAAGCCATCTCAAACTGGCAAATCAGTTCTTACAATCCTAAACTTAGTACAAATTTAGTAACAGTGGATAGAAACAACCTTTCTCAACAGCCCTGGCAGAATATTCCTGTGGAAGAATATCACCAAACTATTTTAGATCATCTCTCCATTACTGTACCAATGACTGTAGTCATCACATAGTTTCCAAGTAAGATCTGAGATGATGACCATATTAACTATTTTTTATTTGATTGGTTAATAGTTTGAGAAGTATTCAATTTGAAATGAACAGGAGATCCATTCCTGCCTGAGAAGGCATTGAGGAAGCCGCCATTATGAGTCAGTTCTGGAAAGAGATAGGGACTAAAGATAAAAAGTAAATAAATACTCCAATTGAAGGCAATTTTTAAACCTTGAACCCTGGATGAAATTTCAAGGGGGAGTAATCATCCATGTATATGAGGAGTCTAAAGACAGACTCCCAGAGTACTTCAATATTTGTAATTCTGCATGAGGTGGGGGTGAGGGGGTGAGAGTGAACCAGAAAGGGAAGAGAACAATTGGTACAAATAAAACTACCATGAGTGAAGGAAAACATTTAAGGAAGAAAAGTTCACTAACTTTGTCATATGCTGCTAATGGGTCAAATAAAATAGATTTGCAGGGCTTGAAGATGGTTTATTTGGTAATCTTTCTCACTGTAGGCATGGAGACTCGAGTTTATATTCCCTGAGTAAGCATGCACGCACACACCTCCACCACCATCACTACCACCAACACCACCAACAACAAAACAAACAAGCAAAACTAAAAACAAACCACCACAACAATAAAAGTTGGTGTGGTGGTGAGTATTTTAGAACCAATAACTCAGATTTAGTTCAGAGATAAGAAGATTCCCAGAGCTTCCTAGCCACCAGTTGTAGCCTAATGGATGAATTCTAGGTTCATTGAGACCCTGTCTCCCAAACAGTGGGATGCAACCAAAGAAGACACCCAATATTAATCCTTTGTCTCCATATGTATGCACGTGTACATTTTTTAAAGAGAAACTTCACAAAGTGGAGGTCATTGTACTTAATCAGGATGATTTGAGTGGAAATGTGAGGTACAAAACTGATCACTGTGAATAAAGGACAAAATAGGAATGTAGTAGCAGAAGGAGAAAAGGTGTAAACAGCCTGTCTTAATTTTTTAAATGCAAATTACCATGGTTGTCTGCCAACATAAAGAATACAAAGAGAAATTTATATTACTACTTCCATTGTTACTTGAGATTGGAACCTAGATAAAACAAATCTACCACTAAACTTTGTCCCCAGACATCTTTTTACACTTTATTTTGAGGCAGGGTATCTTTAAGTGATCAAAACTATTCATGATCTTGTGATCATTCTAACTCAAACTTTATAAAAGTTAGTTTTATAGGCATTACACTGACGACCAGCTAAAGTCATAAATTTAAAATAACAGTTACAGTTGGTGAAACTCTTGACAATAGTTGAGAAAAGTGAAGATGTTTGACTTAGTAAAGAATAAGTATAAGGCATCCTTAAGAAAGGAAAAGAAAGTAGAAGACATGGCACATACACCTTAGGTGGGGGCTAGATACAGAGATGAGGTAGTGAACCACCTCCTGGGATTACTTCTGCTGGTTAGAAAAAGGAGGCCACCATATGGTAAAAGCATTAACACTAGCTAGAGTTAAGCTTACAGGGCTAGGATTTTACCAAGTTCATGTTTACATGGTGCATGCCTATAAACTTAAGTACTTGAGAGGCTAAGGCCAGTCTCTGCAGCATGGCAAACACTTTCTCATAAAAAAAAGTTTTATTAACCCACAATTGGTAGTATAATTGTATTTCATGTTACTTAAAAATATAAGTATATTTAGTCATAATAGTTGTTAAAATGTTAAATCACTTGGAAAACTATTCCTTTTACATTTCATATGGAATTATTTTTGCTCACGTAAATATTTTAGTATTGGAAATACATTAAGTGGTTGGTTGTTAGCCTAGCATTCATGCTGCATGGCAGTAAAAACAAAAATGAACAGAATTGTTACAGTAATGTTTTCCTTTTACATTTGTAGAACAATTATCAAAAAGAACAACAAGCATTAAAACTGTCCGAATGTAGTCAGAATCTGACCCTGGAAGCAATTGAAGACATGCATGAGAAGTCCATGGAGGTATGTTGCACATGGTCCATAAAATGTCCTTAGGAAACGAAATATGTTTTAGGAATCAAAAAGTTTAACTACTTGATATTTTGAATTATTTCTTACTGAAGTGACTGATATTATCTGTAAAATCCTAATGACTTTGTAGGAATTATTCAAGACATGAAATGATAAATTGGGAATTTGACCTCAGATGTACCTCATAGTTTATTAACACTATAATTATCCTGCTTAACTAAACATAGCACATCTATACATCATTTGCAGAGAATCTTTCATATTTGTATCCTTTGGAGTTTCTTTAGTAAGAAGTGCTTTTCTGTTTTAGGGTTTGATGAACATGGAGACCAACAACTACGATATGCTTTTTGATGTAGATGGTGAAGAGACATTATGAAGCATACTCTGAAGTACTCTTCTCCTTTCCCATCTTCAGACTAATGAAGCATACATATTTCTCACTTGCTGGTACATTTGTAACCAAATAAAAAATTCACTAACATTTTTGTCTCCTATGAAACAGAGTTTGAAAGGCTCTTTAATCCTTGTAATTCTGATGATTCTAAGAAGGAAGTTAACCCCCGTGAAGTGATTACAAAGTTAACTAGGAGGTATACCTTTAGAGTCAAAATAGAACTCCTTTATTTTTAAACATCTTTAATCATTTTCTTGTTTAAGTGTAAGAGCCTCTTTATATTAACTTCCAAACAAAATCTAAATGAATAAGTGAGTGGCAAATAGTCCTTTGTACCGAACTTCCACACACTAATGTAGTGAATTATTTAAAATTTATTCCTTAATCTTTTTTTAAAGTCTAGACTTTATCCCCCTCCTTGTCCACCCTCTGATTGTTCCACATCCCATACCTCCTTGCCTCATGCTCCCACACCCCAACTCCCCATCTCTAAGAGGATGTCCCCACCATCCTACCCCCACCCCACCAGACCTCCCTACTCCCTGTGGCCTCAAGTCTGTATATGTGTTGGGTCTTCATATCAGCTGGTGTATGCTGCCTGGTTGGTGGCTCAGTGTCTGAGAGATCCTGGGAGGTCCAGGTTATTTGAGACTGTTGGTCCTCCTCCTTCAACTCCTCTTCCTCAGCTTCTTCTAGCTTTTCCCTAATTCAACCACAGGGGTTCCCAGCTTCTGTCCATTGGTTGCATGTAAATTTCTGCATCTGACTCTTTCACCTGATGGTTGGGTCTTTAAGAGGGCAGTCATGATAGGCCCATTTTTGTGAGCACACCATAGCATCAGTAATAGTGTCAGGCCTTGATGCCTCTCCTTGAGCTGGATCCCAATTTGGGCCTGTCATTGGATCTCCTTTTCCTTAGGCTTTTCTCCATTTTTTTTCCAGTAGTTCTTTCAGACAGAAACAATTCTGGGTTAGAGCTTTTGACTGTGGGATGGCAACCCCATCTTTCCACTTGATGTCCTGTCTCTCCACTGGAGGAAGACTCTACAAGTTCCCTCTCCCCACTGCAGGGCATTTCATCTAAGGTCCCTCCCTTTGAGTCCTGAGAATCTCTCACCTCCCAGGTCTGTGGTATATTCTAGAGGGTTTTCTAACCTCCTACATATCAAAGATGCCTGTTTCCATTCTTTTTGCTAGTCCTCAGCGCTTCAGTCCTTTTTCCCACCCCCACAATACCTGATCATGTTCCTCTCCTCTTCTCCTTGTCTGCTTTCCCACCCAGGACCCCTCCCCCTCCCTGTAGTGATTTTTTTAACCTTCTTAACATTTCTAATTATTTTTATTCATAAGGATAATTGAAATTTATTTTTGATTCATTATCTTATTAGTTCCCGAAGGTACAAGTTACAAATATAGAAGGCACATTGGTTTGGTTTTATTTCATTTATTTTATTTTTGAGACAGGCACTTAGTATTTTTTTGTATGTCTAGTAAGGTCTAGAATGTTTTGGTTCAGCATTCCATGTAGGTGCTATACAGGAATGTGACAACATACCTGGCTTACACTGTTCTTAAGAAAATAGTCCCAAAAAATCTCCTATAAACACTATAAAATTAACACTGTCAGCTCTGAGAGATGAAAATATTTCCTGTTCACTTACAGAATTCATTGACAGAAAGTATATTTGTTTCTTGAAACAAACTAGACTGCTAACTGTGAGGCAGGATAAAAGAACTGATTAGCCCCATCTCACTGTTCCAGGCCCAGCCCCTTCTCTCTGTTCCCATTGTTCTTGTTTCTGAGCTCTCTGTCTCTGTCTTTGTTCTCAGCTTCCCCTCTATCTGTTCTCTGCCCTACTTTTTCTGACCGAATGACTTTGCTTCTTCTGTCTGTCTGCCTCTATCCCTTCCCCAGTTCCTCACTCTTCTCCCCTCCCCCAATAAATCCATTTTATACCAGGTCTGTTGCATGGTATAATTTCTCAGGGGCACACCTTGCATGAGCCCACCAAAGGTACTCCCTTGCCATGTTATATTTCATAACACTAACACATTAAATGCAACTGACAAAATCTATAAATATTAGTTTGAGACATGGATTTTTTTATTCTCATAAAGGCATCAAAACATCATTTCATTGTGCTTGGCCTTCAGATAAATGACACATAACCTTACCTAATGCTTAAGAATGCTTCACATGCCCTTCCGCTCGACTCGAGACTCGAGCCCCGGGCTACCTTGCCAGCAGAGTCTTGCCCAACACCCGCAAGGGCCCACACGGGACTCCCCACGGGACCCTAAGACCTCTGGTGAGTGGACCACAGTGCCTGCCCCAATCCAATCGCGCGGAACTTGAGACTGCGGTACATAGGGAAGCAGGCTACCCGGGCCTGATCTGGGGCACAAGTCCCTTCCGCTCGACTCGAGACTCGAGCCCCGGGCTACCTTGCCAGCAGAGTCTTGCCCAACACCCGCAAGGGTCCACACGGGACTCCCCACGGGACCCTAAGACCTCTGGTGAGTGGATCACAGTGCCTGCCCCAATCCAATCGCGCGGAACTTGAGACTTCGGTACATAGGGAAGCAGGCTACCCGGGCCTGATCTGGGGCACAAGTCCCTTCCGCTCGACTCGAGACTCGAGCCCCGGGCTACCTTGCCAGCAGAGTCTTGCCCAACACCCGCAAGGGTCCACACGGGACTCCCCACAGGACCCTAAGACCTCTGGTGAGTGGATCACAGTGCCTGCCCCAATCCAATCGCGTGGAACTTGAGACTGCGGTACATAGGGAAGCAGGCTACCCGGGCCTGATCTGGGGCACAAGTCCCTTCCGCTCGACTCGAGACTCGAGCCCCGGGCTACCTTGACAGCAGAGTCTTGCCCAACACCCGCAAGGGCCCACACGGGACTCCCCACGGGACCCTAAGACCTATGGTGAGTGGAACACAGCACCTACCCCAATCCAATCGCGTGGAACTTGAGACTGCGGTACATAGGGAAGCAGGCTACCCGGGCTTGATCTGGGGCACAAACCCCTTCCACTCCACTCGAGCCCCGGCTACCTTGCCAGCTGAGTCGCCTGACACCCGCAAGGGCCCACACAGGATTCCACACGTGATCCTAAGACCTCTAGTGAGTGGAACAGAACTTCTGCCAGGAGTCTGGTTCGAACACCAGATATCTGGGTACCTGCCTTGCAAGAAGAGAGCTTGCCTGCAGAGAATACTCTGCCCACTGAAACTAAGGAGAGTGCTACCCTCCAGGTCTGCTCATAGAGGCTAACAGAGTCACCTGAAGAACAAGCTCTTAACAGTGACAACTAAAACAGCTAGCTTCAGAGATTACCAGATGGCGAAAGGCAAACGTAAGAATCCTACTAACAGAAATCAAGACCACTCACCATCATCAGAACGCAGCACTCCCACCCCACCTAGTCCTGGGCACCCCAACAAAACCGAAAATCTAGACCCAGATTTAAAAACATTTCTCATGATGATGATAGAGGACATCAAGAAGGACTTTCATAAGTCACTTAAAGATTTACAGGAGAGCACTGCTAAAGAGTTACAGGCTCTTAAAGAAAAGCAGGAAAACACAGCCAAACAGGTGATGGAAATGAACAAAACCATACTAGAACTAAAAGGGGAAGTAGACACAATAAAGAAAACCCAAAGCGAGGCAACGCTGGAGATAGAAACCCTAGGAAAGAGATCTGGAACCATAGATGCGAGCATCAGCAACAGAATACAAGAAATGGAAGAGAGAATCTCAGGTGCAGAAGATTCCATAGAGAACATCGACACAACAGTCAAAGAAAATACAAAATGCAAAAGGATCCTAACTCAAAACATCCAGGTAATCCAGGACACAATGAGAAGACCAAACCTACGGATAATAGGAATTGATGAGAATGAAGATTTTCAACTTAAAGGGCCAGCTAATATCTTCAACAAAATAATAGAAGAAAACTTCCCAAACATAAAAAAAGAGATGCCCATGATCATACAAGAAGCATACAGAACTCCAAATAGACTGGACCAGAAAAGAAATTCCTCCCGACACATAATAATCAGAACAACAAATGCACTAAATAAAGATAGAATATTAAAAGCAGTAAGGGAGAAAGGTCAAGTAACATATAAAGGAAGGCCTATCAGAATTACACCAGACTTTTCACCAGAGACTATGAAAGCCAGAAGAGCCTGGACAGATGTTATACAGACACTAAGAGAACACAAATGCCAGCCAAGGCTACTATACGTGGCCAAACTCTCAATTACCATAGATGGAGAAAACAAAGTATTCCACGACAAAACCAAGTTCACACAATATCTTTCCACGAATCCAGCCCTTCAAAGGATAATAACAGAAAAGCAGCAATACAAGGACGGAAATCACGCCCTAGAACAACCAAGAAAGTAATCATTCAACAAACCAAAAAGAAGACAGCCACAAGAACAGAATGCCAACTCTAACAACAAAAATAAAAGGGAGCAACAATTACTTTTCCTTAATATCTCTTAATATCAATGGACTCAATTCCCCAATAAAAAGACATAGACTAACAGACTGGCTACACAAACAGGACCCAACATTCTGCTGCTTACAGGAAACCCATCTCAGGGAAAAAGACAGACACTACCTCAGAGTGAAAGGCTGGAAAACAATTTTCCAAGCAAATGGACTGAAGAAACAAGCTGGAGTAGCCATTTTAATATCGGATAAAATCGACTTCCAACCCAAAGTTATCAAAAAAGACAAGGAGGGACACTTCATACTCATCAAAGGTAAAATCCTCCAAGAGGAACTCTCAATTCTGAATATCTACGCACCAAATGCAAGGGCAGCCACATTCATTAGAGACACTTTAGTAAAGCTCAAAGCATACATTGCACCTCACACAATAATAGTGGGAGACTTCAACACACCACTTTCTTCAATGGACAGATCGTGGAAACAGAAACTAAACAGGGACACAGTGAAACTAACAGAAGTTATGAAACAAATGGACCTGACAGATATCTACAGAACATTTTATCCTAAAACAAAAGGATATACCTTCTTCTCAGCACCTCACGGGACCTTCTCCAAAATTGACCATATAATTGGTCACAAAACAGGCCTCAATAGATACAAAAATATTGAAATTGTCCCATGTATCCTATCAGACCACCATGGCCTAAGACTGATCTTCAATAACAACATAAATAATGGAAAGCCAACATTCACGTGGAAACTGAATAACACTCTTCTCAATGATACCTTGGTCAAGGAAGGAATAAAGAAAGAAATTAAAGACTTTTTAGAGTTTAATGAAAATGAAGCCACAACGTACCCAAACCTATGGGACACAATGAAAGCATTTCTAAGAGGGAAACTCATAGCGCTGAGTGCCTCCAAGAAGAAACGGGAGACAGCACATACTAGCAGCTTGACAACACATCTAAAAGCCCTAGAAAAAAAGGAAGCAAATTCACCCAAGAGGAGTAGACGGCAGGAAATAATCAAACTCAGGGGTGAAATCAACCAAGTGGAAACAAGAAGAACTATTCAAAGAATTAACCAAACGAGGAGTTGGTTCTTTGAGAAAATCAACAAGATAGATAAACCCTTAGCTAGACTAACTAGAGGGCACAGGGACAGCATCATAATTAACAAAATCAGAAATGAAAAGGGAGACATAACAACAGATCCTGAAGAAATCCAAAACACCATCAGATCCTTCTACAAAAGGCTATACTCAACAAAACTGGAAAACCTGGACGAAATGGACAAATTTCTGGACAGATACCAGGTACCAAAGTTGAATCAGGATCAAGTTGACCATCTAAACAGTCCCATATCACCTAAAGAAATTGAAGCAGTTATTAATAGTCTCCCAACCAAAAAAAGCCCAGGACCAGATGGGTTTAGTGCAGAGTTCTATCAGACCTTCAAAGAAGATCTAATTCCAATTCTGCACAAACTATTTCACAAAATAGAAGTAGAAGGTACTCTACCCAACTCATTTTATGAAGCCACTATTACTCTGATACCTAAACCACAGAAAGATCCAACAAAGATAGAGAACTTCAGACCAATTTCTCTTATGAATATCGATGCAAAAATCCTCAATAAAATTCTCCCTAACCGAATCCAAGAACACATTAAAGCAATCATCCATCCTGACCAAGTAGGTTTTATTCCAGGGATGCAGGGATGGTTTAATATACGAAAATCCATCAATGTAATCCATTATATAAACAAACTCAAAGACAAAAACCACATGATCATCTCGTTAGATGCAGAAAAAGCATTTGACAAGATCCAACACCCATTCATGATAAAAGTTTTGGAAAGATCAGGAATTCAAGGCCCATACCTAAACATGATAAAAGCAATCTACAGGAAACCAGTAGCCAACATCAAAGTAAATGGAGAGAAGCTGGAAGCAATCCCACTAAAATCAGGGACTAGACAAGGCTGCCCACTTTCTCCCTACCTTTTCAACATAGTACTTGAAGTATTAGCCAGAGCAATTCGACAACAAAAGGAGATCAAGGGGATACAAATTGGAAAAGAGGAAGTCAAAATATCACTTTTTGCAGATGATATGATAGTATATATAAGTGACCCTAAAAGTTCTACCAGAGAACTCCTAGACCTGATAAACAGCTTCGGTGAAGTAGCTGGATATAAAATAAACTCAAACAAGTCAATGGCCTTTCTCTATACAAAGAATAAACACGCTGAGAAAGAAATTAGGGAAACAACACCCTTCTCAATAGTCACAAATAATATAAAATATCTTGGCGTGACTCTAACTAAGGAGGTGAAAGATCTGTATGATAAAAACTTCAAATCTCTGAAGAAAGAAATTAAAGAAGATCTCAGAAGATGGAAAGATCTCCCATGCTCATGGATTGGCAGGATCAACATTGTAAAAATGGCTATCTTGCCAAAAGCAATCTACAGATTCAATGCAATCCCCATCAAAATTCCAACTCAATTCTTCAACGAATTGGAAGGAGCAATTTGCAAATTTGTCTGGAATAACAAAAAACCTAGGATAGCAAAAAGTCTTCTCAAGGATAAAAGAACTTCTGGCGGAATCACCATGCCAGACCTAAAGCTTTACTACAGAACAATTGTGATAAAAACTTGATGGTACTGGTATAGAGACAGACAAGTAGACCAATGGAATAGAATTGAAGATCCAGAAATGAACCCACTCACCTATGGTCACTTGATCTTCGACAAGGGAGCTAAAACCATCCAGTGGAAGAAAGACAGCATTTTCAACAATTGGTGCTGGCACAACTGGTTGTTATCGTGTAGAAGAATGCGAATCGATCCATACTTATCTCCTTGTACTAAGGTCAAATCTAAGTGGATCAAGGAACTTCACATAAAACCAGAGACACTGAAACTTATAGAGGAGAAAGTGGGGAAAAGCCTTGAAGATATGGGCACAGGGGAAAAATTCCTGAACAGAACAGCAATGGCTTGTGCTGTAAGATCGAGAATCGACAAATGGGACCTAATGAAACTCCAAAGTTTCTGCAAGGCAAAAGACACGGTCAATAAGACAAAAAGACCACCAACAGATTGGGAAAGGATCTTTACCTATCCTAAATCAGATAGGAGACTAATATCCAACATATATAAAGAACTCAAGAAGGTGGACTTCAGAAAATCAAATAACCCCATTAAAAAATGGGGCTCAGAACTGAACAAAGAATTCTCACCTGAGGAATACCGAATGGCAGAGAAGCACTTGAAAAAATGTTCAACATCCTTAATCATCAGGGAAATGCAAATCAAAACAACCCTGAGATTCCACCTCACACCAGTCAGAATGGCTAAGATCAAAAATTCAGGTGACAGCAGATGCTGGCGAGGATGTGGAGAAAGAGAAACACTCCTCCATTGTTGGTGGGAGTGCAGGCTTGTACAACCACTCTGGAAATCAGTCTGGCGGTTCCTCAGAAAACTGGACATAGTACTACCGGAGGATCCAGCAATACCTCTCCTGGGCATATATCCAGAAGATGCCCCAACAGGTAAGAAGGACACATGCTCCACTATGTTCATAGCAGCCTTATTTATAATAGCCAGAAGCTGGAAAGAACCTAGATGCCCCTCAACAGAGGAATGGATACAGAAAATGTGGTACATCTACACAATGGAGTACTACTCAGCTATTAAAAAGAATGAATTTATGAAATTCCTAGCCAAATGGATGGACCTGGAGGGAATCATCCTGAGTGAGGTAACACATTCACAAAGAAACTCACACAATATGTATTCACTGATAAGTGGATATTAGCCCCAAACCTAGGATACCCAAGATATAAGATATAATTTGCTAAACACATGAAACTCAAGGAGAATGAAGACTGAAGTGTGGACACTATGCCCCTCCTTAGATTTGGGAACAAAACACCCATGGAAGGAGTTACAGAGACGGAGTTTGGAGCTAAGATGAAAGGATGGACCATGTAGAGACTGCCATAGCCAGGGATCCACCCCATAATCAGCATCCAAACGCTGACACCATTGCATACACTAGCAAGATTTTATTGAAAGGACGCAGATGTAGCTGTCTCTTGTGAGACTATGCCGGGGCCCAGCAAACACAGAAGTGGATGCTCACAGTCAGCTAATGGATGGATCATAGGGCTCCCAATGGAGGAGCTAGAGAAAGTAGCCAAGGAGCTAAAGGGATCTGCAACCCTATAGGTGGAACAACATTATGAGCTAACCAGTACCCCGGAGCTCTTGACTCTAGCTGCATATATATCAAAAGATGGCCTAGTCGGCCATCACTGCAAAGAGAGGCCAATTGGACTTGCAAACTTTATATGCCCGAGTACAGGGGAATACCAGGGCCAAAAAGGGGGAGTGGGTGGGCAGGGGAGTGGGGGTGGGTGGATATGGGGGACTTTTGGTATAGCATTGGAAATGTAAATGAGTTAAATACCTAATAAAAAATGGAAAAAAAAATAAAAAATAGCAACAAAAAAAAAAAGAATGCTTCACATATGTCTTCAAACATAAGTAATCAAGAATGCCTTCTATTTTCATGTTCAGCAAACATATAGAAGTTTGATTTTTAGATTCATTTTTTTTTAGTATTAGTATTTTATTTATTCATGCAGATTCAACATCTTGCAAACTTTATATGTTTCAGTATGGGGGAACAACAGGGCCAAGAAGTGGGAGTAGGTGGCTAGGGGAGTAGGGGGAGGGTCTAGGGGGTTTGGGGGATAGCATTTGAAATGTAAATGAAGAAAATACCTAATTTTAAAAAAGAAATAATTCTGATAGGCCTGAATTTATGTGTTACTTGACCTTTCTCCGTTACTGCTTTTAATATTCTATCTTTATTTAGTGCATTTGTATTTCTGATTATTATGTGTCGGAAAGAATTTCTTTTCTGTCTATTTGGAGTTCTGTAGGCTTCTTGTATGATCATGGGCATCTCTTTCTATAGGTTTGGGAAGTTTTCTTCTATGATTTTGTTAAAGATATTTGCTGGCCCTTTAAGTTGAAAATCTTTTTTCTCATCAACTCCTATTATCCATAGGTTTGGTCTTCTCATTTTGTCCTGTATTTCCTGGATGTTTTGAGTTAGGATCTTTTGCATTTTTTATTTTCTTTGATTGTTGTGCCGATGTTCTCTAAGGAATCTTCTGCACCTGAGTTTCTCTCTTCCATCTCTTGTATTCTGTTGCTGATGCTCACATCTATGGTTTTAGATTTCTTTCCTATGTTTTCTATCTCCAATGTTGCCTCACTTTGGGTTTTCTTTATTGTGTCTACCTCCCGTTTTAGGTCTAGTATGGTTTTGTTCATTTCCATCACCTTTTTGGATGTGTTTTCCTGTTTTTCTATAAGGACTTCTACCTGTTTGTGTTTTCCTGTTTTTCTTTGAGGACTTGTAACTCTTTAGCAGTGCTCTCCTGTATTTCTTTAAGTGAGTTATTAAAGTCCTTCTTGATGTCCTCTACCATCGTCATGAGATATGCTTTTAAATCTCGGTCTAGCTTTTCGGTTGTGTTTGGGTGCCCAGGACCAGGTGGGGTGGGAGTGCTGCATTCTGATGATGGTGAGTGGTCTTGATTTCTGTTAGTAGGATTCTTTTTTTTTTAATTAGGTATTTTCCTCATTTACATTTTCAATGCTATCCCAAAGGTCCCCCATTCCCACCCCCCCAATCCCCTACCCACCCACTGCCCCTTTTTGGCCCTGGTGTTCCCCTGTACGGGGGCATATAAAGTTTGCAAGTCCAATTGGCCTCTCTTTGCAGTGATGGCCGACTAGGCCATCTTTTGATACATATGCAGCTAAAGACAAGAGCTCCCGGGTACTGGTTAGTTCATATTGTTGTTCCACCTATAGGGGTGCAGTTCCCTTTAGCTCCTTGGGTAATTTTTCTAGCTCTTCCATTAGGGGCCGTGTGACCCATCCAATAGCTGACTGTGATCATCCACTTCTGTGTTTGCTAGGCCCTGGCATAGTGTCACAAGAGAGAGCTATACCTGGGTCCTTTCAGCGAAATCTTGCTAGTGTATGCAATGATGTCATTATTTGGAAGCTGATTATGGGATGGATCCTTGCATATGGTAATCACTAGATGGTCCATCCTTTTGTCACAGCTCCAAATTTTGTCTCTGTAACTCCTTCTATGGGTGTTTTGTTCACATTTCTAAGAAAGGGTAAAGAGTCCACACTTTGGTCTTCATTCTTCTTGAAATTCATGCGTTTGGCAAGTTGTATATTATATCTTGGGTATCCTAAGTTTCTGGGCTAATATCCACTTATCAGTGAGTACATATTGTGCTAGTTCCTTTGTGATTGGCTTACTTCACTCAGGATGATACCCTCCAGGTCCATCCATTTGCCTAGGAATTTCATAAATTCATTTTTTTAATAGCTGAGTAGTATTCCATTGTGTAAATGTAGCACATTTTCTGTATCCATTCCTCTGTTGAGGGGCATCTGGGTTCTTTCCTGCTTCTGGCTATTATAAACAAGGCTGCTATCAACATAGTGGAGCATGTGTTCTCCTTACCAGTTGGGAAATCTTCTGGACATATGCTCAGGAGAGGTATTGCGGGATCCTCCTGTAGTACTATGTCCAATTTTCTGAGGAACCGCCAGACTGATTTCCAGAGTGGTTGTACAAGCTTGCAATCCCACCAGCAATGGAGGAGTGTTCCCCTTTCTCCACATTCTCGCCAGCACCTGCTGTCACCTGAGTTTTTGATCTTAGCCATTCTGACTGGAGTGAAGTGGAATCTCAGTGTTGTTTTGATTTGCATTTCCCAGATGATTAAGGATGTTGAACATTTTTTCAGGTGCTTCTCTGCCATTCGGAATTCCTCAGGTGAGAATTCTTTGTTCAGCTCTGAGCCCCATTTTTAAATGGGGTTATTTGATTTTATGGAATCCACCTTCTTGAGTTCTTTATATATATTGGATATTAGTCCCCTATCCAATTTGGGATAGGTAAAGATCCTTTCCCAATCTGTTGGTGGTCTTTTTGTCTTATTGACAGTGTCTTTTGCCTTGCAGAAGCTCTGCGATTTTATGAGGTCCCATTTATCGATTCTCGATCTTACAGCACAAGCCATTGTTGTTCTATTCAGGAATTTTCCCCTGTACCCATATCTTCGAGGCTTTTCCCTACTTTCTCCTCTATAAGTTTCAGTGTCTCTGGTTTTATGTGGAGTTCCTTAATCCACTTAGATTTGACCTTAGTTAAAGGAGATAGAAATGGGTCAATTCACATTCTTCTACATGATAACTGCCAGTTGTGCCAGCACCATTTGTTGAAAATGCTGTCTTTTTTCCACTGGATGGTTTTATCTGTCTTTTCAAAGATCAAGTGCCCATAGGTGTGTGGGTTCATCTCTGAGTCTTCAATTCTGTTCCATTGGTCTGTCACTATACCAGTACCATGAGGTGTTTATTACAGTTGCTCTGTAGTACAGCTTTAGGTCGGGCATGGTGATTCCACGAGATGTTCTTCTATCCTTGAGAAGAGTTTTTGCTATCCTAGGTTTTTTGTTATTCCAGATGAATCTTCTGATTGCCCTTTCAAATTCGTTGAATAATTGAGTTGGGATTTTGATGGTGATTGCATTGAATCTGTAGATTGCTTTTGGCAAGATATCCATTTTTACTATATTGATCCTGCCAGTCCATGAGCATGGGAGATCTTTCCATCTTCTGAGATCTTCTTTAATTTCTTTCTTCAGAGACATGAAGTTCTTATCATACAGATCTTTCACTTCCTTAGTTAGAGTCACGACAAGGTATTTTATATTATTTGTGACTGTTCAGATGGGTATTGTTTCCCTAATTTCTTTCTTAGCCTGTTTATCCTTTGTGTACAGAAATGCCATTGACTTGTTTGAGTTAATTTTATATCCAGCTACTTCACTGAAGCTGTTTATCAGGCTTAGGAGTTCTCTGGTGAAATTTTTAGGGTCACTTATATATACTATCATATCATCTGCAAAAAGTGATTTTTGACTTCATCTTTTCCAATTTGTATCCCCTTGATCTCCCTTTGTTGTCTAATTGCTCTGGCTAGGACTTCAAGTACAATGTTGAATAGGTAGGGAGAGAGTGGTCAGCGTTGTCTAGTCCCTGATTTTAGTGGGATTGCTTCCAGCTTCTCACCATTTACTTTGATGTTGGCTACTGGTTTCCTGTAGATTGCTTTTATCGTGTTTAGGTATGGGCCCGAATTCCTGATATTTCCAAGTCTTTTATCATGAATGGGTGTTTGATTTTGTCAAATGCTTTCTCCACGTCTAACAAGATGATCATGTGTTCTTGTCTCTCCGTTTGTTTATATAGTGGATTACATTGACGGATTTCTGTATATTAAACCATCCCTGCATCACTGGAATGAAACCTACTTGGAATGAATGAATGATTGTATTGATGTGTTCTTATATTTGGTTAGGAGAATTTTATTGGGTACATTTGCATCAATATCCATAACGGAATTTGGTCTCAAGGTCTCTTTGCTGGGTCTTTCTGTGATTTAGGTATCAGAGTAATTGTGGCTTCATAGAATGAATTGGGTAGAGTACCTTCTGCTTCTATTTTTTGGTATAGTTTGTGAAGAACTGAAATTAGATCTTCTTTGAAGGTCTGATGGAACTCTGCACTAAACCCATCTGGTCCTGGGCTTTTTTTTTTTGGTTTGGAGACTTCTAATGACTGCTTCTATTTCTTTCTTTTTTAAAGATGTATTTATTTATTTTATGTAAGTAGCTGTCTTCAGACACTCCAGAAGGGCACCACATCTCATTACAGATGGTTGTGAGCCACCATGTTGTTGCTGGATTTGAAAACAGGACCTCCGAAAGAGCAGTCAGTGCTCTTAAGCACTGAGCCATCTCTCCAGAACTGCTTCTATTTCTTTAGGGGATATAGGACTGTTTAGATCATTAACCTGATCCTGATTTAAGTTTGGTACCTGGTACCTGTCTAAAAATTTGTCCATTTCATCAAGGTTTTCAAGTTTGGTTGAGTATAGCCTTTTGTAGAAGGATCTGATGGTGTTTTGGATTACTTCAGGATCTGTTGTTATGTCTCCCTTTTCATTTCTGATTTTGTTAATTAGGATGCTGTCCCTTTGCCCACTAGTGAGTCTGGACAAGGGTTTATCTATCTTGTTGATTTTCTCAAAGAACCTGCTCCTCCTTTGGTTGATTCTTTCAATAGTTCTTGTTTCTAGTTGGTTGATTATTTGCCCCTGAGTTTGATTGTTTCCTGCTGTCTATTCCTCTTAAGTGAAGTTGCTTCCTTTTGTTCTAGAGCTGCTAGGTATGTTGTCAAGCTGCTAGTGTTTGCTCTCCCCAGTTTCTTTTTGGAGACACTCAGCGCTATGAATTTTCCTCTTAAATATGTTTTCATTGTGTCCCATGAGTCTGGCTAAGGGTATGTCTATCTTGTTGATTTTCTCAAAAAACAACCTCCTCATTTGGTTGATTATTTGAATAGTTCTTCTTGTTTCCACTTGGTTGATTTCGCCCCTGAGTTTGATTATTTTCTGCCGTCTACTCCTCATGGGTGAATTTGCGTCCTTTTTTCTAGAGCTTTTAGAAGTGTTGTCAAGCTGCTAGTATGTGCTCTCTCCCGTTTGTTCTTGGAGGCACTCAGAGCTATGAGTTTCCCTCTTAGAAATGCTTTCATTGTGTGCCATAGGTTTGGGTATGTTGTGCCTTCATTTTCATTAAACTCTAAAAAGTCTTTAATTTCTTTCTTTATTCCTTCCTTGACCAAGGTATCATTGAGAAGAGTGTTGTTCAGTTTCCACGTGAATGTTGGCTTTCCATTATTTATGTTGTTATTGAAGATCAGCCTTAGTCCATTGTGGTCTGATAGGATACATGGGACAATTTCAATATTTTTGTATCTGTTGAGGCCTGTTTTGTGACCAATTATATGGTCAGTTTTGGAGAAGGTACCAGACGATCTGAAAAGAAGATATATCCTTTTGTTTTAGGATAAAATGTTCTTTAGAGATCTGTTAAATTCATTTGTTTCATAACTTCTGTTAGTTTCACTGTGTCCGTATTTAGTTTCTGTTTCCATGATCTGTCCATTGATGAAAGTGGTATGTTGAAATCTCCCACTATTATTGTGTGAGGTGCAATGTGTGCTTTGAGCTTTACTAAAGTTTCTTTAATGAATGTGGCTGCCCTTGTATTTGTAGCATACATATTCAAAATTTGAAGTTCCTCTTGGAAGATTTACCTTTTATGAGTATGAAGTGTCCCTCCTTGTCTTTTTTGATAACTTTGGGTTGGAAGTCGATTTTATTTGATATTAGAATGGCTACTCCAGCTTGTTTCTTCATACCATTTGCTTGGAAATTTGTTTTCCAGCCTTTCATTCTGAGGTAGTGTCTGTCTTTTTCCCTAAGATGGGTTTTCTGTAAGCAGCAAAATGTTGCGTCCTGTTTGTGTAGCCTGTCTGTTAGTCTAATTCTTCTTATTGGGGAATTGAGTCCATTGATATTAAAAGATATTGAAGAAAAATAATTGTTGCTTCCAATTATTTTTGTTGTTATAGTTGGGATTCTGTTCTTGTGGCTGTCTTCTTTTAGGTTTGTTGAGAGATTACCTTCTTGCTTTTTCTTGGACGTGGTTTCCCTCCTTGTGTTGGTGTTTTTTTCTTTATTATACTTTGAAGGGCTGGATTTGTGGAAAGATATTGTGTGAATTTGGATTTGTCATGGAATACTTTGGTTTCTCCATCTATGGTAATTTTATGTTTGGCTGGGTATAGTAGCCTGGGCTGGCATTTGTGTTCTCTTAGAGTCTGTATAATAACTGTCCAGGCTTTCATAGTGTCTGGTGAAAAGTCTGATATAATTCTGATAGGCTTGCCTTTATATGTTACTTGATATTTTTCCCTTACTGCTTTTAATATTCTATCTTTATTTAGTGCATTTGTTGTTCTGATTATTATGTGTCTGGAGGAATTTCTTTTCTTGTCCAGTCTATTTGGACTTCTGTTGGCTTCTTGTGTGTTCATGGGCATCTCTTTCTTTAGGTTTGGGAAGTTTTCTTCTATTATTTTGTTGAAGATATTTGCTGGCCCTTTAATTTGAAAATATTCCTTCTCATCTACCACTATTATCAGTAGGTTTAGTCTTCTCATTAAGTCCGTTTTTTCCTGGATGTTTTGAGTTAGGATCGTTTTGCATTTTGCATTTTCTTTGATTGTTGTGCCCATGTTCTCTATGGAATCTTTTGTATTTGAGATTTTCTCTTCCATCTCTTGTATTCTGTTTCTGATGCTCCCATCTATGGTTCCAGATTACTTTCCAAGGTTTTCTATCTCCACCATTGCCTCACTTTGTGTTTTCTTTATTGTGTCTACTTCCCTTTTTAGGTCTAATATGGTTTTGTTCATTTCTATCACCTGTTGGATGTGTCTTCCTGTTTTTCTTTAAGGACTTCTACCTGTTTGTGTTTTCCTGTTTTTTCTTTAAGGACTTGTAACTCCTTAACAGTTTTCTCCTGTATTTCTTTAAGTGAGTTATTAAAGTCCTACTTGATGTCCTCTACCATCATCATGAGATATGCTTTTAAATCCCGGTCTAGGTTTTCAGGTGTGTTGGGGTGCCCAGAACTAAGTGAGGTGGGAGTGCTGCATTCTGATAATGGTGAGTGGTCTTGGTGTCTGTTAGTAACGTCCTTACGTTTGCCTGATCATCTTTGGAGTTAGTTGTTATAGTTATCTCTGGTTAGACCTTGGTCCTCTCATGATTCTGTTAGCCTCTATCAGCAGACCCTGGAGATTAGCTCTCTCCTGATTTTCAGTGTGTAGAGTCCTCTCTGCAGGCAAGATCTCCTCCTTTAGGGAAGGTGCACAGATATCTGCCATTCAGTCCTGCTTCCTGACAGAAGATGAAGGCCTGAAACAGGGCCTCTCCCAGAAGCTGTTAGCTTCTGTAGTCCACACTCTCATCTGGGCAGACTAGTCTCAGATGGATTCAGGAACCAATATGACTCCCCCAGGTGCTCTGGCAAAGCCCTGCCAGAAGGGGGGGACACCTCTCGTCTGTCAGGTAAGGTACCCTGATGTCTGGAGCCTGAAGTGGGGTTTTCCTCAGAAGCTATGTGGCTTCTGCCTGTCCCAGAAGCTATTAGCTTCTGTAGTCCACACTCTCATTTGTGCAGAATAGTCTTAGAGGTTTCCAGGAACCAAGATGGCTCCTCCAGGTCCTCAGGCAAGGCCCTCCCGGGAGGGAGGTACACCTCTCCTCTAGCAGGGAAGGTGTCCTGATGTCTGTAGCCTGAAATGGGGTCTGCCTCAGAAGCTGTCCGCTTGGGACCTTGGGAGTATCCGCTGACTTCATGCCCACGGTGACCAGGTACTGGAACCAACTGGAAGGGACTTGTGACTGCCTTCTGCTTCCATAATGCTGTCTTATGTCCCACGTGATTGGATTGGAACAGAAGTTGTGTTTCACTCACCAGAGGTCCTAAGATCGAATTGAATATCCCCTAGGGACCTTGGGGGTGTCTGCTGACTCTGCGCCAAGGTGACTCATTGCTGGCACTGACGGGAAGCGCTGGAGCAGCCATTCTAATATCGAGTAAAATTGACTTCCAACCCAAAGTCATCAAAAAAGACAAGGAGGACCACTTGATAGTCATTAAAGGTAAAAATCTATGAAGATGAACTCTCAATTTTGAATATCTATGCTCCAAATGCAAGGGCAGCCACATTCATTAAAGAAAGTTTAGTAAAGATCAAAGCACACATTGCACCTCACACAATAATAGTGGAAGACTTCAAAACCCTGCTCTCACCAATTGACAGATCCTGAAAACAGAAACTAAACAGAGACAATAGAAACTAACAAAAGCTATGAAAGAAATGGTTTTAATATATATCAACAGATTGTTTTATTCTAAAACAAAAGGATATACATTATTTTCAGCATCTCATGGTACCTCCTCCAAAATTGACCATATAAATGGTCACAAAACAGTCCTCAACAGATAAAAAAGATATTGAAATTATCCCATGAATTCTATCTAATCACCACGGACTAAGGGTCATCTTCAATAACAGCAAAAATAATGGAATGCTAATATTCAGAGGGAAACTGAACAACACTCTACTCAATGATACCTTGGCCAATGATGAAATAAAGAAAGAAATTAAAGACTTTTTAGAGTTTAATGAAAATGAATCCATAACATACCCAAAATTATGGGACACAATGAAGACAGTACTAAGAGGAAAACTCATAGTGCTGAGTGCCTCCAAAAAGAAACTAGAGAGAGCATATATTAGCAGCCTGACAGCACACCTAGAAACTCTAGAACTAAAGGAAGTAAATTCACCCAAGAGGAGTAGACAAGAGGAAATAGTCAAACACCAGGCTGAAATCATCCAAGGGGAAACAAACAAACAAAGAAACAAACAAAACCTATTCATCGAATCAACCAAATAAGGAGCTGGCTCTTTGAGAAAATCAACAACATATATAAACCCTTAGCCAGACTAACTAGAGGGCACAGGGACAGTATCCCAATTAACAAAACCAGAAATGAAAACGGAGACATAACAACCGAACCAAAGGATATCCAAAACATCATCAGATCCTATGACAAAAGGCTTTACTCAACAAAACTAAAAAATTTGGATGAAATGGACAACTTCCTAGACAGATACCTGGTGCCAAAGTTAAATCAGGATCAGATTAATGATCTAAACAGTCCCATTTCTCCAAAGAAATAGAAGTAGCCATCAATAGTATCCCAACCAAAAAAAGCACATGACAAAATGGGTTTAATGCAGAGTTCCATCACACCTTCAAAGAAGATCTAATTCCAACTCTCCTTAAACTATTCCACAAAACAGAAATGGAAGGTACTCTACCCAATTCATTCTATGAAGCCACAATTACTCTGATACCTAAACCACAGAAAGATCCAACAAAGAAAAAGAACTCCAGACCAATTTCCCTTTTGAATATTGATGCAAAAATACTCTATAAAATCCTGGCAAACCGAATCCAAGAACACATCAAAATGACCATCCATCATGACCAAGTAGGATTCCTCCAAGGAACACAGGGATGGTTTGAATCTGGAAATCTATCAACATTATCCTCTATATAAACAAAGTCAAAGAAAAAAAAGCACACTATCATCTCGTTAGAGGCTTAGAAAGCATTTGACAAAATGCAACATCCATTCATGATAAAAGTCATGGAAAGATCAGGAATTCAATGCCCAAACCCAAAGATAATAAGAGCAATATACAGCAAACCAGTAGCCAACCTCAAACTAAATGGAGAGAAACTGGAAGCAATCCCACCAAAATAAGGGACTAGACAAAGCTGCCCACTTTCTCCCTTCCTAATCAATATAGTACTTGAAGTCCTAGCCAGAGCAATTCAACAACAAAAGGAGATCAAGGGGATACAAATTGGTAAGGAAGAAGTCAAAATATCACTATTTGCAGATGATATGATAGTATATATAAGTGACCCTAAAAATCCCACCAGAGAACCCCTAAACCTGATAAACAGTTTCAGTGCAGTAACTGGATAAAAATTAACTCCAACAAATCAGTGGCCTTTCTCTCCTCAAAGGATAAGCAAGCTGAGAAAGAATTTAGGTAAACAATACACTTCACAATAGTCACAAATAATCTAAAATATCTTGGTGTGACTTTAACTAAGGAAGTAAAAGATCTGTAGGTAAGAACTTGAAGTCTTTGAAGAAAGAAATAGAAGAAGATCTCAGAAGATCGAAAGCTCTCCCATGCTCATGGGTTGTCACGATTAATATAGTAAAAATGGCTATCCTGCCGAAAGCAATCTACAGATTCAATGCAATCCCCATCAAAATTCCAACTCAATTCTTCAATGAGTTAGAAAGGGCAATTTTCAAATTCATCTGGAATAACAAAAAACCTAGGATAGCAAAAACTATTCTCAATGATAAAAGAACCTCTGGTGAAATCACCATGCCTGACATCAAGCTGTACTACAGAGCAATTGTGATTAAAAACTGCATGTACTGATACAGTGACAGACAGGTGTACCAATGCCATAGAATTGAAGACCCAGAAATGAACCCACATGCTGATGGTCACTTGATCTTTGACAAGGGAGCCAAAACTATCCAGTGGAAGAAAGACAGCATTTTCAACAAATGGTGCTGGCACAACTGGTGGTTATCATGTAGAAGAATGCAAATTGATCCATTCTTATCTCATTGTACAAAGCTCAAGTCTAAGTGGATCGACATAAAACCAGAGACATTGAAATTTATAGAGAAGGAAGTAGGAAAAAGCCTTAAAAATTTGGGCACGGAGTGTGGTGGGGGTAGGATTCCTAAATAGAACAGCAATGGCTTATGCTGTAAGATCAAATATTGACAAATGGGACCTCGTAAATTTGCAAAGCTTCTTTAAGGCAAAAGACACTGTCAATAAGACAAAAAGACCACCAACAGATTCGGAAAGGATGTTTTCTAATCCTAAATATGATAGGGGAGTAATATCCAATACGTACAAAGAGCTCAAGAAGCTGGACTCCAGAAATTCAAATAACCCCATTAAAAATGGGGTACAGAGCTAAACAAAGTATTATCAACTAAGGAATACTGAAGGACTGAGAAGCACCTGGAAAAATGTTCAACATCCTTGATCATCAGGGAAATGCAAATCAAAACAACCCTATGACTCCACTTCACTCCAGACAGAATGACTAAGGTAAAAAGTTCATGTGAGAGCAGATGCTGGTGAGGATGTGGAGAAAGAGGAATAATCTTCCATTGCTGGTGGGATTTCAAGCTTGTACAACCACTCTGGAAATCAGTATGGAATTTCCTCAGATATTTGGACTTAGTACTACCACTAGATCCAGCAATTCCTCTTCTGGGCATATACCCAGAATATGTTCCAACTTGTAATAAGGACACATTCTGCACTATGTTCATAGCAGCCTTATTTATAATAGCCAGAAGCTGGAAAGAACCCAGATGTCCCTCAACAGAGGAATGGATACAGAAAATGTGGCACATTTACAAAATGGAGTACTACTCAGCTATTAAAAACAATGAATTTATGAAATTCTTAGGCAAATGGATGGAGTTGGAGGATATCATCCTGAGTTAGGTAACCCAATAACAATAGAAGTCACTTGACATGCACTCACTGATAAGTGGATATTAACCAAGAAACTTAGAATAGCCAAGCTATAATTTGCAAAACACAAGAAAATCAAGAAGAAGGAAGACCAAAGTGTGGATACTTCATTCCTCCTTAGAATAAGGAACAAGTTACCCAATGACGGAGTTACAGAGGCAAAGTTTGGAGCTAAGATGTAAGGATGGACCATCCAGAGACTACCCCACCTGGGCATCCATCCTATAATCTGCCACCAAACTCAGACACTATTGCATAAGGCCCCTTGGTCTTATACACTTTATATGCCCCAGTACAGGGGAACACCAGGCCCAAGAAGAGGGAGTGGGTGGGTAGGGGAGCAGGGCAGGGGAGGTTATAGGGAACTTTCAGGATAGCATTTGAAATGTAAATAAAGAAAATATCTAAAAAGAAAAAAAAATCCTGTACTCTGCAAAATTGGAAAATCTTAACGAAAAAAGAGTTTTCTAGAAGATACCAATTATGAATGTTAAATCAATTACACATAAACACTTTAGACAGCCCAGTAACACTAAAGAAATAGAAGCAGGCATTAAAAATCTCCCAAACAAATAAGAAAATAAAAAGTCAATGGTCAATTCAATTTAACACAGAATTCTACTAGAGTTTCAAAGAACTAACTCAATGTATGTTGAATTCTTTCAGAAAATGGAAAGATAAGGAACACTGCCAAACTCATTTTCTGATTCGACAGCGACCCTGTAGTGTCATAGTTCTACCACAGTTCATAGCAACACCTAAATCATATAAAGACTCAACAGAGAAATAGAACTTCAGACTTATTTCTCTTATGAACATTGATGCAAAATTACTCAGGAAAATAATCAAACTGAATCCTGGAACATAACAAGATGCAACAAACCCAAACATATACTTTAATAACAAGACAGTATGTAGTAATCCACTAGTAGGAAAATGGTTCCACAAACAGTCAAAAGAGTTTTAGACAACCCCATTCCCACTGGTAGGAAGACAACACAAACCCCTTGCTTCACAACTATATCATGAATGTAGAGGGCCTAGTACAGACCCACAGGGGCTCTGTGGTTGTTGCTTCTATATTAATGAACACCTAAAAGCCTTGATGAGTTGACTCTGTAGACTGTGATTTCCTGGTATCCTGACCCCTCTTATTCCTATAATCATTTCTCCACATATCCCAAGGAATTCCCTGATCTCCACCTAATGCTTGACAGTGGATCTCTGCACCCATCAGATGCTATGGGAAGCTTCTCTAATGATTAGGCAATTTAGTGATCTAAATATCATCTTCTGGTGTCCTCTTTGATTTATTTCTATAAACATTTAAAATGTTTTGTCATACTCTACTTTTATTTTTGTGGGTACTTACCCAAGATGTTTTCTGTGGTTTGTGGCTGTTGTGGATGGTGTTATTTACCTGCTTCATTGGCTGGGCCATACCCCACAATAAATTTACCACATCTTTGTATGTTTTCTTGGAGAATAGACAAACACTATCCCAATAGCAATATCCTATCCACATTGCCAGTGATGTCTAACTGCCATTAAAAGCAACTTTTATCTGACTCCACACCCAGTTTGCATCAAGATTTATTAATTCTTCTGCTATATTTATAATATATTGTCCTTCTATATATTAAGATATACAATTCTACATACTAAATTCGGCTATGTCTTCCATAGAGATACATGGGGACTCTTAGATAAAATATAAAAATAAAAATATACTCAGTAACATTGAGGGGATGTGGTGGGGAGAAGTATTAGATTTCAATAGACCAGGAGATCATAATGGATGATGAGCAATCCCAAGGAGATCCCTATGGGTCAGTATGCAGAGCCCAACAGGCAGGAAGAACCAGAGATGCAGCATTTTTCTTATGAAATATTTTTCTCTCAAGATAGGGATCATGCATAACCTCTTATTTCACCATATATTTTGGGTGGGGTATTCCCTGATGAGCCATGAGCAAGCTGCAAAAGATGGCATTAAACTGACACTAATCCATGCCTAGGGTACCTGATGGAATAGACTGTGGTCTTTGGACAATATGATGAAAGAGATTTGACAATAAATGTCCTTCTCATAAGAATCTGAACTCCTATCTGAGAAACACAAGACCTCAGAGGTAAAGACAATGGGGTAAGTTTTCCCCTGTCTCTGCCTGAGACCTGCCTTCACCAAGGTTTGAAGCATTTTCTCACACCATCCCTTATACAATGAAGGTGTCTGTCTCTGCATGTATGACTTTTCCCTTGTCCAGTGATCTCTAATACCTTGGTTGTGTAGTGTAACCATGGTGTACCATAATGCTGGTAAGACTGCCTTGGGGTTTTTCTTATACCCTGGGGTCAACCTGATAGCTGAGGGTCCTGGGCCAATGTCCATTTCAGGATATTGTAATTTCCTAACAAAGCATAATGGAACTATACACCTGGTTTCAGTGTCCATGGTTTTGTTTCTGAGGCTTTTGTGCAGGATGATCCATGTGTCCACAGGAGACCTGCCTTCAGCAAGTTTTGAAGCCACTTCTTGCCCTAAGCCCTGGTTGATGAAGGTACTTATATATGCAGTGGCACCTTCCCAACTTCATCTATATGCAGTGGTCTCTAAAAGTTTGGTTATAGTTCCACAGTGTCAGCACAGCACTGATGAGATATGTGAGTCTACCTTGCTACTGTCAAGATTACAGCTGAGGATGCTACACCAAGTCAGGATATTGCTGTAGCACAGTGAGAGGACCTGGGCCCAGTATTCATGGTTTGGTGTCTGAGGATTCTGTCTTCTATTTAAACTAAGAGTGGTGTTACTTTTGTCTTATATGTGTATAATCTCTACGCCTTGATGGTGTAATACCCATGACTAGATTGTCTCAGTCCAGTGGAAATGAGAGCCCTGTGTGGTCTTCGACTTAAAGGCCATTTCCATGACTCACTCTGGGAAATCCACCTATAGCCTGAAATGCCTAAGATGCTAGGTTGCCACCTAGATGCCTGGTGGCAGTTCACTTTTTAGGGTGTTTTTTCTGAGCAATGGTCCAAGGAACTAGATAAAGGATAGTTTAGCATTCTAGACAAAATACTATCATGAAACCTAATTATCTTGCTGAGGCCCCCAGTGCTTTGCTTTGCTTTGCTTGGCATGTTTTGAGAGTGGCAGAGAGGCAGGGCAAAATATTCTTTCAGTATTTCAAGTCCAGGGAGAAAGAAGGGTCTAGTGATTCTGGCAGCCAGAGTCAGTGCAGGCTCCTCAAACAGACAGGGCTCCAGATCTCTTGACCTACTAGATACAGAAGGCATAGCATACCACTTCCCTTTGAGGCCATGTCCATCAGAGATGGCAAACAATAGCAGCCCAGCAGTTTACACATATCCTCAGAGATATAGGAATATTGCCCTGGCATCCTCTAAGTCTTTCTGATAGAAAACATAGTGCCCAAGCACACACATTTTACTACAGGATCCCTAGCTACTTTCTCTTCCCCTACTTGCAGCAAAGTTCATTTCTTTTTTTTTTTCCATTTTTTATTAGGTATTTAGCTCATTTACATTTCCAATGCTTTACCAAAAGTCCCCCATAGCCACCCACCCCCACTCCCCTACCCACCCACTCCCCTTTTTTGGCCCTGGCGTTCCCCTGTACTGGGACATATAAAGTTTGCGTGTCCAATGGGCCTCTCTTTCCAGTGATGGCCGCCTAGGCCATCTTTTGATACATATGCAGCTAGAGTCAAGAGCTCCGGGGTACTGGTTAGTTCATAATGTTGTTCCACCTATAGGGTTGCAGATCCCTTTACCTTCTTGGGTACTTTCTCTAGCTCCTTCATTGGGGGCCATGTGATCCATCCAATAGCCGACTGTGAGGATCCACTTCTATGTTTGCTAGGCCCAGGCATACTCTGACAAGAGACAGCTATATCAGGGTCCTTTCAGCATAATCTTGCTAGTGTATGCAATGGTGTCAGCATTTGGAAGCTGATTATGGGATGGATCCCCGGATATGGCAGTCTCTACATGGTCCATCTTTTTATCTCAGCTCCAAACTTTGTCTCTGTACCTCCTTCCAAGGGTGTTTTGTTCCCACTTCTAAGGAGGGGCATAGTGTCCACACTTCAGTCTTCATTTTTCTTGAGTTTCATGTGTTTAGGAAACTGTATCTTATATTTTGGATATCCTAGGTTTTGGGCTAATATCCACTTATTAGTGAGTACATATTGTCTGAGTTCCTTTGTGAATGTGTTACCTCACTCAGGATGATGCCCTCCAGGTCCATCCATTTGGCTAGGAATTTCATAAATTCATTCATTTTAATAGCTGAGTAGTACTCCATTGTGTAGATGTACCACATTTTCTGTATCCATTCCTCTGTTGAGGGGCATCTGGGTTCATTCCAGCTTCTGGCTATTATAAATAAGGCTGCTACGAACATAGTGGAGCATGTGTCCTTCTTACCAGTTGGGGCATCTTCTGGATATATGCCCAGGAGAGGTAGTGCTGGATCCTCCGGTAGTACTATATCCAGTTTTCTGAGGAACCGCCAGACTGATTTCCAGAGTGGTTGTACAAGCCTGCAATCCCACCAACAATGGAGGAGTGTTCATCATTCTCCACATCCACGCCAGCATCTGCTGTCACCTGAATTTTTGATCTTAGCCATTCTGACTGGTGTGAGGTGGAATCTCAGGGTTGTTTTGATTTGCATTTCCCTGATGATTAAGGATGTTGAACATTTTTTCAGGTGCTTCTCTGCCATTCGGTATTCCTCAGGTGAGAATTCTTTGTTCAGTTCTGAGCCCCATTTTTTAATGGGGTTATTTGATTTTCTGAAGTCCACTTTCTTGAGTTCTTTATATATGTTGGATATTAGTCCCCTATCTGATTTATGATAGGTAAAGATCCTTTCCCAATCTGTTGGTGGTCTTTTTGTCTTATTGACGGTGTCTTTTGCCTTGCAGAAACTTTGGAGTTTCATTAGGTCCCATTTGTCAATTCTCGATCTTACAGCACAAGCCATTGCTGTTCTGTTCAGGAATTTTTCCCCTGTGCCCATATCTTCAAGGCTTTTCCCCACTTTCTCCTCTATAAGTTTCAGTGTCTCTGGTTTTATGTGAAGTTCCTTGATCCACTTAGATTTGACCTTAGTACAAGGAGATAAGTATGGATCAATTCGCATTCTTCTACCCGATAACAACCAGTTGTGCCAGCACCAATTGTTGAAAATGCTGTCTTTCTTCCACTGGATGGTTTTAGCTCCCTTGTCAAAGATCACGTGACCATAGGTGTGTGGGTTCATTTCTGGGTCTTCAATTCTATTCCATTGGTCTACTTGTCTGTCTCTATACCAGTACCATGCAGTTTTTTATCACAATTGCTCTGTAGTAAAGCTTTAGGTCAGGCATGGTGATTCCACCAGAGGTTCTTTTATCCTTGAGAAGAGTTTTTGCTATCCTAGGCTTTTTGTTATTCCAGATGAATTTGCAAATTGCTCCTTCTAATTCGTTGAAGAATTGTGTTGGAATTTTGATGGGGATTGCATTGAATCTGTAGATTGCTTTTGGCAAGATTGTTTGATTGTTTTGTTTTGTGTGTTTCAAGTTTTCTCTTATTTATAAGGTTTTTTTTTACATTTCAAATGTTATCCCCTTTTCTCATTTCCCCTCCAAAACCCCAATCCCACCCCCCTTCTTTTGATCTCCAACCCACCCACTCTCGCTTCCCTGTCCTGGCATTCCCCTACAGTAGGGCATCAAGCCTTCATAGGACCAAGAGCCTCTCCTCCGATTGATGTCCATCAAGACCATCCTCTACTGCATATTCTTCTGGAGCCCATGTGTCCTAGTTCCAGCTCACAGAAAAATCTTCCCCATTCCCTTTCCCTAGAATCCATCAAGTAATCCACTATATAAACAAACTCAAAGGAAAAAAATTATCATCTCACAAGACCGTGAAAAAGCCTAGGCCAAAAGCCAAAGCTCCTTCATGATAAAAGTCTTGTAGAGATCAGGAACTCCTGACACACAACTAATATAACATAATAAAATCAATATGAAGGAAACCAGCACCCAGTATCAAATTAAAAGAAGAGAAAGTTGAAGCAATCTTCCTAAAATAAGTTGCAATACAAGGCTGCCCACTCTCTCCCTATTTATTCAATGTAGTACTTGAAGTTGTCAGGAGTCATCATATGACAAGCTAATAAATAATATGTGATCTTCCTGAGATGGTCTGTCTTGGATTATAATCAACGAGAGATTTGCTCCAATAGGCATGTCGCAGGAGAAAATCATTTCAGGAACGATTCCTGCTAATGCTTTTCTTGTTAATATTGAACATATAAATTGAACATAACACTAGGAATTAGCCCACACTTCTGAGCAGATCTCTGCAAATCTACAAAAATATACTGGCTTGTAGTGATGCTATATATGAAAATACATGATCTCTTAAATCTTGAAAATGATCCTATCAGATTTCCTTAAGTTATATCAGTGTTTATTAAGCTCTTTTATAGTGGGTCTGCTACTAGATCCTTTTGTGATAGTCAAAACTGCAATGAGAACTCTGCCATTCTCCCATGTGTTACCAGTTAATTCCTCTACATAATAACCAGACTTTCTACTACTACTACTACTACTGCTACTACTGCTACTACTGCTACTACTACTACTACTACTACTACTACTACTACTATTACATTGTACTACTACAATGCACTACTACTACATTCCAAATGGTTGTAAAACAATTAACCAAAGGTCGTAAAAATATAACTAACAATTAATTAAAGGCTCTGGTATAGAAAATATAATATTGATTAGGTTTACTATACAAAACTTCACTAATAACTTACTTATGGTTTTTACCTTTCAGTGAACCTTCTTAGCTGTGACAGGTGATGAATATTTAGCCAGATAATTACTCCTAGTATATATGCATGTAAGCATTCTCTGTTGTAAAATTCTATTTCAATTTATGATTTTATGTGTGAACATTTGATGATCTTTTTAACATGTGGTCATGTATTCTGTAAGATGTGTAAGTGCTGAGGATAAAGAGAAGAGAGAAGAAATGAGCTGAGAAATTTTTAGATAGAACAGTTTATGGACATAACAGAGCTGAACAAGAACTTAGAAGTATAGGAATAGCATTGGAAGAGAAGATGTTGAGAGAAAGGGGGAAAGAGAAGAGAGCAAGATTAGAAAAAATGCAGAGTGGATTAAATTCTAAACTATATGTAACATTAAAAAAAATAAAAACTAATAGAGCAATGTGCAGAATGTGGAGAGAAAGAGGAAAAGGAACCTGCAGAGATAGCAGAAGTAGCAGGCAAGTTTCTCCTTACCATGGACAGAATAGGTCTTTTCTTACTAAGGCAAGCTTAGCCTTATTAAAGAACAAACCTTTTTTCTTATAATCTTGTGTTAAATTCATTCAGCATTAAAAGGGTAGAAACTTTTTTCTTCATAAAATAAAGGTTGGAGCACATTTTTCATCCAGAATGAGTTAGTTTCCTGCACCAGTGCTTGATCTTTGCATCATATGCATAGGTCTGTATGGATATGTGCGTGTAAGTATGTAATTGACACAATTCATGCAAGTTGAACCTAACTGGTTTGAATTGGAATGTATGAATTTGCATTTGTGTAACTCTATGTGAATTTATGTGTTTATGCATATTTTCTTATGCAAAATTTTTCCTTCTGTGAGCACTATTCTCTTCTTCTCATCCAATAGAAGTTTATTGTTCCATGCTTCCCCCTAGACTGAGAAGTAAGAGGCATCTGGACAAAAGAGAAAAGTCTCTAGCAATTAATTCTTTACTTAATCCCATGCTATTTTAGGATGAGGTGTTAAGTGCCAGAGGCCACAGTTTCAGGTCTCAGAGAAACACAGGAGGCAGGTCAGCTACAGCAGCAAAGTAACTTAGACTTAGATAAGTAAACTTTTTATTATTATACAGCAACTCTAGATATCTTGAAAGACAGTCTTACCCTGTATCTTGTAATATGAAGTCTTACACTCCACTGATGCTCTCCCCACTCTGCTGCCTCATCAAAACAAACAAAAGAGAAGAACCTGCCAGGGCTGGCCACCAGCAAAGTTCTAGCTAGAGCAATAAGACAACAAAAGGAGATCTTAGGATATACAAATTGGAAAGGAAGAAGTCATGGTATGACTATTCATGGGTGATATGATACATAAATGTCCCTCAAAACTCTACCAGAGAACTCCTATAATAGATAAACAACTTCAGCAATGTGGCTAGATATTACATTGACTCAAACAAATCAGTTTCCTTCCTTTATACAAATGATAAAGTAGATGAGAAAGAAATTAGGGAACAACACCATTCAAGTAGCCACACATAACATAGAATACCTCAGTGTAACTCACCAATCAAGTGAAAGGCATGTATGAAATGAACTTCAAATCCCTGGAGTAAGGAAGGGAAGACCTCAGAAGACAGAAAGATCTCCCTTACTCATGAATCAGTAGGATTAACAGTGAAAATGGCCATCTTACCAAAAGTAATCCACTGATTTAATGCAAATACCATCAAAATTCCAAGACAATTCTTCACAAAAATAGAAAGAGCAATTCTTAATTTCAAACAAACAAAAACAATATACCCAAAACATTATAAACAATAAAAGAACTTTTGGGAGAATCATTGTCACTGACATCAAAGTCTTTTCTAAAATTAAATATCTATATCAAGTGTTCCCTACTGCTTGTCCCCCCTTAGAGAGACCCTACCACTATCCTGTATCTCTTTCTCTGAGAGGGCAGTGGCCTCCTGTGGGTATCCACCCACCCTTGTACATCGAGTCTCTGTAGGGCTAGGCAGAATTTCTCCCACTGTAGCCAGACACGTCAAACTATGTTGAGGAACAGATATCACTGTCAGGATATAACTTTAGGGAAAGCCTCTGGTCCCCTAAAGGTTTTTTTTTCTTTGTTCTGCCTTTACTTTGCTGGTTTTTCTTTTCTTTTCTTCTTTTCATTCTAATGTTCAATCTTGAATCCCATGTATGGACTTGTGACATTCCATGAAGGAGAATCACAGCTAATAATATTTTTGAATTTTATTTTTTTATACTTTTTATAGACCAAAATATATTTTATTAGATATTTACCTTATTTACATGTCAAATGTTTTTCCCTTTCCTATATTCCTCTCCCAAAACCCCCTATCTCCTCCCCCTCCCCTTGCTCACCAACCTACCCACGCCTGTTTCCTGGCCTTGACATACCTCTACAGTAGGGCATAGAGCCGACATAGAGCCTTTCCTCCCACTGAGGAATGACTAGGACATCTTCTGCTACATATGCAGATAGAGCCATGATTCTCACAATGTGTACTCTTTGGTAGGTGATATAGTCCCTGGGAACTCTGGGGGTACTGGTTAGTTCATAATGTTCCTCTTTTGGGGCTGCTAACCCCTTCAGCTCCTAATTTTCTTTATTTCTTTTTCTTTACTTTTTTTTTTTTTTTTTTTTTTTTTTTTTTTTTTTTTTTAAGACGGGTTTCACTCTATAGCTTTGGCTTTCCTGGAACTCTTTCTGTACAACAGGCTAGCTTCCAACTCTGATCTGTGAATGTCTCTGCCTCCTGAATGCTGGGATTAAAGGTATGAGCCAGCACAACCAACTTCAAAGGTTTCTTCCATTTATTTATTTATTTATTTATTTATTTATTTATTTATTTATTCAATTTACATCCCTTCCCCACTACTCCCTCCCTGTTTTCTCAGATTAGAGGAAGTCCCCTCAGGTCTCACCCTGCCCTGGAACAGGTAGTCCCAGCCAAACTAAGCACATCCCCTCCCACTGAGGACCAACCAGGAAGTCCAGCCAGAGGAAGGAAATTTCATTCAATTTTTGAGATTATGCTATAATTACATTGTTTATCGCTTATCTTTTCTCCCTTCAGGCCTTCCCATATATCCCTCCTTACTCTCTCTATACTAATCAGGACTCACCAGTATGATAGTTTAAACATGAGATGAAGATGGACAGGATATGTGGCAAAGTGGACATAGAACGCCCATGAGGCCTCAACCCTATACAAAAACTACTGCTAACTGTTGAATGTTGAGAGTGGGAGCAATATATGCCCTAGAGAAGAGCACACAGTTTGGTTAGTAATTACTATCATTATTTTTCTTTTGTTAAGGAAACAGAATAACCACAGCATTTCCCCCTTCCAGAGTAAGATGAAATATATCCTCTCCCATCCAGGTTTGAAGCTATTTAGGAGCCTAGTAACTAGTTGAGGTAGGTGATTGTGTCCCCCATGGCAGCGACCCACCTTTTTATACTGTATGTTCTCTAGGACTTTGGGTGTGGTATGGACCACAGCGATAGCAAATCCTTGGCAGGCATGACCACCCAGGGCATCACTCTGCATTTGAGGAGTCAAGATGATAACTAAGATCCTGTACCAACATCCAAGTGAGAGGGCCTGTGTTCAGCCCCTGGATCCAGTGTCCACGCTTTTGTATCTGAGGGTTCTGATCTCTTTTCCAGAAAGGGAGAAGGTTCCTTAAGGATAGTTATATCGTATGGTTCCTGTCCCTTGGGAGAATTTAATTCTCACAGTACAGTGGAAATGGTGACACAACGGGGTCTTTGTCTCCCAGGCTGAGTCATATGACTCATTCTTAGAGGCACATATCTAGCCAGAAGTAGCCAAGATACTGAGTAGCCAACGGTGAGTTTGGAAGGTAATGAGTTGGTGTGTTTTGCTCAGTAGAGGATCAGGTAGTGTGTGGCAATGCATTATTATGAAACAGTTGCTTACATCCCAGTTCTATGATACTAGGGTTGACTCAGCAGAAGGTAATATTGCTAAAGAAGCAGACACTGCATCAAGTGTAATAAGCACCTTGCCACTCAACTCCATCCCTAAATCCTAAAACAGTAAGAAATACGATTACTACCACTAAACAAAGTTCGTGATTAGGCTGGAATCTGTAATTTCAATCATAAAATTATACATAATTGAAATAATAAAGATTTCTGACAACTATGTTAACTCCTTCCACATATCCTTAATTTACTTGCCAAAATCAAAAACCTGATTCCACAGACAGATACTGAACTCAGTTGAATTTTTTAATAAACTTTATATTCGAGTTTCCATCAAACTTGTTCTCAAAAAAGACACTGTAGGCACAGTAGATGATGTTTCTATTTGGTATACCAATTCCCCAACTTTTGAAAGTCAAAGGATTCATGGCAAAGGTAATTCCCCCATCAAAGTACAGAATAAGTGTGTGCAAGGTTTCAAAGCAAAGCTCACATTTTCAACTCTATATTTCCCCCTTACCTTGCTCTCATTTTTTTTTTTTTTTTTTTTTTTTTGGTTTTTCGAGACAGGGTTTCTCTGTGTAGCCCTGGCTGTCCTGAAACTCACTCTGTAGACCAGACTGGCCTCGAACTCAGAAATCCGCCTGCCTCTGCCTCCCGAATGCTGGGATTAAAGGCGTGCGCCACCACGCCCGGCTCCTTGCTCTCTTTAGGGTAGAAGTTTCTGTCTCAATGGAGTTGTAAAACTCTGTCCCAGAACATTCTTTCTCAAGGAGCTACTGAAAAACTCCTATCCAATGTTCTTGAATGGAAGGGTTTCTTGTTTCAGCACACTAATGTGTAATTAAGGGGACAAACGTAAACATTTGTATCAGCTAATCCAAGAATAACTTCAGGAAGATCATATAGAGTTATACTTCAAGACCTGGAATATTCCTATATCCTGTATTCCTGAAAGTCTGGTAAATAGTTGACATGACCTCCTTTCTGTCAATGCCCATCTCCATTACTTTGATGCTCTTTAGCCTGGAGTTTTGTCTCCTGCAATGGTCACATGGTCACTCAAAACTGTCTTCTTCTTCTTCTTCTTCTTCTTCTTCTTCTTCTTATTATTATTATTATTATTATTATTATTGATTTACAGGACCACATTACTATTCTTTTACATCCTAGTGATAAAGTTGTGCTTTTTCAGGGACTACTCAGCAATCAAGTGCTGACATCTGGCTTTCAAAATATATTCAAGGTCCCCACCTTCTGACATCGCTAGGTAACACAGCAATGTGCCCTAAAATACAAAAATATCACCCACATTGAATACCAAAATGCAATTGTTTGAATGTAGAAATGATTTTAGAGCACCCAAAAACCATCAGTGTTAAATTATGTGCCATGCGCTCTGGTCGAGTCAACTTAAGCTGAGAGGCTTGAAAGTCACTCATGAGGCAAAGAGCTTCAAGGAAGCTCTCCTCCTGGAGTCTGGCATTCCCTCTAACCCATACATTAATTTTCCATTCCCGAGTTAGTCTAGTGTATGGATCCACGTGCTCTCTTTCAGTATTTTCCTATTATAAGTGCCTTTTATGTTTGAATTCTGACATAGCTAAAGCCTTCTGCCAGTGTTCCAACAGTCCTAGAACATCCTTGAGCAAGGCCATGGGCTTGAAATTCAGTAAGAATGTTGCTAATCAGAATAGCCTCTGGTACTATACTATCACTTTGAATAAAGGCTAGGTCACTCCCTTACACAGGAATTTACCATCACTGAGGAAGAAGGAAGTTTCAGACCAAAAGAGTAACCAGAATAGATACTTAGAACTATAGCGAAGTTACACCTATACACACACATATTTACAATGGCGTAAGGGGAAGATGGACTATACAATAGACTAAAATAGGAACTATGGCAAGGGCGCAAAGTCCTTGACCCTGGCATCTAAGATTTGTGAATCTTAGGTGGAGCCCTTGTTGATCCTAGTTGTTATCAATGAATTCTATCCCAGGTGGTTCCCTTTAGACCTCTTGTGTTTGCATTACTCTGTTTTATGTAAGATTCTGGTCACCTAATTTGTAACTTACGAATATGTCACCCAACTTCCTTATTGTCTTCTGCATAAAAAGTCTGATGCTTGATTTGAAAAATACATTCAGATTTCACACAACCTCTCCTGTGTGTGTCTGTTTGTGAATTCATCCTACGCTTTGCCCACCCACAACTAGAGACCTGTTCCAAGCAGACAAAGGGGCCCAGAGTGTCTGTGGCAATTATGGAAAATAAATATAAATGCATTTCCTTGGTGAATTTAACGAAGAATGATCTAAGATTTGAATTTATTATTTCTCTCCCTCCAATATCTTCCACTGTTTCTCTCTGTTGCATGAATCTGTGTCTTTACCAGCTTGAATAACAGAATCAATTTCTCTCTCTCTCTCTCTCTCTCTCTCTCTCTCTCTCTCGCTCGCTCGCTCGCTTGCTCCCTCTCGCTCTCTTTCTCTCCGTCTCTCTCCCTCTCTCCCTCTCTCTCCCTCTCCCCTCTCTCTCTTTCTCTGTCTCTACCCCCATTGAGCCACACAAAAAGCACCATATGGGGAAAAATTAGTGATACCTAAAGAAATGTTTCATAGTGTTTTTCAAGTGAATAAATAACTGACTTCAACTGATCTGGATAAAAAACATTACAAATACCATTTTTATGCACTATTTATATATTTTATTCAATATTTGTGGTGGGTATTCATTTTTAAAAAACAGCTTTGATCCTATTTACCATTTTCCAAATGTGATCATTGTAACACTTACATAGATACACATTCATTACACTCTGGGTCAGAAGCATTGAAAAACATATTTTAAAATAACAGCTATGCCTTACATCAGATTATAATGATTGGTTACTTAAAACTCAAGGCAAGTAAGGTTGGTTGTTCCATTAGTCCCTTAAAGAGAGGTTATACAAAGGAAATGCATACAGTTGGCATTGTTCTACGTCTGAAGTGACCTCAGAGTATATTATTAACTCTGGTTTTGAGATTAAGCAAAAAGGCCAGTCATAGTAAAAGAAATTTCTCCTGAGAAATTTTTATTAAAAATTCATTACCATTGGTGTAGACTTGAGGTAAAGGTAGCTTGGCCTTCACAGAGTGATTTTGACCTGAAGGAGAATTTTCTCATAGATGCCCCAAATATTTCCGTGTGGTTTTCCTGCATGGATTTGGGAAATGGGTTATTTGGGTCTCAGAAGTATGGGAATGTAAGTTCCCTCAGACTAAGGAGTCTTTAGGAGAACCAAGAACCAGGTTGACCTGTGGCAGCTTGGACAAGTGCTGGCTCCTGAGGCAGGCAGTGCTCCACAGGAGTTAAAGTCATAGGAGATGCATATACATCGACATCATGTGACAGCAATATTTGCCAAGTGAACCCGTTGCTCTCTTCTCAGTAGAATGCATCTGCCATTGAGGGATGTGATGAAATTTCCTGGGATAGCTTCCTGGCTTCTTTGCACACAGTAGTAATATGCAGCAATGCTTTGGATCCTTAGGTCTTCTCTGGGCTAAGCTGCTTACTCAAAACTATTTTGAAGAAGTCACACCTAATGCTGGATATCCTTGGATCATCCCATGGTGTTTGGGGCACACAGACCTACTACATAAATAGCTCTTTATTTTTCCTTCCTCACTTTTCTCTCCTTCATTCTTGTCTCTTACACTCTATCTCCACATGTGTACCTAGCCCCAGACATGAGTATGTGACTGTTTACAGAGGACATAGAAAGTCTTAAAGTGACTTAGGGACTTTGGAAAAACAGAAGACAGTGAAGTATTTTGAGTGATCCTTAGTGATTAGAGTAGGGTGTGATGGAGCTGTGGGCTGGGGAGAAGAGAGAGATTGTCACAGATCTCGAGATTCCTTATTATGATTGCATGGCTATGTGCAGGAGATGGTTCAGATGGGGGCCCAAACCCAGGGCGTGGCAGGCATGAAGGCAGGTGGTATGGAATGCTTCTCCTTTTGCTATGTCCTCATCCACACATAAGATTCCTGGGCTTCCTGACTTCTCAACAATTGTTGTGAATGTACGCTGCTGCCCTCTGGTGGTAGGCGGGTTGGAAGACATGCTGCGGCATCAACCTGGACCCTGATGACTGGGTGCCTGAAGACTCAGACCTTAGTTAATGGAAAAAAGAATCAAAGGTATTGGCAAATATTCTTATCTCCTGGCTCCAGCTTGAAAATGTGAATAGAGCTGCCTGTGCTTTGCCCTGAATCCACCCCAGAGCTATATTCTGGTAGATTGAAGCTGTCTACTCTCCCAGGGGCCCAGCTGAGGTTGTTGGAATTCACCCTTTTGGCATTTGTTCATCTTCCCTTATAACCTAATCTCTCAGCTACAACCAACTCTCTCATCTACCAGCACAGGGTTCTCCTGGGAAGACTGGGGGACAAGCATCTTTAAACTTACAGCATTCTTGTGGTCTGAATTCCAAATGTTTGCGCACTCATGACAAGCTTGGCAGCTGTACAGCAGGTACTTTATTGTTAATGACGTAGTCATAAGCCAGGTATCTCGGCCCTGAGAACAAAAATTTATTAATCTGAGTCAAGCTCTCAGATAGGAAAATGGAAACACCATTACCATATAGATGGACTTTGCTATGATTTTTACTACTCTGTCCACTGCATGTATGTATGAACGATAAAGGCGGCATCTTACCACTACAAGACAGGATATTAAAAACAAAGAGAATTTATTGAACTTTCTAGAAGCTATTTGACTTTTCCTATGAACTGTGGTCCTCCACTGCCAGGTTGCTGACCTGGCTCCCCAACAAACACCCCTAACATCTATTTATATTATATTCTGATGACATAACCCAACCTGGTGCCGCCTGAGACTCCATTGTAAAGAAAAAATATACAGCTCACATCCACAGGTTGATGGAGGACATCAGAGGCAAAGATCATTCTCACACAAACAACTGGCAAGATTGTTGGTAATTGATCTTCACCAGGCATCTGGGGTCCATGCAACTTTCTGAGTTACTCAGATTAAAGTACATTTCACTTAAACTGGACATCCTGGTTCAAGATTATGCCAGGTTTGTATTCAAATTAATCTAAAACAGGGAGCCCTTACCTAGGAAGGGTTCGAAATATGAAATAAACACCTCAGCAACTTTAGGGAAACTGACTTCAGCAAGCTTCAGCCTGCCAGGGGATGGAAAACTTTACTTGCTAGGTTTGCAGGTACCTTTTTGTTGAGGCCGGCCAACAGCTCACATGTATGGGTTCAGCAATGCCTCTACAAGAATTATGCCAATTGTCACAACAAAATTTGTGACTCTTAGGCTATATTGGGAGCTAGAGGTCATCCTCCTCATCTTTATTGTCTCTATGGCCTGATGAATCAGACCAAAAGCCATAATATGTACTGGAATGCTTTTAGAATGAAAATTAGTAGCTGCCATCTGCACACTCTTGGGGGCAGGGATGCACACCTGGTACAGTCAGGCTGAAGGGTGTTGATTGACCTGCTTGAAAAACAAAATCCAGACAGTGAAAGGCAACAGTACACAGTTTCTTTGTGGAAGCACAGGTACTTTATTCAGTTGCAAATTAGCAACAATCAAGATCAGGCTCTGGCCTCCAGGTGTGTGGGAGCTGGCTTTTAGAATTAGTAAAAAGGCCAGAGATTCTCTGGAAGTGGAGGCTGTGCTCTGAATCAACTTTGCTAGATAATCAAGATTTTTAGCTATCTTCAATAGGAATCTCTAATATTGGACTTATTACAAGACCAGTCCAAGACTGTGTTAGAATAACTGGTCACCTTTAAGAAAAGAGAAAAATCATTATGACTATTATATGACTAATATTTCTAGTCAGAATATACAGTCTCTGATGTTCATTTTGCCATAAAGTTTTAAAAGCTTGAAGCAAGAGAGCTTCACTAGTCCAAACTGGAAAAATGGAAAGCAAGGATGGGTCGAAAACATGTACCCAATTTAGCTTCCTTGTCACTTCAGTCAGGGCACTGAGCCAACTCACCTGCCAGCTTGTCAAACGAATTAGCCATCATGCTTCTGCAGTGTTCCATGGAGAGAACCTATGTTTTTCCTTTCCCTAATAAGGTAGCTGTTTAGGATCAAACCATATGCCAATAAGTAGATCCTTTTAAGATACTATAAAGCATTAAGTTCTTTGACATCCAAATTTCAAAATTCTAAAATAAAAGTATGATTTAAATAATGTGCACAGAAATACACTAAATAATATGCACAGGGATATAATTTCCCCCTTCTTTGTCTTTTAAGAAGTTAAAGTTTTTTTTGTTTGTTTGTTTTTTTTTGTTTTTTTGTTTTTTTTTTTGTTTTGTTTTGTTTTGTTTTTATCGTAAACTTTTTTTTAATTAGGTATTTTCCTCGTTTACATTTACAATGTTATCCCAAAAGTCACCCATACCCACCCCACCCCCCATTCCCCTACCCACCCACTCCCCCTTTTTGGCCCTGGTGTTCCTCTGTACTGGGCATATTTGCAAGTCCAAAGGGCCTCTATTTCCAGTGATGGCCAACTAGACCATCTTTTG